>NC_073255.2:38896515-39199545 GCF_029289425.2 Pan paniscus | reverse complement strand
ATTTTCTAAGTATGGTAGATGGGAAGGATTTAAAAGATCTTTTTAAGGAATTTAAAATCTTTTTAAGGATTTAAAAGAGAAATAGCTCCTTAGCATTGAGATAAAAAGCAAAGGTCGTAGAGTTTTTTTTCCAAGAACATCCTGAAGCACTTAAGTACATTACATCTAAGGTGACAGACTTTAAACTAAAGTGGCCATGGGGTAAATGGTTGGTGGGATTCTTCAAAGAATGGGCACTTAGTGCCCCAGGCTTGGGAGCCTAGACAAGAAGAAAGAGAATCTCTTTCATGGAACTTCACCCTCCTTTATGGGACCTCATGAGCCTTGGTAGTTGAGATATCACTAGGGCTAAAGTAGTCGAGAGACAACGGAAAGTCAAAGAGGACCTATGACATTATATGGTGGTGACAGCAGCAGCAGAAAATGACCCTTCTTGTTTCTGTAAGTGAGACTACCAATGGTCTCCCCTGATCCCCCAACCCTCCACAGATACTTTAACCTGCAAAAAGGTTTTGTTTGTTTTTGTGACAATCCAGGGAACATAGAAGTGGGGATCATGGCAACTCTTACTTAGATTTTGGAAAGTTTTTTTAAAAGTGACATTCAACATAAATGACTTCATTCACCTGACCTCACCAAAGTCAGCAGGGATCTCTGATAAGGCCCCTCTTGGTCCAAATCCTCCCAGGTTTGGTTGAAGATTCAGACAGTATTTGAGCCACACACATTTTTAACTTGATGGGATTGGTATTAAAGCTCTACTGTGAGACAGGAATTTCATTTGTTATTCTCTAGAGAGCCTGCTAATTGCACATTTGTGGTTTTCATTTTTCTTTGAGGATCAGATTTTGTTTGAAATGACTCATTAGAGTTTTTACAACCTTTTCCCTCATTCAAAATTTTGGTTATGGAGAAAAAAAGTTTATCTCTGAAAAGAGGATGTGAATCTTTGTGATGTAAGCAAAAGAAAAAATAATCTTTAAAGCTGGTATGTGGCCTCATGCTCCTCTCTAGTGTTTGTGACCTACATGGTGGATATCTCCTCTTCAAGGACAAGATTGGATAGAGTATTATAAATATATTTGTTTCTCTACAATAGTCATCAGTGCTTAGTACTTGTATGACTAAAGATGATGTACGTCACTGACCTATTCATAATACTTCACAAAGCAAAAGGCATGAGGTGAGCTTTTTGGTAAAAGAAACCAGTTTGTTAGCCTTTTCACTGGTGTTAACACAACCGAGAGTTAGGACAACTGAATTCTGTGATAGTATAACAAATTTGGGATGGTTTAATATGGCTTTTCCCCTCTTTTGGTCACTTAGCTCACCCCTTTATGTTGGGAACAAAAAATATCACACCAACGATACATGGCCCAGTAACACTAGTGATGTGGGATAGATACTCAAAGAACAGTGTATCCACAACATTATATGACAAAGTACTGGTTGGCGTGCCACTGAATGGGTACCATGACTATCTATTAGTTATCTCTAAATGAAACATCTTGGCTGTGCACAATCAATCTACAGGCTTAGCTACCCCCAAGATGGTTAGGATGGTGTCTTTGAGGCTATTCCTGGATACCAGGCTAAGTTTGTACCCTTTCAAAACCTGCAAATCTTCCTCATTTACAATCTTGGTGGAATTTTTCTGTATTCTATTGACGTGATCATTTAGCTTCTGTCTTTCTCCTGCAACTGGTTACTGAGGATTTCATTTGGTGTGTAGAGGCGGTAACCAATTATATAAAAAAGGCCCTAAATAATAGTGTTATGGGTATCTCGTTACGAAACAATGAAGAAAGGCTCTAATACAGAACAGTGTGGCTTTAGACATACTCACTGCAGCCCAAGAGAGAACATGCACAATGATAAAAACTGAGTGTTGTGCCTGTATCCCAGATGAATCAGATAACATCACTAAAGTAATGGCTGATATAAAAACCCAAATAACTAAACTTTTAAATACAACAGTCTCTCCAAGTGATTGGGTAAGTAGCTGGTTTTGATACTGAGAAAACTGGTGGAAAAAGCTTTTACTTATTCTAGGAATTATAATCATTTGTTGTGTTTTTGTCCTCTTTTTGTCTTCACTGCTGCTGTGGCATTTGTTCACAATGGAGTCAATATACAACTAAAGAAACTAAAATAATGGTTACTCAAATAAATTGCATTAATTAAAGATGTAGTCTGGTAGCCTGTCTCAGGTTACAAAGTCACTTTCCTCATGCTGCTTTAAATGTGTCCTATGCCCTATCAACTTTATAGCTTGATAAATTCCTCCTGCCATAAGACACGACACTCCGTGAATGAGCCTTTCTAGCAATGTAGGACTAAGTTCTTGAATATAAAAATAGCCTGTAAAGGCCAAAAGAAATCTTTTCTTTTTTCTCTCTGAAGGTTCACTGAAAAACTCAACTCACAAAAGGCAGATTAATTAGAGAAAAGGCATACAAATTTATTATTAATGTCCACATCGGGAAGAATTAGAATGATTACCCCTTCTTCAAGGAATACAGAAACTTACTATCATGATTGAAGTGACAGAGAGGGCTCAGAGCATGGCCCAAAACAGATTACGGTGGTAAATCAGATTACAGTGGCAAGACAGGTTATGGGAGGGAGAGAAGAGGAAGCTTGGCTAGCAAAGATGGTCTTGTTATGTAAATGAAATCTCACTGGTAACAGATCTCAAAAAGAATAGATGGCAAATGTTTCTTTCAGATCTTTAAGTGTGTCAGACTCTCAGTTAATCTTTTCTAGATCAGACAAGGGAAGGCCTTCAGAGAAGTCCTGACTGCATCAATGCAGATTTTGTCTACAAATGAAAATCTTGCCCACAAAAGACAGCATTACAGGACTCCTTCTGTCTGCAGGCCCTCTGGTCAGCCATCTCAAAATATTTCAAAGAAATATATTTTGGGGTAAAATATTTTTATTTCCTTCAAGCCAAAACTGTTTGAGTTTATCCATGATGCTGTCTTTGAAAGATCTCAATTGAAAGAGGGAAATGTGAAATTAAATAATTCAAACTTAAAGTAAATTAAACCTAAAGCTGCTGGAACATTAAATATCCTGAGCCTCGTGGCATGCAACTGCAAACTTCTACATTTTTTTCTCCTGTTTCTAGAAATAACTAATACCTAAGATGCCAGAGGTAAGACCCCCTCAGATCACTACCTCTCCTCATGAAATAATAAAGCAATATTCCTTGGAATGTATCAATCTATAGTCATTCAGATTGCTGTGGTGTGTATACCTGGTATAGTATAAAAATGTTTAATACTGCTGGAACTTCTCTGTTTCTGCCTATATGATTGAAACTTTAACCTCTTCACTTTGGAAACACTGACCCTATTCATTTGGAATCAGTGCTTCTCCTGAAGCTTCATGCTTGAATAAGCTCTATACTTAATTGTATTTTATTAATTTTATTAAGATTGACATCCTTGCACCTTGAATTGTGTAGAATAGCCGATACTTGTTATAGTTAAAATAAGTGTGATTAATGTAAAAAGTTAAATAGAATAAGGAAACTCCCAGGTACCTTGTACCCAGTTAGGTGTATCACTTTGGCTAAATAAATGACTATTATTTTATAGTGACCTGTGATTCTATTTTGAGCATGTGTTTTAAATCTTTTATATTTGACCAAATTTCCAAAATCAAAATTCCAAATTCCTATTTTGTTTTTGCATTTTACTCAAAAGGTAAACAAAAATCTTTACTATCTCTTGTTAATACGACACAAAAATGTAGTTCAAAAGAGAAAAACCAAATTTTACCTTTACATTAGTATATTGTTAATACTAAAGCTAATTTGAATAAAGCCTTATAAACAAATCTATCCCATCCCAATCAGTTTTGACCAGAAGGTAAGATTTCCATAAACCTTTTATAATGTTTTACAATTCTTTCCATTCTCTTTCTTTACCAACTTTCTATATCCATTTAGTTCTATCTAGCATTTACAAATATTTTCCATTTAAACCAACTTTTATAAACCTCTAAACCAGGCAAAAATTACTTTACCTTGAACAAAAACCATATTCCCTTGCCTTCTTATAACCCCTATCCCAAAAACACATTCTACTTTCCTTGTACACCTTGCGTATAGAATTTTTTGACATCTAGTAGTTTTAATCACATACATTAATCACAATGCTAAATCTTAGTAACTAATTTTTAGTGAAAAACCTAGGAAGTAAGCAATTTTAAGTATGTACCAGATGTAGAGCTCAGGACAAAGGACAGAGCTGTGAAGACAATGCCTGGAGGATCTAATTCCTCTTAGCATGCCAAGAGACACAGCTAGACTAGGGAGGATGGGGCCCAGATATCCCCAGGTCTCACCATGGCCACTTGTCTAGACCTCAAAATCTAAAGGCTCAAATCCAAAGACATTAGCTCACAGAGAAATTAAGCAAGTATCAAAAATAATATAGAAGCAATCTTTATGACCTTAAAACATCTGTCAGAGACAGTTTAACCCCATCTGACCTATAGACCCAGGCAAAAATGTCTCAATTAACTTCTGAAGATGTTTCTATTTTATTTTATCAATAATTTTATAATGAGGTTTATCAAAGATAAATAAAGGCCTATGTATGTGAAAAGCACTTGGGCTAGTTAATTTATTATGAGTACTTATTTAATCTTTAAGTTAATTTGGTACCATTTGTAGACTATATATAAATATATGTATAGACATATACATATATGCAGACACAACACATAATGTACACATATATGCAGACACAACATATAATGTACACCATATATACATGTACACATAAAATACAGACAGACAAAAAACCTCATAGTTTTGATTTTAGAATTTTAGATATGAGACTGGTAAAACTCATTAGTTTAAAAGGACAGTTGGATTCAAACTCTGCCTTTGTAAATGGAACGAATTAAAGGTTATTTGTCTCACATGGCCCAAGCCCTTACTGAGTTTTAGAGAAAGCAGGGTAGCAATTTACATCTCAAAACACAGAAGAAGAGAATTTAAGCATTTTCAAGAGGAGTTTGGGTGTGTTAGAGGAAGATTAAAAGAGAATGCCATGGTAAAACAAAATTATAGAAATTTACCATGGGATTTTATAAGGAGACCAATTTCATTTAAATAAGTAGCTTTTAATTTAGTTTCTGTTTTCCAATTAGACCACTGAGCTCAGGGAAGAGCCTATTAAGGAACAAGGCCAACAAAGTACTTGGAGTTTTTAGGGCCCAATAATTTAAATATGTAAAAAGCAGGTGCAGTTGGAAGGCGAGCATTTAGACCTTTAAAATAAAAGATTTCACTGATTCCCAGGTCCCCCAAAAGAGGGAAATACCAGGGGACCAGGCCA
Source organism: Pan paniscus (assembly GCF_029289425.2). Lineage (NCBI taxonomy): Eukaryota > Metazoa > Chordata > Mammalia > Primates > Hominidae > Pan > Pan paniscus. Next base: position 39,194,188 of record NC_073255.2, on the reverse strand, counting down.
CTCAATGCTTTCAGAGTGCACTTTGTTTTGTAGGTATTTCTTTCCCTAGGTGTTTAAATCATGTCCTTTCTTATCTAAGCACACAAATAAATGAGTAGCCTCTAGTAATATTAACCATTTATTGCAAACAACTGCTGTCAGCCACCTCTAACCCTGTAGTTCTCAGTCAGCCATTATACACAAGGTCAAATTCTCTCACAATACAAAGTAATGTTTGGTATCCCTCAAAGCCAAAGAGATCAGGTAATGTGATACAGAACAGCGTAGAATTTTAGACCTAAAAGGAATCTGTGCATTTACAAGTTTTGTGGTTCCATGAGAAAAAACAGAAATTTTTCCCCAAAAAAGAGGCGCTTATGGCATTTTTTCTGTTTTCCTTGAGGGACCCTAGGCTGTAAGAAATTTCCTTTGTAGGTCCCTCCATGTGGCATGAGGGTGGCAAGAGAAAGGAGACACAGACAGAAGTAAATGGGAGAATGACTGTTAAAAAAAAAAAACAAGTGAACAGGCCAGGCGCGGTGGCTCACGCCTGTAATCCCAACACTTTAGGAGGCCGAGGCGGGTGGATCACCTGAGGTTAGGAGTTTGAGACCAACCTGGCCAACATGGTTAAATCCTGTCTCTTCTGAAAATACAAAAACTAGCTGGGCATGATGGTGTGTGCCTGTAATCCCAGCTACTCGGGAGGGTGAGGCAGGAGAATTGCTTAAACCCGGGAGGTGGAGGTTGCAGTGCACCAAGATCACACCACTGCACTCCAGCCTGGGTGACAGAGAAAGAGTCCAAAAAAAAAGAAAATAAAATAAAACAAATGAAAAGAAAAGAAAACAGGGAAGGAAAGAAAGAAGAAAGAAAGAAAGAAAGGAAGAAAGGAAGGAAGGAAGAAAGAAACAAAGAAAGAAACAAAGAAAGAAAGAAAGAAAGAAAGAAAGAAAGAAAGAAAGACAGAGGGACCAAGCACATACTTTCAGATTTCAGTCAATGAAAAATATTTTAAAAGAGGGTACAAAAGAGAAAAAAGAAAGATCTTTATATATATAAAGAGGTTGATAGGTACAGGTTGGGGGGTGTGTGTGTGTATTAAAATATTTTATATATATATATAGCTTGGATAGAAGCTTTTAATTAATATGGCTTTTAACCAGAGAGCTCTTAAAAAATTGTTTTTTAATTTCTTGATATCATATTTTAGTCAAGACCAACAGCTTGTATTTCTGGCTTTTGAATTTTTTAACCAAAAGTACCTCCCAAGTGAAACTAATAAGCCTTAACCAAAGTTATGACTTAATCAAAGACACAGGAGGCATCTCCAGAGAGATGAATGGGTATGCCAAAAAGTCCAAAGTCACACAAATATCAAACCAAAAGAACTGGTTCCCTGACAGGGAATCAAACTCATGTCATGTAATCTGGCAATTACCAGACTACAAGGTGGGAACTGCCTTCATTGTTAATCCCACAGAGAATCTAAAGCAGGTGGTCTGAGCTTACAAATAATTTTAACTTAGTTTTAGGTCAGATTAGTGCTCTTTAATTTGGCCAAGGTAATTTTTAAGGCTAGCCATGTCATTATTATGTCTTTTCTAAAAATTTGGTCTTTCTATCAATTGTTTAGAGTAAGAGATCTCTAAAATCATTGTGGGTTTTCTGTTTTTTATAATTTAGGAGTCTAATTAAAAGGATCCATCTTCTGGCCATTGACAATTAAAATTTTGAATAGTGTACTTATTCTAATAGTGACTCAATCCAAAAGCCTCTTCATGTAAAGCCTAGAATGTAATTTTAATTCCAACCCCTCCCTCCCCACCTTCAACGCTGCTAAATACTCCCAGAAATAGGCTAAGGTAGCAAAAAAACTCTTGTTGCCACAGGTAGTTAAGGATGATGTTTGCCTCTGATAACCCAAAAGTTTGTGGGGGCCTGCCAGTCACAGATCCACTAATCTGTGACACTGGGTAGGCCCTCCTGGGGTTGGACTTTCCCAGCACTATCCAGGCACCAAGGGTTGAGATGACAAAAGCCCTTATGGATGGGACTCCTTGGGACAAATCCTCCTGAGAACTTGACACATTCAGAATAACAACAAAAACAAAAAACCCTCAGGTTCCCAGCCATTTTCAGACTGACCGCCTGATGTAACCTGAAAGGCATCCCCACTGGATGGTGAAGACCAAGAGAGAGTGCCCCCACTTGGTCACAAATGAAACTCATAAAAACACGAAACAAGGCAAGACAGAGCTTTACTCGCTACCCCTGTTTATGAACAACACAGAAAGACAAAGACAGAACAACAACAAAAAACCTTCTTGGAGGAAAGAACCCAAACAATGTGAATACTTGTACTACAAATTACCAAAAAGTACACCAGAGTTGCTACATCAAGACTAGTAGCACACAAATCCTTTTCTTCATAAGAAAAATCTTGTAGAGGAAACAATGAATTTTACTATCCACTCAACCAGATTGCACAGAGAGAGGGGCTGGGAGCCTGGCTAAGAAGTTTTCACCCTTACCCTATCTAACCAGGTCCTGGGTTTCCTTCACTGTGGCTTCCAGAAGAGTGGGGCTTTGATCATCCTACTCACCATGTCAGACTGTAATGAAGGGGAAGTTCCCCTTGGCCCTCTGAAGTTTCACCGAAAAATTAAGTCACAAAAGGCAGATTAATTGGAGAAAAGGCATACAAATTTAGTTGATCATAGTTTTTTGTGGCACTGAAGCCTTGAGAAGGAAGACTCACTCCTCCAAAGGGGTGCAGAGGTTTATTCACCATCTTGGGGTTACAGAAAGAATGTGGGATCAGAGTATGGCCAAACACAGGTTGTGGTAGTAAATCAGGTTTTAGTAACAAGACAGGAGAGACAGAAGAGACTTGGTTAGCAAAAGTTGTCTTGTTAGGTAGATGAAACCTCAGAGAGAATAGATAGTAAATATTTCTCTGAAGATCTTTAAAGGTGTCAGAGTCTCAGTTCATCTTTCCTAGATCCAGACAAAAAAAGGCCTGGCAGTGTTAATGCAGATTTTCTATAGGTGCAAATTTCCCCTGCAAAAGACAGTTTTTCAGGGCCATTTCTGTTTGCTAGCCCTCTGAAAGCTATCTCAAAATAAGTCAAAAATATATTTGAATGTAAAATATTTTGATTTCTCAGATATCACAGTAGTAGGAATTCTTAACATTATTTAAAATATTCTCTTTGGCAGATATTTGATATATGCCAAAATTAACAAGCATCCAGTGGTATGGGAGAGTATGGGACTAGAATAAGGCTGTCTGGATGAGTAAACTGCTTAATGTTCTCAGGCTGAGATAGTCCAACATTTTTTTTTAATGGTGGCAGCCTTGGCAATGAATTCAGAATATGGCAAAACCTGCCTCTTGCTGGACAGTTCTTCACTGTATATATATCACAGGTAGTCCCTGCTTCTCCCTCTTTTTCTTCATTTGCATGGTTGACTTCTCTCCTTTCTGATTGATAATTGTTTTGCTTAGTGATATTCAGGCTCATAACATATTATTCACAATTTTGAAGTTCGCAAAGCTCCAAATACTCAAAGTGGTGTAAAGCAAAAATAAAATCATAAACCCAGCCACTTGACTGATGAACCCCTCCTCTCAAAAACGGCATTCCAAACAAACCTTAAAAAAATAACTCTGGCCATGATGAGAAGCGAGTGTCAAACATGTCTCATTTTACTTTTCTCCTTTCATTAGCCCATTCTCATGCTGCTAATAAAGACATACCCAAGACTGGGTAATTTATAAAGGAAAGAGGCTTAATTGACTCACAGTTCACCATGGCTGGGGAGGCTTCAGAAAACTTACAATCATGGTGGAAGCGGAAGCGAATACGTCCTTCTTCACATGGTGGCAGGAAGGAAAAGTGCTGAGCAAAAGGGGGAAAACTCCTTATAAAACCATCAGATCTTGTGAGAACTCACTCAGTATCACAAGGACAGTAGCATGGGGGTAACAACCCCATGATTTAATTACCTCCCATCAGGTCCCTCCCATGACACTTGGGGATTATGGGAACTACAATTCAAGATGAGATGTGGGTGGGGACACAGCCAAACCACTCCCTTTGTAATTCAGGCACAACTGACCACCATTAACAGAGATCTTAAAACTAACAAAGTGGACTCTTTGTAGCAATAAGACACCAGCATAACAGATAACAGGCCCTGAAAGAAATCACAGAATTTTACCCCAAAATACATTCCTTTGACATATTTTGAAATGGCCCTGCAAAGCTGTCTCTTGTGAGGAAAATCCGCATTTTGTAGCAAATTCTTTTCCCTTTCCAAGTCTTTTCCCTGATTCAGGAGAGAATTAACTAAGAGTCTGGCACCTTTTTAAGTCTGATAAGAAACATTTACAATCTATTCTATTAATATCTGAAGCCTGCTACTTAGAGGCTTCAGCTGCATAATAAGAACCATGGTTTCCACAATCCCATATCTTAACCCAGACACTCCCTTCTACTGATTGTAGGTCTTTAGATAATAACTCTTTCAACCAATTGCCAATCAGAAAATCCTCAAATCCACATATGACCTGAAAATTTCCAATTCAAATTGTCCTGCCTTTCTGTACCAAACCAATATATACCTTACATGTATTGACTGATGTCTTGTATCTCCCTAAAATATATAAAATCAAGCCATAGCCTGACTACCTTGGGCGCATGTTCTTAGGACCTCTTGAGACTGTGCCTTGGGCTGTGGTCACTGATATTTGGCTCAGAATAAATCCTTCAAAGATTACACAGAGATTGACTCTTTTAGTCAACAGTTTTAGTAAATTGAGAGCAACTCTGACATGAAAGAACGTAAAGCTATACTATTTATTTATCCTGCTTAGCGAGGGATTCATACTTTCATTGCACAGACATTGATGATTTTCATAAAATTATGCTGAGGGTGTTACATAACATATGGCATATTTATTGTGTTCAAAAAACACAACTATCTAAATTCCAAAGCAAGTCTGGCCCCAAGGGCTTCAGATTTGTCATAACTCAATCTTTCAAGCTTGGAAACTATTCTATCTCTTTAAAATGTCTTTGCACTTCTCCGCCTTGATCCTTTATGTGTCAGTGTTAAGGGATGTGATGATTCTCTCAGAGAATCATTTTGCTTCCCTTGTTTGCAAGTTAGAGGTAACTTCTCATTGTAACCCTATAAATTGTAAATTACAGGTGAGTTGTAGATTTGTGTAAAAGGGGAAGTGGGATGTTAGTAAGGAGGAGAACAAAGAAAAGGAGGAAATTCTTCAAGGGGTAGCTGATCTTTCAAGGATGACAAAAGTTCTTCCTTGAACTAGGTAACACTAGGGTTCTGGATGGAGATAATTGCAAAGAGGCATAGAATAGCCAGGTATCTGCCAGGCCCATTGTATTCATTTCTCTCATGTCTTGACCCATCTGAGTTTTTTTGAGCAAATTTTGGGGTTTGGAAGTCATGGCAAAAATTTAACTTGGTCTGGGATAAAATTAGATATAATAATTGCTTGGATAAAATCCATTTAGAGGGCTCAGATGTCTGACTGGGTCAGAGAGAAACTGGTAGTAAATGGCAATTTCTGCAGTAAATGAGAATTTCCAGCTTTTGGAAATTCTCAGGGATTTTGTGTTTTATCCCCTTTGTTTCTTGTTCTTGTGTATTGTGGTATGGGAATATTATTGGCTACATTGATTAAGCGTATCTAAGAACAAAAGCCAAGACTCAATTAAAAATGGGATCCTTAGTTTCTGAAGATCTGGATGCTTTATCTTCTGTCCACACCTACCTTTATATCTAAAAGTATTAGATATTGTAAGCAGCAAATGCTTACAAAAACGGTGAAATGTTATTAATGATAATTAAAAATTACAGTGAGGCATTCCAAATGAACAACACTGCACTTTAAGAAGTGCATCTAAAATTGAGGTCTCTTCAATTAGGCTCACCCAGGACACCTACTGATGTGCAGAAGTTTCTAAAGAGATTTTAATTGTTTTTTTTTTTGAGATGGAATTTCCTTCTTGTCACCCAGGCTGGAGTGCAATGGCACAGTCTCAGCTCGCTGCAACCTCCGCCTCCTGGGTTCAAGTGATTCTCCTGCCTCAGCTTCCCAAGTGGCTGGGACTACAGGTGCTCGCCACCATGTCCAGCTAATTTTTTTATTTTTAGTAGAGACGGGGTTTCACCATATTGGCCAGGTTGATCTTGAACTCCTGACCTCAGGTGATCCACCTGCCTTGGCCTCCCAAAGTGCTGGCATTACAGGTGTGAGCCACCGTGACCGGCCTAATATTTTTATTCCCTCTTTTAAAATACTCTTTACAAAAGGTAAATAAAAAGCTTAAGCAACAAATGGATTTTTAAAAATTGAAACTGCAAACCTTTGGCTTAGTTATTATCCCAATGATGCAGGAGAATAGGACCTGGAGTCAGGGAACCTGAGGACTTCCTAGAACTAAACCGAATGGAAACACTTCAGCAATGACAGGAATGTGAATGGCTTTGCAACTTTACTTCATCTTCTCTACTTACATAGGGTGCATACCAAGTAAATGACTTTATAACTTGACTTTATTCTCTTCATTTACATAGGGCATACACCAAGTAACCAATTGAAAACCTCCAGAGGGTATTGAGACCCAGCAAATTCTGTAACTGAGGCCCTTGAGCTGCTTGCTCAGGCCCACTCCCATCCTGTGGAGTGTGCTTTCGTTTTCAATAAATCTCTGCTTTTGTTGCTTCGTTCTTTCCTTGCTTTATTTGTGTGTTTTGTCCAATTCTTTGTTCAAAATGCCAAAAACCTGGACATCCTCAACTAGTAACACCACCCCAGAGGTTAAAAAAAAAAAAAAAAAGCTGGAGAAAGTGTTTATAAAATGTATGCCCTCAGGTAAAGTAGGCTGGCTTCTTTTTCAGAGCATTTATGTTTGTCCAGGCATAGAGAATGCTTTCTTTGCTCCGTTTATTAGCTCCACTCTTAACTTAGTAATTTTAGCCAAGAAACAGAAGCTAAGTTAAAAAGACCACCTATTGAACTAACACACCTTCAAAATACACCTTTTTGGTATTTAGCTGGCTATTTTGAAACACTTCTGTAAGTGTTTACACTTATATCTATACAGTAGGCAAGGTATAAAGGATAAAGAGACACACTTCCATCTGTAAATGAAATCTCCATTTGTAAGGCTGTTTGACTCTCTCCACCTCTCTGTACTTCCTCTGGAATAGAGAAAGGATTGTGTCACTAGAAACTCTTACAATGAAGAAAGCCTTGCTTTAAATTCACATAGCCAGTCTTGCCTCTGTTTACAGTGATTTTCCCGGCCATCTTGTCCTAAAGCATTTAAATATACCCTCCTTCTTAAGTTTAGACAAATAATGGTATGTAGGCCTGAAGTCTCAGCTCTGTGCTTTTGAGATGTAAATTTTCTACCTTGGTTTAACTAAGCCATCCTTTTGGAAATGAAAATTTGGGGTAAAAATTTTAGATGGTTCTTAAAAATAATGTAAGTAAAGCAGCCAGTGATGAAGTTAAAATAAGGCTAAATCTACCAATGTTTGGATGGACCAAAGGTATATATGTTAGTCCCCCAACACTGCAGAGCCCCAAACCAGTCTGCACTATTTACCCCAGTTTGAAGAAATTTGAAAATTCAAAAAGTATAAGATTACAAAGAGCAACCTAGCTAACAGTCACTTAGGTCAATAGCTAGATGAGTCAATCAAGAAAAGAATGAGTCCCCTGACTCAAGCCCCTGCTGGCATGGGTAAAATGGAGAGGTGGTATAAGAAACTCTTCAGAGTAAATGTCTTTTGGGAAAGATGAATGAGCTGACGTAATAATGGGCGATGGTTTGTGACAAGATCTGTCTGGGTGCGATGAAGTCTTTTCTCCTGTAATAAGAGTAAAATTTTTCTGATTGCTGAAACTCACTAAGAAGCAGAGTTCCTTTGAAAAACCTGTCTTAACACAGAGAAGGGGAATTCAAAAAGCATTGCTCTTCTTACTTATTGGTAGCAATAATATACCAAAGCAACATAATTTGGAGTGATATTTCCTGAACTCCTTCCATGGCTAACTTTGTTTAATTAATGTATGAGTCTGTTTTAATACTGCTGATAAAGACATACCAGAGACTGGGCAATTTACAAAAGAAAGAAGTTTAATAGACTCACAGTTCCACGTGGCCGGGGAGGCCTAGCAATCATAGTGGAAGGTGAAAGGCACATCTCACATGGCGGCAGACAACAGCAGAATGAAAGCCAAGTGAAAGGGCTTTCCCCTTGTGAAATCATCACATCTCATGAGACTTATTCACTACCAGGAGAACAGTATGGGGGAAACCACCCCCATGATTCAATTATCTCCCGTCGCGTCCCTCCCCCAATACATGGGAATTATGGCAGCTACAATTTGAGATGAGATTTGTGTGGAAACACAATCAAACCATATCATTCCGCCCCTGGCCCCTCCCAAATCTGATGTCCCTTTCACATTCCAAAATACAATCATGCCTTCCCAACAGTCTCCAAAAGTCTTAACTCATTTCAGCATTAACTTGAAAGTCCACAGTCCAAACCTCATCTGAGATAAGGAAAGTCCCTTCTGCCTATGAGCCTATAAAATCAAAAGCAAGTTAGTTACTTCCTAGATACAATGGGGGTACAGGCATTTGTTAAATACAGCTGTTCCAAATGGGAAAAATTGGCCAAAACAAAAGGGCTACAGGTCCCATGCAAGTCAAAAATCCAGTGGGGCAGTCAAATCTTAAAGTTCCAAAATGATCTCCTTTGACTCCATGTCTCACATCCAGGTCACACTGATGCAAGAGATGGGTTCCTACAGCCTTGGGCAGCTCTGCACCTGTGGCTTTTCAGAGGATAGCCTCCATCCTGGCTGCTTTCGTGGGCTGGCATTGAGGGTCTGCAGCTTTTTCAGGTATACGGTACAAACTGTTGGTGGATCTACCATTCTGGGGTCTGGAGGATGGTAGCCTTCTTCTCATGCCTCCACTAGGCAGCGCCCCAGTGGGGACACTGTGTGGGGGCTTCAATCCCACATTTCCCTTCTGCATTGCCCTAGGAGAGGTTTTCCATGAGGGTCCCACCCCCACAGCAAACTTCTTCCTGGACATCCAGGCATTTCCATACATCCTCTGAAATCTAGGCGGAAGTTCCCAAATCTCAATTCTTGATTTCTGTGCACCTGTAGGCTCAATACCATGTGGAAGCTGCCAAGGCTTGGGGCTTGTACCCTCTTAAGCCATGGCCTGAGCTTTACCTTAGCCTCTTTTAGCTACAGCTAGAGTGGCTTGGACTCAGGGCACCAAGTTACTAGGCTGTACACAGCAGCGGGGCCCTGGACCTGGCCCACAAAACCATTTTTTCCTCCTAGGCCTCTGGGCCTGTGATGGGAGGGGCAACTGCAAAGATCTCTGCTAAAACATAACAAGTCACCTTTGCTCCTGTGCCCAAAAGTTCCTCATCTTCATCTGGAGCCACCTCAGCCTGGATTTCATTGTCCATATCATTATCAGAATTTTCATCAAAGCTATTCAACAAGTCTTTAGGGAATTCCAGACTTTCCCAAATTTTCCTGTCCTTTTCTGAGCCCTCCAAACTGTTCCAACCTCTGCATGCTACCCAGTTCTAAAGTCGCTTTCACACATTCAGGTATCTTTTCAGCAGCACCCCACTCCCAGTACCAATTTACTATATACGTCCATTTTCACACTGCTGGTAAAGACATACTGGAGACTGGACAATTTGCAAAAGAGAGAGGTTTAATGGACTTACAGTTCCACGTGACTGGGGAGGCCTTACAATTGTGGTGGAAGGTGAAATGCACATCTCACATGGTGGCAGACAAGAGCAGAATGAGAGCCAAACAAAAGGGCTTTCCCCTTATAAAACTATCAGATCTCATGAGACTTATTCACTACCACAAGAACAGTATGGGGGAAACCACTCCCATGATTTAATTGTCTCTCACTGGGTCCCTCCCACAACATGTGCAAAGTACAGAAACTACAATTCAAGATGAGATTATGGTGGGGACACAGCCAAACCATATCAATGAACAATTCAAATATCATTGTTAATAATGAGTAAATTAGATGAATGTAAATGACATAAAAATTCATAAATGAACTTGTCATCATTTCAAAAATCTTTTTCAGAAATTTGAAAATCTTAAAATCATGTTAATTTAATAAATACTCATTAAATGTCTGAGTCATTTTTAAGTTAAAATATTGAGACATTAATTATTAAACATGTTCAAGTTTATGTACTTTGACTTCTTGTTTTTATATAGTATAGAGAAGCTAAATATATCTGGGTCTAGTAAAAACTATAAAAATTGTGTTAGGAGGAAATATGTCTCTAAAATATATAAAATACTTTTTATCTACAAAATGCTGATAGTTCAAAATTGAATGCTGCAGTTTAAAATTGCTTACATCCTAGGTTTTCACTAGAAATTAATGTTGCTTGAGTTTTAAAAAAATCTAATATGGTCATTAAAACAACTTCTTATGCAAATAAAGTAAGGTGTTTTTGGTTAAGTGACACTTACATAAAAGGTGTGTTTTAGTTATGGAAAAATAAAAATAGGTAATCTTCATCTTAAAATAGAATGATTGGTTCTTCCAAAATGAAAAAGAGAAAAGGTTGTAGACGTTTGTAAGAGATCAGTCTTAGGAAAGGAATTTTATTTGTGATCAAGCTGGCTAAAATTAGAGGGAATTATTTTTAAGTTTTTCTAAAAATTGAGCATTAGTATCAAAAGTACACTGATGTAAGGCTAGAGTTTGGGCACCTGTTTTGGAACAACTCGGTTTTCTGGGAGCATTGATCTGTTCTTAGTAGAAAATTATGAGAAGCTTTTCTTTACGTTTTAGGTAACTGGTCTAAGAAGCAAAATCCATGTTTCATCAAGACAATTTCTTGTGCTTTGTGCCTTTAACATTTTTTGTCACTTGGTTTTATTTCACAATGACCTGTGATTCTACTTTGATCAAGTGTTTTAACCTTTGGCATATTTGACAAACTTTCCAAAATAGAATTTCAATATCAAAAATCAAGTATTTTTATCTCAAACTAACTCGGGATGTTACTGAGGGCCCCGAAGCATCCACAAGAAAGGTAATAAACAGACTTCATTCATACACTAAATTATATGGGAAGCAGTGTCAAATAATAAATAATGCTTAACCTTTTTTGAGTTACAGTTATATGAATGTCACTAATATGTATTTCAAAATTGTATTAAATTCCTGAAATTCAGATATGTCTTGTATGTGTCAGTCATAATTATGGTTATTATATTAAATTATTGTAGGCCACAGAAACAACCATTTTTTGGTCAATTGTGTCTTTATCCATGATCATTTTAAATCTTGTTGTCCATAGTTGGTTGTTTGATTCTCGTGCTTTTTCTGAAAGCTCCTTAGAAAACATTATAATCCTAAAGTGTTGTGTCTTCAAGGTGGTTCTTGGAAAAAATGGAAAGGACACTGTTAAGCACTCCTGAATACAGTTTTATTCTAACTTTAGGATAATATTATTTGGGCTGGGTAAGAATTCCCAGAACTCTACTGAAGGACTGGCTGGTTTATAAAATTGCTAACCCAAGCAGGACAATAACAATTTAAATACTAAGAAAGTACTTTGGCAGATTTTCATGCTAAGTCAGCCAGAACTGAAATTGTTAAGATATGCATCTTGAATGAACTTCATGATCCAAGTTAAATGACCTATAAAAACTAATTTAATAAATAGTGCCATGCACCTGAATTGGAGAAACAAAATTGGTATTTAAGAACAAATAAATCCAACGTTCAGCTTGGATTCATGAAGATCCTGGATGGCCACATGGTCCTTTCTGAGTTCTTAAAACTTCCATTATCAAAAGCTCCGTACTCCATGTCTCATGATGGAAGAGATAAAATGATACAAATATATATTTTTTAAAATTAGTGTAATGACTGTTCTAAATTGCTAAAATGGTATATGAGCAATGTTTGGTTTGTCAAACCCATAATCCTAGGAAGACAATAAAAATTTTAGGTATATTTCTGCTACCTAATGGGCCATTTGAACATTTCTAGAGGGATTTTTTTCAATTGCCACTTTAAGTGCATATTTTATGGTCGTATAGAAGCACTCCCCTGCAGCAGGGCCAATGCTGTAACAGTAGCTAAAATATTTATAGAAAATGTGTTTCCTTCATGGGGCATTCCTGAAAGAATCTCTTGCAATAGAAGTATTTGTTTCACTGGAAAAGTTTCAAAATAGTTAAATAAAGCATTACAGATACAATAGTATTAGGCAAAGCTAACTAAATCAACTAGATTGTCTTGGTCAAAGGTATTATAGATTGATGACAATTAGATACACTTCCAGTGGAAAACATAAGTTGATCTCTTGTGAAATACTCACTGTCAAGCCCATGTCCCTACATGACTAAATGCTGAAGTGCTTTAATGAATTATGCCAAAGTGTATTTTCACCAGGTAAAGGAAGGCTTTCATGATCTACCCACTGAGGACATTCAGACCCTTCATGATCTAGAACTCAGAGATTGGGTATTCTGGAAATGGCATCAGAGAAAGACTGCCCTTGCCATACACATTGCAGCAAGACTTCAGGGCTTCCAACTTGGGGTCCGGAATCTCATGTCTCAGAGGGTTCCTTCAAACTCTTGGAACTGTACACCCATTGGAGACCTTAGGTAAAGCTAATTATGGAAGTTTCTCTCCAGAAACAGACAGCATCCTGGACATGGACAGCTTCCCTAAAATCATGGATAAAGACTTTTCTGCCATTATAAAACTCTTACCTCCTTATCTTTTTATTGTTTATGCATCCATGAACAACTGGTAAAGAAAGGGCTTTGTGCTCACCCATGTGGTATACTTTTATTTGCAGAGGATTTCACAACTAACCTAATGCATGGTCAACCTTACGCTTTATGGATGGAAGATGAAGGGCAAATATAGGCTAGGCATTTCAGTGAGACATTTGTTGCTTCAAAATCAGTCATAAACAAAACATTGGTCCACTCCTGTTTACTTTTGTCAAAGGTTTAAGAGACCATTGACAGGAGGCGTTCAACTTTCTAGGTGGGCATTATTTGTTAGGTCCTTTTATTCATGGCTTAGAGTAAATATAAATGAGGCAATGATTAAAAATGTGTTTTTCATAATAGTCTCCACAGAAAATTTTGCTGCAAAGGCTATAGTTGCACAACAGATTTCTTTATATTCTCTTGATAAAGGTTTAGTAGATAATAGTTCTAGATTACATGGTAGCTGAATAAGGAGGAATCTACGCAGTTGCTGACACTTCTTGTTACACGTGGATGAACACATTGGGTATTATAGAGGCTCAGTTTCAGAGTTCATCAATAGGCTGCTTGGTTAAAATGGATAGACTCCTAATGTGGCTCATTCTTTGATTTGTTCGATTTTGGGTGGTTTTATTCATGGGGACCCTAGCTATGAAGCATACATACAACAAATGCTTGGTCTTGATAGTCATAATAGTAGTCTCCTTGGTGCACTGTGTTCTTTCAAAAGTTTTAAATGTTTGCATGCAGCCATCTGTAGAATGTCAACTGGCCTCTCTTCAGTTGGAATGACAAAAACTCAAAGAAACGTATAATCATGAGAACAGAATAATCCATGAATGATGAGTTGAGACCAGAACCCTAAAATGGTGGTAACTGAGAGTAGCACTAAATCTCTAAATTGTGGTCACATTCTCACCTAGACAAAAACCTGTCCCAAAGGGGAGAATATTAAACAAAATTATCAGAGGCCATTGTTTTGGACTGAGCTCCTTCACTATGCCCCAGTAGACCAGACCAAACGGAAATAGAGCCACTTGTGCTCACTGCCACATAATCAAATTGAAATTTTAAGGACACAGATAGACTCCAAAACAGATGGAAGCTGAGACAAATATGACTTGTGAATTCCATAATGAGACTAAGTCCATTTATAATAGTGACAGAGAATGATGTCAATGCCTAAAGTTTTGGCCAATCTTTCAAAATTGGAAAGTTGACCAAAAGGGAGAAATAGTTCAATGTAGTTTGGCCTGAAGCTGCTTCCATACATATTTTAAATTTGGCCTAAAGTTTTGCCAAACATGGCGTGTAAACAGACTGCAACCTACTCTTGTAAAAAGTAGCCAAGATTCAGCCAACTACAGGCAGTCAAGTGTTCAAAGCAGGTTCAAATAAGGCAAGTGCCCAGCTATAACCAATTGTGTTAGTCTGTTTGCATTGCTATAAAGGAATACCAGAAGCTGGGTAACTTATAAAGAAAAGAGGGCTTTTCTTGTTTTTGTTTGTTTTGTCTCATGGTTCTGTGGGCTGTATAGAAAGCATGGTGTTGGCATCTGCTCAGCTTCTGGTGAGGACCTCAGAAGGCTAACAATCATGGCAAATGGCAAAGGGGGAGCTGGTGTATCATATGGCAAGAGAGACAGCAATTTGGGGGTAAGTGCCATGCTCTTAAACAACCAGATTTCATATGAACTCATAGAGTAAGAACTCACTCATTACTGTGAGAACAGCAACAGCTATCCATGAAGTCCAAAACCCAGCAGGGAAGACATTAAATTTTAAAGCTCCAAAATAACATTTGACTCCATGTCCTATATCCAGGGCATACTGGTGAAAGGGGTGGGTTCTCAAGTCCTTGAGCATTTCCACTCCTGTGGCTTTGTAGGGTATAGCCCCTGTGGCTGCACTCATGGATTAGAGTTGTGTGCCTATGGCTTTTTCATTCTGAGGTCTGAAGGGCAATGTCCCCCTTGCCACAGCTCCACTAGGCAGTGCCCTGATAGGCACCCTATGCAGGGGCTCCAACCCCACATTTCCCCTCAACACTGCCCTAGTAGAGGATCCCTGTGTGAGTCCTGTCTCTGTAGCAGGCTCCTTCTTGGATAACTAGGCTTTCCCATACATTCCCTGAAATTTAGGTAGAAGCTGCCAAGCATTCTTCAGTCTTCTGTACTGTGTACCTGTAGGCCCAAAACCATGTGGAAGCCACCAAAACTTATAGCTTGCACCCTCTGAAGTGGTGGTCATAGCTTCTGTGAGCTGAGGCTGAAGCTGGAGTAGCCCAGATGTAGGGAGCAGTGTCCTGAGGCTAAGCAAGGAAGCAGCACCCCAGGCCTGGCCCCTGAAACCATTCTTTCCTCCTAGGTCTCTGGAGCTGTGATGGGAGGAGCTGCCTCCGAAACTTCTGAAATGCATTTGAGCTCTTTCACCCATTGCCTTGACTTAATAGTCACTTAGTCCCATTTTGGTAATGATAATCCCTCTAGCAAGTGATTGCCCCACAGCCTGCTTGAATTTACCACCTGAAAAGGCTCTTTCTTTCTCTACCACATGTCAAGGCTAGACATTTTCTAAGCTTTTACACTCTGCTTCTCCTTTCAATGTAAGTTCCTTCCATCTATGAGCCTGTAAGATTTTTAAAAAGTTATTTAATTCTAAGATACAAGTTGATACAGGCATTTGGTAAATATCCCCATTCCAAAAGGGAGAAATTGGCCAAAATAAAGGGTCAATGGGCCCCACGCAAGTCCAAAATCCAGCAGGGAAGACATTAAATGTTAACGCTCCAAAATAATATTTGACTCCATGTCCTACATCCAGGGCACACTGGTGCAAAGGGTGAGCTCCCAAGTCCTTGGGCAGCTTTGCCCCTGTGGCTTTGCAGTGTAGAGCCCCTGTGGCTGCTTTCATGCATTGGAGTTTAACTCCAATACAAGTTCCAAATTTTTGTTCCCATATCTGAGCATAGGCTTTTAGAAGCAGCCATGCCATTTCCTGAATGCTTTGTTGCTTAGAAATTTACTCTGCCAGATACCTTAGGTCATTACTCTTAAATTTGAACTTCCACAGATCCCTAGGGCATAGACACAATGCAATCAAGTTCTTTGCTAAGGTATAACACAGGTGACCTTGGCTCCAGTTCCCTGGAGTCAATCTGGACTTCACTATTCACATCTATATCAGCATTTTGGTCACAACAACTTAACAAGTCTTTAAGAAGATCCAAGCTTTCCTTCATCTTTGTCTTCTACTGAGACTTCCAAACTCTTCCAACCTCTGCCCATTACCCAGTTCAAAAGCTGCTTCCACATCTTTGGGTGTCTTTATAGCAGTGCACCGCTCCTAAATACCCATTTTCTGTTTTAGTCCATTTGCATTAAGGCTAAGTAACTTATAAATAAAAGAGGTTTATTTTGGCTCATGGTTCTGCAGGCTGTACAGGAATCACAGTGCTTGCATCTGCTGGGCTTCTGGTGAAGGTCTCAGGAAGCTTACAATCATCTCAGAGAGCTAAGGGGGAGCTAGTGTATCACGTGGAGAAGGAGAATGTAAGAAAGACAGGGAAGGTTCCACAGTGTTTTAAACAAGCAGATCTCATATGAACTCATAGAGTTAGAACTCACTCATTACTGTGAGAACAGCACTGAGCCATTCATGAGGGATCTGCCCCCATGACCCAAATACCTCCAACTAAGCCCATCTCCAACATTGGAGGTCATGTTTTAACATAAGAAGGGGACAAATCCAGCTGTTTCTGCAACCCACTTCTGTTTTCTGCACATCACTTTCTTTTTTCTGTCTGGAAATGTTATGCAACCAGGTGGCAGTCCTGAAGTTGCTCTGAACCTGATTTTGTTCTGGAGTCTGACCGATTCATGAATCATTCTTTGCTCAAACTCTATTAAGTGCAATTTGTCCAAAGTTTTGCTTCTAACAAGTCAATAGTGCAAAGAGAATAAATTGGAGGGAGTTGAGAAAGAAGTAGGGGGCCCAGGAAAGGCTTTTGCACAGGTCTAGGAGACACTCTCAGAACTAAGGCAGGAGTAGAGAATAGAAGAAAAAAGTAAAGCAAGTTTAGAACAGAGAATCAAAGTGCCCTGATGGAGATTGGATATGATGGAGAAAGGGAGGAGTTAAATCTAAGTGGTTGATGGTTGCCAGTAGAGCAAATTTCACTAACCAGAAACTAACATTTGAACAGCCTTGATAGCTGATTGCTCCTTATTTGAAATCACAACCATCTAATCTTACCAGGGTGAAGACCCCAGCCAACTACAATGGTTGTTAGCCATATGGGAAGTGCATGGAATGTGGGGTTGGCTCACCTCAGTTCTTTATTATAACCTCAAAACTAAACCTTAGTTTATTTATCTGAAGAATCTGCAGCATGCCCGAATGTGTGCAGGATGCAAACAGTAAGTAAATGAGGTTATGTAGGTAAAATATGCTGCCACTTACAAAATGGGAAAATAAATGTTAGTTACATCTGAATAAGGATTCTTTGGCTCAGAGAGGTTAAGTATCTCCTCAAGGTTACATTGCAGTGACAGATCTAGGACTCTGATGCAGGATCTCTTCTCTATCCCCAATATCCCTGGAAAGAGATGACTATGTGGACTTAGGCTGACATTATACAGCATGGGACAGAAATAATATGAAGTGCCTCATTCACATCATTCCATGTTTTCCCTCACATCGCTACTATTAAGAGAAGATCAGCCCTTTGCCTTGTATTATTTATTGTCAATTTAAATCGTAAGTATACAATCTACCACTAGCCTTTAAATAAAAAGGAGAGTAGGAAGAAAGATGCCTCAAAATTAGAAGCATGACTTGACAGGATAAACAGATACAATTCTCTTGAGAGTGCTGTGTCTCATTTGCCTTAGGTAATTAACTTGCTACAGACACTGAGAGCCAATTATTTGATTCAATAAGTGATTCCCATTCCAAACTATGGATAGCTATACAAAAGATAAGTTTATTTTTAGGTTTCCCAAAAGTCTTACTTTATATGTTTCTAATTGGTACCAGCTGTTGCATCTTCCCTGTCAAACTCATGGCTCTGAGCTATCAAGAGCATTTTCAGTCACTGCCAGCTTTCAAATATGGCTGATACTGAGTCACTGCAGATGACTTCACATTGAAATTAACATGCTAGATCTGATACGTTAACTGTATATTTAAGCTGGTGTTCGCTTTTTCATAACTACAGGAAAAGGCAATCCAATGTTCTGAATGTGGAATAGGCAGGGGTTACAATTCTGCTTTGGCTACTTATTATTGTTATGACCTTTGAAGACTGCTAAACTTCTGTGAAGGTTAGCAATCTTACTTTTAAAATGGAAATGATTTTTTGTAAAGAAGTTGGCAAATTGTCTGGTACATAGTAGGTGCTCAATTAATGGATATATCTGTCCACACACAGACAGAATGTCTGTGCTTCAGTTATAAGAGCCTTACAAGTTTTACTCATTTACAATTCTCTTTCCTGTTCTTCTCTAGATCCTCTTCCCATCCACCTTCATCCTCAAGGACTATTGTTCCTTCTCCATAGGAGTGGGGCGAGGCCTGCTCAGGGCTCCCACATAGCCTTTTATGTCTAATAGTGAGCTAGGAACAGGGCATGGTTAGCCAAAAATCATGAAATCTCGAGGTGATTAACAAGGTTATATCACACATCTTATCAGCAAGGCAGGGCTTTGGGAGTTATTGGGCCTAAAACATTGTCCTTGCTAATATTGATGGTTTGTATGGTAGATGGACAATAACACACAAACCAAGTGAAAATAATAAATATAAGAACTTTAACCAAGTCTTGAGTGGAGGTTAGCACACTATCCTACTCTTTAACAACAAGAACACCAAAGTACACCGCATTCATCATTTAAATTTGAAATTAACATAGTTCCTATAAAGCCACCAGTGCCGGTAATAATAGGTCTTATGCCAAGACCTTCCTCATTATTACAATTCTACTTTTAAAATTCATGTGGTAGCCGGTATCTAAAATTGACCAGCCCCCAAATCCTCCCCTTCCTGTATACCCATGTCACCCCTTACATCGACAGGAGAAACTTACTTTTCCTTCCCTTGATTTTAGACTGATCCTATGGACACTTTGACCAATAGAATACAATGGAAGCGACATTTTGGTCTTCTGAGTTGAAAACTGGCATTTCAGCTTTCTTCTTCTTAGGATGCTCATTTTTATGTTGCTCTCTCAGAATCTATCTATCTTTCTAGGAGAAGTCCAAGCCATGTGAAAAAGCCATGTGGAGTTGGTAAGTTCAACAGCCCCAGCTAGCTCACAGCCAATAGGCAACAACTACTAGCCATAAGAATGAGCCATCTTGTATGTTCTAGCCCCGTTCATCTTTCATCTTTCTGTAGTCAAAGTCAATATCACATAGACCAGGAAAACCACCCAGCCCAACTGAGTCAACTTAAGAACTTTTAGGGATAATAAAATAATTGTTTACAGTAAGTAACTAAGTTTTGGGGTGCTTTATTATAGCAACAGATAATTGAAATAATGACTATTTTGGTGAGTCTCACTCTCATGTCCTTTTGAAACTGCATTTACACAGAAAATATCGGTTTTGATTGAATTATGTAAGAACAAATTCTAAAACCTCATAAAATCTTTCTTCGATTATTTCTTTATGTCAAATCCTTTTGGCTCAATGTTTTATGAGACTACTTGGACAAATCTTAGGCTGATTTGTTTATTTTGCTTTGTTTTAAACCTAAAAACAGGCTTATACATTTGGTTCACATACGTGGTTTATACTTTCAGTATAAAGACTAAGGAGCAGATTATAGGCTATGAGTTCCTTGAGTCAGAGACTTTTCTACCTAACTTTGTACATACAGTCTTACCACAGGTCTTAGCACATGGTAGACGTATAGGGAATATTTTTTATTTGCCTTATATGAGGGTTTTCCTATCCTCTACCCAGGTTAACTTGGCCACATGGCTGCAAATGTATTTTCCAATTCCACTCATCAAGAGTCACTTGTCATGTTTTGCTTTTAACGTTTCTTGAATTATTACTTTAATGACTCTGTTCCATTCCATAGCTCCCCAGTCTGGCTCAGTCTGAGTCAGCAATTCTCAAATAAAATGTTAAATGCCATCTAAAATACTTTACATGTTTCTTTCTAAATAAAACTGAAAACAAGAAACGTACTTTAAAAATGAAACTCAAAGTGTTTTTTCTCACTTACAAATACATTCGACATGGGTTATTGGTAGGAAATGACTAAGAAAAATTAGGCCAACTAATTCCATCCCCTTCCCCCCCTCCCTTTCATACCATTTTGGTATGCATGTGTGAAAATAATAATGATAGCTAACATTTATTAATATTAGTTATTAATAGCTGAGCTGCTAAAGCTCCTACTATGTACCAGGCTCCACTATAGGTGTTTTTCATGTTTAACCCATTTGTTCCCACAATAATCTTATGAAGTAGGTGTTATGATTGTCTCCATTTTGCTGGTAGGTACATTGGGGCACAGAAGGGTTAAATAAATTGCCTTAGGTCACACAACTAGGATGCCCGTGTAGATGGGATTTAAACAGGAGTAGTCAGGTTTTAAATCTAAACAGCTAAAAGAGTCAATCTTGAATATCTTATCCAAAGAAAATAGGACACTAGTGACCACTGGAAGGACACACTTTGCCATGAACTTCCAATAATAAGTATAGCCATGCTTACAAGGTCAAATGGTGTTCCCTTCCAATGAAGCCAAAATGAGAGTAGCCATATTTCTTACGTAGCACTAAACTGTAGATGAGAAAAGTATTGAAAATTTCTATTATCATTACCATTACCAAATATGATACAAGTGTTTCACATGTGTATAAGTAGTTATTTAAATTAAATATTTACAGATGTATATAATATGTATGTGTCCATGTATATGTGTACCTATGTGTAAGGGTGTGCATATCCACCTATACTTACAGGGGTATATATTGAGAAATACATAGGCATATGTGGATGTGTAGGAAATGTCTCAGACATCTACATATTCATTATATACACTATACATGTAAGGATAGTATGGCTAAGCTTATTTTTGATCTTCATTAAAGGATTGTTTCTAACACCTCTCACTTACATCTTCATGTGCTCCAGGCCTTACCTCTCATTGCAGCTACCTCTACAGGGACAGGTTCTGCACAGGCTTCTACAAGTTTCTTGCAAGTGCAGCCTACTATTTTCTTGTTTATGCCCCCCATCACTGTCTATCCTTGGGCATCTCTGGGACAACTAGTACTCACAAATGAAATTTGGGGAAGCAGACATCCTGTATAGTGACCCTGACCAGTGATGGCTGGCAGTGGACAGACAAATGCTTCCCTCTTTATTACCCAGTCTGATGAGTCTCAGATGCATTTCATGTTTCCCAGAGGTTCTCGGTATGAGGTGACCAGTCACTCATTAGGTGGCCAACTCATGGTGCAGGCTTGTGTTGGGTTTCCCTCCTTACATTTCATTTCCCCAATCCTTGCCTCTCCTCTCTGCAGTCATATTCTCAAATAAACTCCTCATAAACCTTTACCTCAGATTCTGCTTTGAAGGACACTAGGCTGAAACAGGTACTAGTTAACATGTTTTCTTTATTCAATTATTTATTTAATGGGTAAAATATAGCAAAAATTAGAACTTCATATAAGGTTATAGGTCTCATTGCCTGTCAAGGGTCATCATTTCAGTTTATAGCTTTTAAAAATAAAATAACTTCCTGCGGCAAAAGTTTTGCAGGCTGGAAAACATTTATCGCAGGCCAGCAACGGTCTGGTGATCAGACTCGCTGAAATAGTGATTTATGTCAATACTTCTGGAAAACAAATTGAAGTCATTCTCCAAGGCAGATCCCAGTTTCAAGAAAAATTATGTGGTATCATATACAAGTCCTTGGGGACATTATGACTTTTAAAGGGCATGTATTTTATTAAATGTATAACATAGCTATGCAAAATATTAATGGAGGTGCTATTGACTCATGCAATATATAATAATAAAAGATGAGGAAGATGATGAATGACCATGGAGTGATATATTGTGATTCCACTGTCAAGTGACAGCTTCTTTTGCTGAATCAGTTTCAAAATCAGGATTCTTCTCTGCCTAGCAAGCAAACTTTGCCATTTCTAAGAGGCCATTAATGATCTGGGGAGTGCGGAAGGAAGAGAGAGGTCAAAATGTCATCATAAGACATCTTGGTTATCAATTGCTTAGGATTCTCTAGGGCAGGGTTGATATTCAGTACAAGCGATATTCTCAGCTGGGTAATTCTCGGTTGTGGAAAATTATGCTCCCACCCCGCCCCCGGCAACCCTCCATCTCCCATTGAGAATCACTGTCTTAGGGCACTGCAGATACTGAGTGATTGGTGTGATGGGATGCCATACACACAGAATGGGGAGTCCAGGACTTAGGACACTGACCTTGGGCAATTCGCTTGAACTCTATGGGTTTCGGTTTCGAGTAGAATGAAGTAGACATGCAGAAAAATGAGCAATAAAGGGGAAAAGTTGCCAGGATAGAAATACATAAGGAGGCCGCTAGGACAACGTGGGAGGTCAGGAAGGTTTCGTGTTGATAGTGTTGCTTTGTGGAGTTCCCCAGTCATTGCGAACCTCATATCTTATTTATCACTAATCTGGTATTTGGCACATAGTGGATGCATAGTTCCAGATATTTCAGTCATGGTGTCTGCACTCAAGACCACTTTTTAACTAAAAGAATTCACCCATAGCCCCTGCTGAATGCATAGCCTCTCTGAATGTGAAAGTCCCTCCACCTCTGCCATAGTTGACTGGACTAAAGGTGGTGCCTGTGACGAGGGCAACCACTCTACTGGATGGCAGCAACTGTGAGAAGAGGTGAGTGAGGCCAATCAGGTTATCTCCCTTAGGAGGATGAACTTCAAAAACACAACCCAGGGACAGCCAGCAGTAGTAGGAGCTGAATCTAAGCATACATAAGAACACTGAGAGCATCCAGACAATATGTAAGAAAAAGATATGAGGAAGCAGAAACTCTGAGTACTCAGAAGCTTCCGTATGTTTATATTCACATATGGAAATGGACTTATGGGGTTGTCGATGGAGTTGCCATGTCTTTACATGGAAGCTCTTTCTTGCCTTTCCTATCACGGCTCAAACGTGGTCCCAGGGAGGCAGTTTGCTCGGGCTACCTGACGAAAGGTAGCCCAGCTCCCACTAACTGTGCTCCATCACAGAGTTTGTTTTATTGTCTTCAGGAGACACCACCACCATAACTATCTTAGGCATTTGAGTGTTTGCTTGTTTTTTTGTTTTTGTTTTTACCTCCCTCCCCTAACTTACTTACTAAATGCAAATGTACTAAATGAGATCCTGGCTCAACAAAAGCAGGATCTCATCTGCTTTGTTCACTACCACTGTAGTTCCAGACCTACAATCATCTCTGTTACTGCAACATTCAAAATATATTTTGGGAATGAATTAATAATAACTGTGAAATGAAGTGGAAGATGGCATGAATCACAAAAACTCTTTGGAAATTGTGTCAGAATTTAATTGAATTGATTATTTTTATATGCATTATCTATTAATAATAAATACCTCATATTATAAATTCATTTGTGTTGTTTCTCCTGCACATTTCATTAAGTGTTGGGGATTGTAAGAATGAAAGTATTGTCAGAAGGCAGGATGAAAAAAAAAGTAAAACACAAATTGAAATTGTGTTACCATTACAAATTGGCTAAATCAGACCAGCCTCAATTTCCACTTCCCTGTGCCCATCCATGTGGCACTCTGGAGACTGAGTCCAGAAACAGACAAGGAATGAGTTCCCATATCATGTACCCATGTATAGACCAATGAGGTGGTTTATGGGTTTACAGGTATTCCTATATATACTAATCTCATTTCTGTTAACAGAGTCCCCACATATGACCATATGCATGGACAAATAATCCCACCTGTTCCAATCATAGTACCCAATTTCCCATTGCCCCATTAACTGGAGCATAGGGTGGGCTTCTGTGATGATTAGTTTTATGTAGCAACTTGGCCAGGCAATAGTACCCGGTTATTTAATCAGCCAATCATCTAGATGTTGCTGTGAAGATATGTTATAGATGTGATCAACATCTAAAATCAGTTGACATTAAGTGAGGAGATTATGCTCAATCATGTGGGTGGGCTTCATCAACCAGTTGAAGACCTTAAAAGCAAAATTGACATTTTCCAGAGAAGAAATCCTATCTCAAAACTACAGCATTAACTTCTGCCTGAGTTTCCAGTCTGCTGGCCTGCCCTACAAATTTCAGACTTGCCAGTCCCCATAATCATATAAGCCAATTCCTCAAAATAAATCTCTTTACACACACAAATGCATGCAAGTGCACACACACATACACACACACACGTCCTTCTGGTTCTATTTTTCTGGAGCACTCTGATACAGTATGTGACCAAGCTAAGTGAATCAGACTTATCCCCCAGGATTTTTGAAAGCCTCTGTCTTCTCTGATTGTGAATCTATAAGGACGTGAACTGGAGAAAGTGCTCTATGCAGGATAAGCCGGTTTGAGACCAATGAGACCAACACACAGTGATGCAGAGGCCAGAGATGGAGGCCAGGAGTCTTGACAGGCAGAGAGCACCCCAGTCCTAATTCTGTTATTCCTGAGGCCAGCTGTAATATCATTCTTCCTGGTTTATGTGGGCATCAAATCCTCTCTTGGCTTAAACTTGTTTGAAATCCACTTCCTTCACTTTCAAGCAAGTTATTGGGATTGCTGGGAGGTCAGCGCTGAGTCCTAGTTTGTTTTTCTGGGTGAGTTTCTTGAGATTACTTGTAGGAAAATCTTAAGTCTTTGAAGCTCATCAAAAGTAGTGACTGATGACATATGTTCTCGTTTCCCATGTTAAAAAAACAAAACAAAACAAAACTATATAGGCCCAAGCAAACATTGTTTTCAAGCCTAAACAGATGCTAAGGATAAATTTCAGCCACTCCCTGTTGTAAGGCACTTTGCCATCTGCAGCCCCTCTGCCTGAATAGGTCATGTTTATATTATATGATCCCCCCTTTTGTCAGAGTTGATTAGAGCAAGGCTGAGTATTATACCCAAAGAGGCACATAGAGGCTGGCCTGTGACAAATGACTTGTGAGATCTGGCTCAGAAAGATGGGCTGTGATACTCAGGTTTTATTCTTTGGATTTTGGGTATAGGTAATTAGAACCCTGGGTTAGAAGTAGGAGTAGATGATAAAGCAAACTCATGATGTTGAGGCAAAAACATGGAAATTTAAAATGTATGCATATAAGATGAAGGAAAAAGAGCAGGAGAAGATGATGCCAGTTGGTAGAGAGAGGAGCATTTAGTAGATGTGCAGTGAGAAGCAGGTGCCATGAGAGGAGGCTGTGAAATTGAGTGAGTTCCAGTCCCTGTTCTCATAAGGTGCAATGGTGCTGAGCTCCCTGCCAAGGTAAATACAAGTTCCGTCACCTGAGGGATTCTAAGCTTAGCCTCTCTCTGTTAGAACCAAACAAGGCCTCCTGGAACATGTTCAATGTGATTGGAAAGTGCCTAATGCAAAAAGACCCTCAGAATGCAACATCTTAACTGATAACAGAACAAGACATGTCTTTCAAATAGCAAAGCTACTTAGTTAGAAATATCAACTGGCAGAATGTAAATTTCAAATCGTCTGTTAATATTTACAGAGAGAAAACAACTCTCAGAGACCCTTATTTCTTAATTAAATGATGTTTTCCTTCTGTGAATACAAAAATTGTACCGTATTTTAAATAAGTATAACATTGATTTATGTTATTAGATAGTTCATAAATTTCATTTTTGTTCTTGCAGATTTTTTTAAACAAGAAAAAATCCCACAAAACATTGCATTTTAAAATGACAATAAAATTTAGGGCACAAGGTAATTGATACCTAACTCTAAACAGATTTTTGAGAAAGAAACAGGAAAAAAAAACAAAAAAACAATTTGATCAAGTAAAAGCAAAAGAGAAAGAAATTTTCCCAGTCATAGATAAAAGTGAGAAGGATGTTGAAACAAACTGGGAAAGTTAAAAAGATATATGCAAATCCTATAACAGGACTTGTTGTCATTATCCTCCTAAACAAGGAATGCAAATTATAATGTAAATCCAGAGACATAATCTGAGAATAATCAGAGATCACCACTAGCCTACACAGGTTGGGAATGGCTTTCTCCACAGGCACTTAGTGTCTGACTGTCCATTTTTGCAAGATGAATGTCTTCGGGTGCCATAATAAGGCCATGCCATCTGGTTACGATAATGGCCCATGATGACCAAAGCGATTCATAAATTATAATTGAACTACAATTGAATGCAGTCAGCATGTAACAGGACTCATTCCATTCACTTCATTCTAAATTCAAGCCTAGAATTGTGAATGCAAAAGCCAAAAGGCTGGGGTGAGTGTTCTACCAGGAATCTTGTTCGTACCTTCAGCTTCCTTTGTAATTTCTAATCACAGGTGTCCAGGGCCAAATCTTTACAAAATTGCCACAGGATAGTAGTATGCCCAGTGGGCAGATTTTTCTAGCATTTTAACAGTGAGGGTCAAGTGATGGTAGTCCACAAAAATTATCTATTCATTCATTCATTTAATAAGCATTACCTCATTGATTAACTGTGTATTGGAAATTGTTACATAGGGGCTCACAGTCTCACAAAGGAGACAGTTGCTTATAGATTATCTAAGACAATGGACTGTAATAGAAGTATGCTCCCAGGGTTCTGTGGAAATTCCTAGGGATATGTCTAAAACAACCCAGAAGGGTCAGAGAAGGCTTCCTAACTTTGGTGAGTGATGGCTGAGTCAAGTTTTACATGATGAAAAGATGATATATAATAGCGGGTTCAAGCATGCCCAGAGCTTGCTCCTGCATGATGGCTCTCATGCCAGACTTCATGGGCTTGTGGGTTGGGAACTCTAGTAGGATTTCTGTCCTGGCTGGAACTGGATTTATGGATGCATGGGCCTATTCCTCCATGACTTTGCATGTTCCTTTTGTCTGGAATGTTATGCTACCCTTTCTTCTCTTTCAAGGGCCAACCCAACATTCTCCTTCTCTGAAAAAGTCTTACCAACACTTACAGATGGCACGTCACACATACATTTATGTTAGAGCTCAATTGTTAGTCTGCTAATGGCAGAGCAAGCATTTTCAGAACTGGCATAGAGTTAGCACTTGATTACGCTGGGTGAATGAATGAATCAATGAAGGAATAAATGAATGCTTATCATCACATCAAAGTGCACCTGTGGCCTATAATACTCAACTGCCTTCTAAGACTTCAAGATGGCCCTTGATGGCCATTAAAAACCCAATTCCTGCCTACAAAGAGCTGAGAGGAGTAGGGAGTATACAGTAGGACCTGGCTCCATGCAGAGGGGCAGGAAGTGAAGTTATGAGACCAAAGCAACATGAATAAATTTGTAACTGCTGGGTAGATTTCAATCACTACCCAATTAAAAACATAAATTACTTTTGAGTTGGTTATCATTCTCCCAGCTACATGCTTCATTTCATTAATTCATGGGAGGATCCTGATGTATCTGTAACTTACTAAGGGCTGTTCTTAGGAATTTTTTTACTCAAAATGTATGATAATGTAGGTGGAAACTTGACAGCCACTTCCCTTGAAATTGTCTCTGTGCAAAAGCCTTGCTCAGCAAATGATTGATGTAAATGAAATTTCAGGGAAATGAGAAATGCTTGGAGCAAAGAAGACTTTTGAAGTGAATTGACTCTGAGGACTGAGAAGTGCGCAGTGATCCAGACCACAGCATGCTAATTCTCCACAGAGGTGCCATCGTGGTAGTTTCTATTTGCCTGCTTTCCAATCGGGATTTTGGCTCCTGATCCAACAGTGCCTGTGAGGCTGTGGTGCAGACCATTACCCTAACACAGGGAAAGCCACTCTGAACTTCTTGGCAAGGTTCTTAATCTTATGCCTCCTTTCCCCTCTCTTTAAAATGCAGATGATAATAGTATCTACTCCATATAGTTGGGTATAGTAAACACTATAGGTTTGTTAAATCGATTGTTTAAAACAATACAGTTCCTCTAACACCAAACGTCTTTCTTCTATCCTTAGCTCTAACATTTTCCATCTCTCCTAACACTCCTTTTCTACCTCCAACTCCTTATACCTGGCTAACATTTATTTAGTAACTATTTCTTCTAAGAAGCCTTTTTTGATTCCCACCAGCTATGACACAATTTTGCTGCCCATCCTATGGGATTCTTAGCACTGGATGCTATATGTGAACATTCGTGATCTAGGACTGCAATTTCTTGTTCACTTTTCTAGATTCCCCCCATTAAAATATAGACTAAGAGAGTATAAATTATGCCCACCGTGCTCCTCATTATATTGTCAGCGTTGAACATCGAGTATGATCTATTGCGAGCCTCAATGAATGTGAAAAAAAGGTAATATGAAAAGCAGGAAGAAAGGGAGAGATAGTGGGATAGAGTATAGAATACAGGAAGAGAGGGGAGAAAAAGGGATAGAGGAAAGGAGGGAAGGAGAGAGAGGAGAGGGCAGATAGAGAGTTGGATCCCTAAGCTCTGTATCCTACACACAAAAATTCTAGGCTCTGAGATCCCCCCACCTGGCACTCTTGCACTGCCCTGATATCACAGGGACCAAAGATACTAAGTCAAAGGAGAAAGCCACAAAGACTGGATGAGATGACGCAATTGGAGATTCATTGCATCCTCAGGATGCACAGTCCTAATTGACTGACAACAGCAAGCACTGCTTGGAAGAGATAAAATGGAGCATCTTGCAGCAGAGTTCTCAGTCCTGGTACAACTCCTCCAGCTCCTGTGGGGGCTTCCTCTTCAGCTGTGCAGAGGCAGCCCCAAGGTTTCCTAGAGCAGCCTCAAAACAGACAACAAAGACCAACAGCTAATCTAGAAATTATTCATTATCCGTAGGTAGAAGGTAGGAATGCCAGCTCACAAAATCAGGTGTGCAAAAAAAAAAATTACATCTCTTTATTTTATAGAGTTCAGCCCAATTTTTATTCTAGCATTTCCCTCATCCTAGGCATCTTGTGAAACTTCACCTCAGTAATCCACGGGGTTAAGCCATGGTTCCTGGAGTCAGGTGGATTGGTCAGGTGGCAGGTAGAGACATCTGGTATGCGGTCCTGGGCATACCTGGGAAGATACATTGTCCTTGTTTGTCTGGGGCCTTGGGTAACCAGCCTAGGACACCTGTGGTCCTACCTGTGGAGACAATCCATCTGGCATATGGCATTCTTCTCTGAAATCATGGCTCCTCACCAGGATACTGCTAGAAAGCTAGGCTGATCTCCATGCGCCAGCAGGCCTGTATTCCCTGCCTCTCTCCCGCTGCAGCCCTGGTTTTTGTGGACTGAGTGGGAGGACACAGGTGAGTCCCATTCTGTTTTCTGCCTCTTCAGTTCACTCTGCCTCAGCCACCCTTCATACTTTTACTTCTTTCAAAAACCCTCAAACCCTCTGTGAAGGCTTATAAGGAAAATGCCAGCTATTCTTGCCTGTGACTTCTGATTTCTGCCCTGTCACTTATCTGTGCCGATGAAGCCCAGAACAAACAACCTGCATGCATGGGGAAGACAGAACAAGGAAAATCAGAGGCAGTGAAGCCAAACAAATGAAATAAATTGATGCCTCAAAATGTTATCTAGCCATTCGAAGGCCCCAAAGCATGAGATCCACAGATTCTCACACTCTACAGAGATGGAGGGTGGCGAGGATGGCGATCTCCCAAGACCTCATGTAAAATCCTCATCAATTCAGTCCAAAAACGTAGGTTCGAATGCCTGGCCCTTCTGTATGTGAAAGCCATGTGAGGCTTACTGTCTCTCAGCTTGAGTTAACATTCCAGGGCTTGACCAAATGAAAGGGCAAAAGAGGGTACACAGCCAAATTAGCTCAGTGCCTCACATGCCTTTTTCTGGCAGGCAGCTGCCATTTAGGGGCCTCTTGCTGGGAAAATCCATCCCTTAGTACCAGCTGCAACCTTGTATTTATGAGTGAGTCAACCTTTTACCAGCATCACTTGGAAGATGCACACAGTGTTCCCAATTTTAAAAATATAGTTATTTGGCATCTATCCTTTACCCAGAGCTGATTGAGAGATGTGTTTTCTCTTTGCATCAACGGATTCCACTGCTCTTGGTGTGAAAAGATGACAGATGCTGATGCTGTTGCCGTCTGAGTTAGTGAGCCTGTCTGCAAAGCCTGAGAATGTTTGCTGGAAAGGGGCAAGTGTATGTGTGTATGCAAACACATGCAGACACCCAAACATATGCATGTAGACACACATCAGCATGTGCAGCTTCATGGATGGTGTAGGTGTAGGCCAGGGTAGGCCTTACAAAATCTTCTTCAGATATCTAAAAGTGCATTTTTTTTTCTGGCTTATTTCTCTATAAAACAGTCCCTACATTTCAGCTACATTTCAGGATTCATTTCTCTTTTGCCTTATGTTATTGGCTTTCAGAAGGAAGCATCCCAAATAAAAAGCAATGCTGCATTTTCATCATAATTGATTCAACCCATAGGTTTGTCAGCTTTGTCAAAAAACTTATGTATCTTTTTTTTTTTTAGACGGAGTCTCACTCTGTCACCCAGGCTTGAGTCCAGTGGTGTGATCTTGGCTCCCTGCAAGCTCCGCCTCCCAGGTTCACACCATTCTCCTGCCTCAGCCTCCTGAGTAGCTGGGACTACAGGCGCCCACCACCACGCCTGGCTAATTTTTTGTATTTTTATTAGAGATGGGGTTTCACCCTGTTAGCCAGGATGGTCTCGATCTCCTGACCTTGTGATCCACCCGCCTCAGCCTCCCAAAGTCCTGAGATTACAGGCGTGAGCCACTGCGCCCAGCCAAAACTTATGTATCTTTTAATCCCAGTGTCTACACCAGAGCCTGGCCCTAGTTGGTACCTAAAACAAGAAGGTATTCCTACCAACACTATTTTTTTTTTTGCATTAGAACTTTCTGTCTTGCAGACTTCTAGTATTATTCTATTATTACTACTAGTCTCATATATTAAACCTGTTTTTGTTACATGCCTGTGCTGAGATGTTTCTCTGTATATCTTTCATTCCTCAACATGAAGTGGCAAAATTGAGATTGTTTTTCTCAGGGGGATTAAACAACTTGTCCAGGTCATGCAGCTTGTGAGTAGCAGAGTCAGGATCTTCCTAACTCCAGACACAGCAGTGCACCACGATCACCTTAAAAAACTAAATTGTTGGATTCACGAGAGTGAGCGCTCGAAGGGGCCTAAAGAACATCCAACCTCTTTTACTTTCAGATAAGAGTGCTGAGGGCAAAACATATCGAGTGATCTACTCCATGAGGTCCCACAAATACTTTTGAGGCAAGCCTGTGTCCCTCACCTGTACTTGTAACAAATTGTTATTGATCCTCTGCAGAGGACAAGGAGCTCTGCCGAATACTGTGGCACACATAATATGTCTAAGTTGGAGCCCCTGCTCTCAGGCATTTGTTGCCTGCAGAAAAATAAAGAACATCAATGAAATGCTTTCCCCTCCAGAGAGAGTGATAGGCACAAAAGGAAATCTTTATGGTGTCTGGAAAGTATGGTTACAGGAGTATAGCCTAGCCCACCCTAATGAAAGCATCATCCTCCCTTGCTCTGCCAGACATGACAGAGCAATGCTGGACTGTGGCTGCTCTGGCACATGCAATAGTGCAATGCCCAGCTCTCCTCCTGCAGGAGGGAGGCTCTCTTTCTCAGGAGTGGGAGAAAGGAGGGAAAAGTTATGGAAAGGCTTCCTGCGACATATTTATTTTCAGTTAAGTCTGACCCACAGGAGAAAGCAGATTATTGAGGACTTAGTGTGAACTACGATTCAGAAATCATTGCTGCCTCCCATCAAGCAGGGCACAGGGTCACCTGGCCTCTCTTCTGCCATCAAGTCACTGTTGGAAGAGCTTTGTAGTCTTCAGTTTACAGTAGGATAAGAGATTCCTAAAGGCTGTCCTGGAAGCGGGCCAAACTTTCAACTCTACCCATTGATGAAGGGGGAAGGGAGTTAGGAGGACTGGGTGACAAGCAGATACTTTGGAAGTTCTCTCTTGAAAGGAGGTGGTTTCACTTGATCAAATTTAATTCTGGAAGTAGCTCAAGTAAGAGGGTCATGCAAAAAAATTTTGGGGGGGATTAAGTCAAACTTTTATAAATAGGAATGTGCCTGATATCTTGATTTAAGCCGCAAATAAATTTCTGGCACACACTGTGATTGAATGACTGTCCAGATAATAACCAGGTTGCCTACTTCTATGCAGGATCATATTCCAGATAAGATGTAGTGGGTTACCATCTTACTTAAATCTTCAGGCAGTTCCCATTGCCCTTGCAATAATGTTCAACCACCTTGTGAAGACTGATGAGTCTGTGGACAAACTTCTCCCACTCCTCATGCCCCTACCCAGGATCTGTCCTACTGGTTTGACAGATGTCAAAAAAACACACAACTATAAGTCAGGAGTGGAGCATTGGTGACAGCTTTAAAAATATTCCTTTGCTACTTTCCATATATAATTTACACTGTATGATTGATGAGCTTTTCATTTTTAAGAAGATGTTTATAACTTTAGAGCAAGTCAGTGTTGCTAGAGAAAACACAAATCTGAAAGATTTTTAAATATCAATTTTTATAAACACATGAAAAATCCTGAGTTGTTCTGTTTGGTACTAGATGCTAGCCAGTGTATGCTACCCAATGATCCTGTTCTACAGAGACTCTGGGCAAACATCCCTGAACCAAAGACTAGCTAGAGGCTCACTAACCCCACTTCCTCTATCTGGGCATGTGGAAGACTGTATTTCCCATCGGTCCCACAATTAAGTTGTATCCATGTGAATGGATCTCATCAGTGGAAAGTAGGAGGAAGCCAGGTACACACGTGCAAATGGCACTCTAAAGCCCTTAGCGTGATCCTGCCTTCTCCGTCTCTGCCTTTTACTACAACTTTGGAAAACTGAAGGACCCTGAACTCCTGAATTACCACAAGTAGCTACTCAACCCTCCAGAGAGAGTGATAGGCACAAAAGGAAATCTTTATGGTGTCTGGAAAGTATGGTTACAGGAGTATAGCCTAGCCCACCCTAACGAAAGCATCATCCTCCCTTGCCCTGCCAGACATGACAGAGCAATGCTGGACTGTGGCTGCTCTGGCACATGCAATAGTGCAATGCCCAGCTCTCCTCCTGCAGGAGGGAGGCTCTCATTCTCCCAGCTCTCAGGAGTGTTGCCTGCCAAGGGCTCATAGCTGAGTCCCTCTCTAGGAATTGCCCTCAGCCAAAGAAAACTTCCTCTTCCAAGGTTATGACCCCTCTCCAAGATCAGCTTCATCTTATCATTGCCCTTTTAGGGTTTGCAAAAGCCTAGATTCCTTGCCTCAATTTGACATTCCTTTGCAGGGCTTCCCCTGTTCCAGAGCTGCCATGTGGTTTGCTGAGGCCTCTTTGGCAACTGCCTTGCAGTTTAACTTTTCCTTCTGTCCAATCGTGCTTCCTAGTTGTGTTCCCTCACAGGGTAATTCCTGTATTGACTATACCCCAACAAGCTTCCTGCATGAAAATGTGTCTCAGGGTCTACTTCCCAGGAAACCTGAACAGTGACACCTCTTATTCCCACAAGATATTAGGCTTTCTCTTGTTTGAGAATAACCTATCCAAGACGTTCTGCTTTGGACAATTTTGCACTCCCATCCCTGCTGAGCCAACCTGCATTGGTCGTTGACATCAAACATAGTCCAAATATTTTCTCCTCCATCTCTGCTGCTCTTTGACAGGCTTCCTGCTCCAGGCAGTTCTTCACTCTCCCCGTACCTCCTCCACTGTGGCATTTCTCCAAGCTGTTGCAGTCGTGGGCATGGCTGCTGCCTGGTGGACAGTGAGCTCAAGGAGCAGGTCTGAGTCTTCTGTGTAGCCACAGGGGTTATCTCAGTGCCTTCCAGGCCTGGTCCTCAGAGCTGTAGAGAAACCGTCACTCCAGGGCTCACCATGAGTGGAGGGCTTTGGGGAAGCCCACCATGGCACCATAA
Organism: Pan paniscus; assembly: GCF_029289425.2. Taxonomy (NCBI): domain Eukaryota; kingdom Metazoa; phylum Chordata; class Mammalia; order Primates; family Hominidae; genus Pan; species Pan paniscus. The sequence goes on along the minus strand of NC_073255.2, from coordinate 39,160,183 downwards.
CTTCTTTAGATATTAGTTTGGATTTGTTCTTTCTGTCTTGAGAGATTTGGAAAAGATGAGAGGTGTTTGGCCTTGTTTTCTATAGTATTTTTACTTTCACCAGCCTCTGGCCAATTTAGCAGTACTCTACATCTGAGTTGCTGGAGGGCAGCTTTTCTTCCTAGTCTTTAAGGAAATCTAAACTCACTGAGGCTATCCCATGAAGAAGGAGGAGAGAGAGGTGAGTGCCTTGGAGAGAGTCCCAGTACATAGAAAAGAATGGAAGCCAGGGGTTTCCCCAAATACCGGGGCCTATATTCCTTCCCTGGCAGCCTGATGAGGAGTGGGCTGGCTGTGGTCCCTACAGAGGACTAAAGTTCAGACTGTGCACTCTTGAGAGTGAGGAGAATGTGTATCAATACAGGCTGATATTTTATGTCCTGGTAGCCCAGCATCTTAGAAGCTCAAAGTCAGATTGTGTTCATTCTGAAGAGAGTCTTATGACATTTCTTGTACAAGAGGGTTTGTGGTTAGAATTCACCCTGAATATATAGATAGTCAAACTGGTTTAGGGTGAATTTCTCTGAGAGTAAGAATATTATTTTAACCACCTGACTTTCTCTCTCTCTTTGTATCCTAGCTAGAGCCCTCTGAGATGAGTAACGCTTTCTCAGAGGCTTAACAATCCTCCTCCACTCCCTTTGTTCTCCTAGCAAAACATTTTTATAATGTAAAATACCCTTCCCACATCCGGCATATGATACTGACCTCAGGAGCATTCATCTGAATGTATGTCTCCAAGTTTATTTACAGCCTGACTTGTAAATAAAGCTAGGTGACTCTTTCTCTCCTAGAAGCATGGAAGAATGTATGGGATTTAAGAGTGTTGGTATGCAAATGCTGCTTTTGAATAAAGAAGACAAATAGATTTGCAGTCTTGACAAGAGTCACCTGTCCTGGGAAGCACGCATGGTATCTGGTACTTTAACCACCTACATAGTGATTTTGTGCATATGCAGGTCACTGATACTGGAGAAAATAATAATAGCTGTGACTGTTTATGGGATAGGAGTGCTTCAGAAGAAGGAGATTCAATTGGCTAGAGATTGGAGCTAATTCTGTATTATAACAAGCATATTTAATTGAGAAGTTTGCCTCTTCAAGCTCTAATGAGGTATCCATAAATTCACCCAGACAATGCCATGATAATTGAAGGTATAATGAGATGAATAATTAGACCTCCCAAGATTCCATCAGCAAGAAGAGCTTTGACCTTCTCCTTCCCTGGGTGGGGTGACTTTGCTCTGTTCTCTCCTCGAGTCATTTTTCATCCTTCTCTGCCTTGCTCTGTGCTCCAAGAGGCTGAGCTGTAAGGACCACATCATGGGTCTCCCTGTCCTTTAGGAGAAGACATCTGCATAGTAGGAGACACCAGCAGGAAATAGGGAGGCATGAAGGATTGGGAATTTATTTCCTTGGGTCTCTGTTGGGTCGCATGTTGACAGTGGTTTGTGCCTCTCTGGAAGGCTGTGGGTCCTCTCTGGGGATTGTCTTCCTTCCTCACCTACAGCCACAGCTCTTTCTAACCACTCCACCCCCTTGCCTGGACAGCTCTCAGGGTAGCAATGACTCCTCAGTGTGAACAGCTCCAGGGCCTCACCATGCCTTATTGGTATTCTCTAACCCTACTCACACGTTTATGCGTAGCTTCCTCCTTAAACCCTCCTCTATTACCCCTATCTTGCTGTGCAAGCATCATGATGATATATTATCCTTAGCTCCCCATGCCTGCCAAAGGTAGGGGGCAGCAATATGGTAGGCACAGTAGTCTTCCTTAGAAAACCTTGGCTTTATATCACATCATCACATCACACCATATATTACATTACAATATCCTATTGATATTTCTTATATTAACAAACCTCAATCTTCTAACCATACTTGTCTGCCTTTATTTTTCAAAGGCTTATATGTGCTCCCAAACTCATTTTTGACTATGAAATACAGATGTTTCTTTGAAAATTAATGGGTCCAAGAATACTGTCTTGTTTTGACAATATTCCAGGCCAATATTCCTCACCCAGTATTAGCTGATGCTGTTGCTCACCAAGCTTGTGTCGCCACTATGTAATTCTCCTGCCTCAAACATCTTTTCTACTCATCTCTACATCTTCACAGTCTACTCTTTCTTGCACAGTTGATATCTCTTCTATTTATTCATCTGTCTAGCATATTTTGAATGCCAGCTAAAGTGTCTGCTAAATGATAGGCCCCTCAATAAAAGAGGCGTACAAGAACCTTCCCTACAATTTCATTCTTCTCTTCAGTGCCCCCAAATCTCCGTGCTTGTCCTGCAATGATCACATTCTACTTTGCTCTGTGAGAGTTGTATCCATGCCTGTCTTTGCCACCAGACTGTGTGCTTTCTGAGGATAGAAAATACAACTTGATCTTTGCCTTCTCCTCTTAAGAATCACATACATTCAAGTACACAGAATGCACTCAGTTCATTCACCTCCTCTCAGCCAGCAAATGCCCTGCGTGTCTGATCTGATGTGGAAGACTGCTTTGACAGGCTGAAATCTTTTGTCAGATATTTCAGAGTTGACAAAACATAGGTTCTGACCAAACTGAGCAATTTAGGCATAAAACAATCTTATTAACTCCAGAAAGGGGATTTCAGAGGGAGCTGGAACAGAGAAGTTGCCCAGTCAGAGCTGTCCTGGTCACAAAATAAGTTCAGCTCCCCAACCTTTTCAGCCCTGATTCTACCCAAAGCCTCAAATAACTAGCCAGGATAGCTTTCATCAGTCTGAAAAATTTACATAACTTCTGATAAAGTCTAGCCCAAACATTCCTCTCACACTGGGCTGACTCATACACCCAAAATATGTCTGACCAGTGAGGTGGAAATAAATGATTCTTATTGGCTTTTAACTATCATTCTCCCCAGCTCTGTTTTCCTCAGTCCTAGGGGCAGATTCTAATTTGGTACAGAAAAAAAAAGTACTCCTGCCAATTCCCATCCTGGAATGACTGAAGAAAAGAAAATGCATGTGATTATTTTAAAGGTACATGTATTTATTTTAAAGTGTCCTTCACAACCTCCACCCCGCTCCACACCCACCATCACCCTCATCACCATAGAATTGTTTTAACCTAATTGCATCTTGGAATTATGCCAGTGCCTCATGTAAATAAAAGCAAGGAGATTAAACACCCTGCAAAAAATGAGATTAAGAAGAACACCCATTTTTCAGAGACTTTCAGGAGAAAGTCCTTTCTGCTTTTCTATCAGGAATAGATGTGAATTGACGAAACAACTGCTTTGATATAACTTATGTTAGAAATACTGAAAAAGGTATAATTTATCCAGTTTTCATTTCTAAACTGGATTTGAGAAAGGTTACAGCCAATGTTTACACCCTACTTACAAGAGCGTAGGTGTCCGAGAGACACAGAAATTTTGTTTAACCCTCATTTCTGGTTTCATTTCATGTTCATGCCCCTCTTGGCCTTCTTTTCTTCTGCTTTTATCTTGTCTTGGCATATTTTCTCTATCTCTGATGGCTTCCTAAATACTTTACAGAAAAGGGAAGCGCATACCAAAATTTTAATAATTTCTCCTTTTGAACCCTTATCTGTCTACCTCACAACAGATAAGTCAGATCATTCAAAGTTAACAGTAATTACCCTCAAAGCAAGGGCCAAGATACAGGAGCACATATTCTGCATTCTCATATGCAGAGGCCAGATGGAGAAGGGGAGAATCCATCTGCAAACATTCGTCACACTGCCTCACCGCCCACTTCCACCCTCCAAAATGATATTGCCTCTATTTTCTCCAAAGCCTGATTGGTGGCCAGAGAGAATTGATGTTCTTGACCTAATTTTTATAGGAATTAAGGGTGAAAACACAGGTGCACACATTAATCTCTATATTAAGGGATATCTGGAAGGCTCTTAGATACTGACATTGATTCATCCTTTTGCAGTAATTCATAATTGAAAAATGGAATACATTGATTCTGTCTCGACACCTTACCATTTAAACTGTGCTATACTTCTTCCTTATATCTTAAGAGAATAATTTGGAAAACGTAACATAAAATGCTGAAGATGGAAATTACCTTTCAAGTCATCTATTCTAAGTACAAACGTGTATGCACATGTATTTTTTAAAAATTCGGTTGCAAAATTAGCTTATACTTGGTATAAGAATATCAGATTGGCCTGGAGTGTAAGAAGTAGAATGAGTCCTCTCACTCTCAGTCATATTTCCCAGAATAAGCACCATTAATAAGAGCGTTCGTTCATTCATTAATGCATGCATTTATTCAAAAAAAAGTCTATTGAGCAACAATTATATGCTAGGCTCTGAATTAAGACAGGGAGAAAAAAATAAACACATTGATATAGAAAATAATATTAGCTGATGAGAGAGAGAGTGACAAGCAAGGTCATTTTAGATAGTGTGTGACTGCATGGGAAAGGGAGCGGCAAATACAGAGCCCTTCAGGCAGGGGCGCGCTGGGTATGTTCTAGCAACATCGAAGAGGCCTCTGTATCTATGATGTTGTGAGGAAGAGGGGGAGTGCACAACACGAGATTACAAATGTCAACAGTAGGTCATTGAAGCATTGTGGAGAGCTTCGTTTGCTTTCTAAGTGCAAGGAGAAGAAATGAGTGGTTTTAAATGGGAGTGTGGCAACTTTAATAGCGAAAAGCTTTTATGTGGAAAGACATGATCTAGGAAGATGCCTGAAGATTAATTTATAAGGAGGCACCATTCAAAGGGCAGAACTGCCATATATAAACATAGATGACTGTTTTGTAGTATTTATGCTTATAGCTGTTTCCTGTTGCATTAAATCCTATAATAGTCTTAATAGCAACAACAAATAACAAAGCTGGACTAGCCAACTCAGCAAGATCTATCTGATGTCTTGCCAGTACCTGAGATCACACGCAGAGCATCCAAATGAGGCAAAGGGATGCACGTGCTTGCACCACTAGAACAGCCTATGCCTTTTCTTTATGAAGTTACTAATATCTCTGTATATATTTTTATGATATTTTTATTTTGAAATAGTTTAAGATTCACAAGAAGTTTCAAAAATAGTACAGAATTTCCATGTGCCCTTCACCCAGTTTCCCTCAATGACAATATTTTGCATAACCATAGTACATGTCAAAACCAGGACATTAGTGTTAATATAATACTACTAACTTAGGTACTGACATTATTTGGATTTCTTCAGGTTTTACAGGTTCTCTTTAAAAACTATTTGTTGACCAGGCACAGTGGCTCATGCTTGTAATTCCAGCACTCTGGGAGACTTAGCGGGGCAGATTACCCAAGGTCAGGAGTTTAAGACCAGCCTGGCCAAAATAGTAAAATCCTATCTCTACTAAAAGTACAAAAATTAGCCGGGAGTGGTGGTGGGCACCTGTAATCCCAGCTACTCAGGAGGCTGAGGCAGGATAATCACTTGAACCCAGGAGATGGAATTTGCAGTGAGCCAAGATCACGCCACTGCACTTAAGCCTGGGCCATAAAGGGAGACCCAGTCTCAAAAATAAATAAAAAATAATTGATTAATTAATTAAAATTGTTTATTTATATTTGGAGAGTGTATAATAATATGAAATTGCCTCCTACATGTAGATGCAAGTAACGACCACCATAACTGGGATGAAAAACTGTCTCATCACCACAAAGAGACTCCCTCCAAATATCTCTTAACTGTACTTTTGTTTGGTCACATGTAAGCTTTTGTTTTATGAATACACCAAGGCTGGACATGAAAAATACTTTAATTTTTGCTTCTTTTTTTTTTTTTTGAAACAGAGTCTTGCTTTTGTCACCCAGGCTGGAGTGCAGTGGCGCCATCTTGCTCACTGCAAACTCCGCCTCCCGGGTTCAAGCGATTCTCCTGCCTCAGCCTCCTGAGTAGCTGGGATTAGAGGCACCTGCCACCACGCCTGGCTAATTTTTGTACTTTTAGTAGAGACGGGGTTTTGCCATATTGGTCAGGCTGGTCTCCAACTGTTGACCTCATGTGATCTGCCCGCCTCAGCCTCCCAAAGTGCTGGGATTATAGGCGTGAACCACTGACCCTGGCTTGTGCTTCTTTATTTAACATTCGGTTTATTAAAATCTGTAAATCTACTTAACGCAATGTTTCTAAAGATTCAAACATCACAAATATTTATTTCTACATTTCATGAATTATCTTAAATATTTAAAACTTGATTTAAATGTAATTAACAAAATTCCCTAAACCATCTCAGTGCAATCAAGAGTTTAATTTATCAACCCCTTTTCATTGTTCAATCACCTTCAAAACAGAGTATCAGCATGGTTTCAGAATTTGTTTCTATACTTTTTACTTATCCTGATAGATAAGTAACAATACTGTGCTTTCTCACACAAACCTGTTAAGATGATAGGTTCTGACCTAATTAACTGATCCCTGGTCATGGCATGAGACTTGCTTGTGTCTTCCAGGGTCTCTCAAATCTAGACAGATCCTCAAAACACCCTCTTTCTCCAATAAAACCTCTCTTATAAATGGAATTTTCAAGCTCATGTCTTCAAACAAAACAAAGACAAAATTTTAGATTTTTTTTTCTCTCTGGCCTGCATTGCAAAACTCATTTTCCTCTCAAATTTATTCACAATTTTGATACAGTTTGTTAGCATTTTTGGCAACATGGGTATGCTTTAATCACATATTATTAGAAGGCTTATCTAGGGTTTTTCAATTCAGGAGATGAGAATCCAGTCCAAGGAGTCTGCTTTCTCCCTCTGCTTGTCCATCATATTGATACACTCTGTGGAACAACCTGGTTGTTCCCTGTCCTTCTGATTCTTAATAAAATCTCTTCTTTTCCCAGAAATATCTTGCTTGCTCACAATTCCTTAATCTACCCATTCTTGCCCACATAGGTAAATAAAAATTCAATATATACTTCATAGGAACAACACTCACTCACCTATATCAACTATCCCATAGGCATTATAATTAACAAGAACAGTCACATATCGTTATATTTTTATTTTTGTTTTATAGCTATCATCCAGTCCTTTTTACTAAATGTCATTTGTTTTTAGGCTTTTTGATGGAATTGCTACAACTTGGTGCATGCCTGCTCCTAAAAGAAATACTCAGGAATTGTCTCATAAAGTCCTCACCTACTGGCAAAAACAAGATGTTCTACTCCCAGGTTGACTTTTTCAAGCCCCAAGATGTTGAGTCAGCCATTCTCCAAGGATCTCGATTTCCTTTTAATGGAAAATAACATTAAACACCAAATATAAGCCTCAGGCTGTCCCACATGCGTATTGGGGACAAGATGAAACCTGCTTCCAGGCTACTTTGGCAGCAGAACTGAAAAAGGCCTTTTTTTCCAGATATATGATTTCTCTTCGACAGGGTTGCACAGCCCTCTTTATTGTTCGTGTAAATGACACCCTTGGATCTGAACAATACACACCAGGACAATTGTGTGCAACAGTTCTACACACTGATATTTCTAATTAAAAAATGAAAAGTAAAAAAATTTCTAATTTATTTCTCATTAACCAAGATATGTACATTTTAAACTCTCATTCAGACAGATATTGCAATGTGTTTGCTTATTATTTGCTTTTGTGGGTCACGCAAAGCCTTCCAATTTGCTGTTAGTTGGCATTTGATGTACCTATTTCCAGACTTCTTATATACATATACAAATTTGGACACATGCAGATAGTATTGTGGTTTTGATACTTGTTTTTTAAAAAATAGAATTCTACTCTATAAATTGTTCTGCAAATTATTATATCTGACCAGTATAATTTTCTGCAATGATGAAAATGTTCTATACCTGTGACTATGGAGCCCTTAAAAACATGGCTAATATGAACAAGGAACTAAACTTTTCGTTTTATTTTATTTCAATTTACCTAACTTCGAGTCGTTAGTAGAAGTTACATGCAGCTAGTTGTTAATGTATTAGACAGCTCAGTTCTAAAGGATCATATAGATTACCTTCATGACCTGAGACAGGAAAAGATTTCTTAAGTAAGATACAAAAGCCATGGAGTAAATGAGAAAATATTTGTATTATATTAAAGCTAAGATGAGACAAGATGGCTCACATCTGTATTTCCAGCACTTTTGGAGACTAAGGCAGGAGGATTGTTTGAGCCCAGGAGTTCAAGTCCAACCTGGGCAACATAGAAAGACACTATCTCTTCAAAAAATTTAAAAAAAAAATAGCCAGGCATGGTGACACATGCCCATAGTCCCAGCTACTGGGGAAGCTGAGGCAGGAGGATCATTTAAGCCTAGGAGGTTGAGGCTGAAGTGAGCCAAGATCACACCACTGCACTAGAGCCAGAGTGACAGAGTGAGAGCCTCAAAGAAAAAAAAAAAAAAAAACTAAGAAATTTTATGTAGAGATACCATTAAAAGCATTAAAAGAGTAGAAAAAGAACCACAGAATGGGAGAAGATATTTGCAACACTGTTAAGACAAAGGGCTTGTATACAGAATATATGATGAGCTCCGATAACTCAGTAAGAAAAACACAGACAATCCAAAATGAACAAGGTATAATACGCCCTCACTTAATGTCTTTGATAGGATCATGGAAGCTGTGACTTTAAGCAAAAAATAAAATATAACAAAACCAATTTTACCATAGGTGAATTGATATAAGTAAGAGTTCAGTTCCTGGCATATTACTGGTCACAAAAAATCACCAAACTTCTAAAAAAAAGACCAAAATACATTTAATATTAAACATTGAAATAAATGTGAGCTACACATACATTTAGGAAAGATTAATAAAAATAATATAAGTTCATTCACTTACTCCAGTTCAGAGTCTCGGGTGCTGGAGCCTCTGCAGGGGCTAAGGGTGAAAGGTGGAAATACACCCTGGACAGGACACCATCCCGTCGCAGGGCACACTCACACCCACACCCACATTCATTTGGACTGGGACACTTTAGACTGCCAATTCATCTAATGTGCACATCTTTAAGATGTGGGAGGAAACTGGAGGACCTGGAGAAAATGCATGCAGACATGGGGAGAACATGTCAACTCCACATAGACAGTGACCCCAGCTGGGAATTGACTTTTTTTCTCTTAAGGTTATTATAAAACAACGTTATTTGAGGACTTGCTGTATTTGTACAAGCCCTTGTCTATAAAACTAACTCAGATGGCTAATACACATTTGAAAAGGTGCTGAATTTCATTATTTCATTAGTCATAAGGAAAATGAAAACTAAAGCTCTACACATTCCAAAATGGCTAAAGTTAAGAAGAGCAATATTATCAAGTGTTGATAATATTGTGGAGCACCTTGAATGCTTATGCATTGCTGGTAGGAATGTAAATTAGTACAACAACTTTGGGAAACAGTCTGGCATTATCTAATAAAGTTGAACATAGTCATTCCCTATGAGTAAGCACTTCCAGTCCTAGGTATAAACTGGATAGAATTGCTTTGTATAGAGACACAAAGACATATGCAAGAATGTCCACAGCATCCTTACACATAATGGCTGAAAAACTAAAAACACCTCAAATGTTAGGACTACAATGGTAAATTGTGTATATTCATAGAGTGATGTTTTAATCAACAATAAGTACATTAGAATTGCAATTACACGTGATGGCAAAAGTAAGTCTCACAAGCATAATATTGAGCAAAACGAGGCACATATGAAAGAATAAGCCTGCTTATATAAAACTCAAAGACGGGTAGAACTGAACTATGGTATTAGAGATTAGAATACTAGTTAACTCAAAAAGTGCCAGAAAGTGGGCTTTTATGACGCTGGCTATTTATTTCCTGGCTTTATGGTAGTTACACAAATGCTTGCTTGATGATACTTTATGAAGAAGGACATTTCAGTTTTAAATACTATTCATTATGTGCGTTATTCTTCAATAAAAAGTATTTTTAGAAAGAGATATTAAAATTTGAACCCCAGAGAACAATTTGAGAGTGACCATTTCCTAAAGCAAATGTTCTTACTTTTCAAAACATTTAATATTGGTATAAACAAATAAACAAATACAGTCTCATTATAGTTTGCATTTTATGTTAATAATTTTACTAGATATTTGTATTCTGCATCTGTGAAATGCTTATTCGTAGCCTTTTCTCATATTTCTATGGAATATTCATCATTTGCACAATGATTTATAAGAATAAAATTGTATATTTTGTTCTATTGTAAAACTGTTGTATAGTAAGGATTTTGCCCATTTATCTGTCAAACAGGTTGCAAATATTTCCCCCAGTCTGGCATTGAATTTTGTTTGTAGTGTGATTTTGCCATGCCAAAGTGTTTATTTTTATTTTTTCTGTAGTCACTTTCATTAGTTTATGGTTTCTGAGGTTTTATTTGCTTATAATAGCATCCCCACTCCTAGATTATAGAAAATATTTCCCCGTTTTCCTCTAGTATTTAAATAGTTAAATTTTAAAAAATAGAAATATTTTATGCATCAGAAGTTTATTTTTGTTTATGATGGGATACTAAGTCTACATTTTTCCCTATGTCCGTCTGCATGTCAATTGTCCAAGCAACATTTATTGCATGCATGACTCATGTTGTCTCCACCAATTTGATTCTCATTTAAATATATGTGTATATTTACATATGTAAATATATACATATATATGTATAGATATATATTAGATTCCCTTACGTACTTGAGTTTGTGTCAGGATTCTCTGTTATGTTACCTAATTTATTTACCTAATCTTGTACCTATGCCATGATGATTTAATTACTCTGGCTAATCAGGCTACAGCCCAGGCACTGAAATATAAAATAGTAGGTTTTGCTTAATGTTTTGGCTTCATCACTCACATGTCTGGCTTATAGGTGCTATTCCATGTGCTTCTGTCTCCCCATGGCATCTCACCCTGCAGAGTCTCCGCCCGTGGACTCTCTTTTCAGAAGAGTAGTCAGAAGTCTTAATGTCTTATATGGCATAAGGCTTCTAAGCACAGAAAAGTGTGTGGTGTTAGGTCTTTTTAAGGTATAACCTTGGGATTGCCACCACAGTACTTTTGCTAACAAATCTTCTGCTTTGTTAGGAAGTCACAGGTTAGTCACATTCAATATGGAAATGACTACACATGGGCATTATACCAGGACGAGTGTCCATTGAGTGCTACCTTTGCAGACTAGCTACCACAGTGGGTATCCTTGTCTTAGTCTTATCTATAATAGAAATGACTTAAGTCCTTCATTACTATTTGTTACTGATTTCTAGATTTTATCAAGATTAAAAAGGGATCTACAATCCACAGAGGTCTGTTTTCTTTTATCGGAATGGTTGCTAAATAGTTTCAAATACAATTTGAAATTTATAAAGATAATCATTTGGTTTTCTCCTTTAAAATATTTATGCAATAAACTCTATTAACAGAATTCCTAACCTTGAATCCTTCTTCTCTGCCTGAAGTAAACGCTCCATGGTTGAGATGCATTATTCCTTAATACACTGTTAGATTCTATTTGTTAGTATTTTATTGAAGAGTTTTCCCATTATATACATGAGACTGACTATAATTTACTTTTGTGGCACATTTTGTAAGTCCTTCACTTTGTAAATAAGGCATGTGAGATCAGAGAGGTGAAATGAGTGTCTCAAGTTAGCAACAGAACTTATACAGACAGCCCCTGACTTAAGATGGTTCTACTTATGATATTTTTGACTTTATCATGGTGCAAAAGTAATACACATTCAGCTGAAACTGTACTTCAAATTTTGAATTTTGATCTTTTCCTGGGCTAGTGATGCAGCTGTCTCAAGCCATAGCTCCCAGTCAGCCACGAAATCATCAGGCCAAACAACAGATATTCTACAATGTATAAAATGCGTTTTTGGGCCGGGCGTGGTGGCTCACACCTGTAATCCCAACATTTTGGAGACTATCCTGGGCAACTTGGTGAAGCCCCGTCTCTACTAAAAAAAAACACACACACAAAAAGCATCTGTACTAGAAATAATGCGTTCTGTGGATTGAAGTGAACAATAATTTATTCTATATTTCAAAATAGCTAGAAGAGAAGATATGAAATGGTCCCAACACACAAAAAAAGATAAATGTTTGAGTTGATGGGTATCCTAATTACCCTGACTTGATTGTTAGGAATTGTATACATGTATACATATGTACAAACCTGCACTTTGTGCACATGTACCCTAAAACTTAAAGTATAATAATAAAAATAAGAAATTGTATACATGTATCAAAATAGCACATGCACTCCATAAATATGTACAATCATTGTGAATGAATAAAAATGAATAAATACATAAATAACACCCTCTGAGTCCAATTCAATTAGTTTCCTACTACATGATGCTGCCAGTTTCTCAAAATTTTTAGGGTTACCTATTTGTTTGTTTTGATTTTAGGACAATTTCAAAATCTTTTAGAATTACAGAACTCAAGAAAATGTTCAGTGTAGTTCAGTTAATATTTACTAACTGTAAGTTATTCAAATGGTGTTTAAATCTAATCCATCTTCTGCCAGATCTGTGTATCAACACATATTATTAGTAGCAATAGCTTATTTCCCCTGGTTATTAATCCATAGGGATTCTCAAGACTTTGAGACCCTGTAGACCACATGCAGTTAGACTACAGAGCCCTAGATTGGTCTCACCTGAGTTTTCTTGGGGTGGACTCTGCTGTCATGTGGCATATATCATAATCTTCCCCCCGTCTGCCCACATGCATGTAAGTTGTATGCAAGGCCACCTAGAGATGTAACTTCATATATGCCTCACAGCAATGCTTACTTACATCTGTGCCTGGAATTACTCCAGAGCAAGTTGAAGTTCCAAAGCCATTCTGTCAGTTTGGCAGTATTGCTGGGGCCCATGTATTGCATGGCATAAACCTTTTGAAAATGATTATCCTTCTTACTCTCCAAAGGTGGTGAAAGATTCCAGGCTATCTGCACCATATCTCAGGGTGTGTTACCATCTCCTCCTCCTCATTCACATATCACCAGTGGTCCTCATATCAGGCAACTCCTAAGGACCCACCCTATTAGCGTATCAGGTATTTGGGGGCCATCCATGAACCTTAACTTTGGCTCAGAATGAGGCCTCTACTATGTATGTTGTTTTGTGTGTGTATATTTTCTTCAGAGATTTAAGAGCAAGGAGAGAAAAATAATCTGTGTAACTAAATCTATACAAACTCAGCAGACAGCATAAAATCAAAGGCTTAACCATCTTCAAATACTCATAAGAATGACTACATATGTAAGGTATATAAGTAGGCAACTATCTGGTGATTTTGCTCAATAGATCAAATTACAATTTGTAAGATTTAGACTAAAACTCATGCTTTAAAAAACAGCTCAGATATTTTGAAGTCAGTTAAGAGACCACGAAGTTATGTGCATTTAGGCTTGTGTGAAGAAACTAACCTAAACTAAATAAAACACCAGCAATAACAGCAAAAAAACATTTTCAAGAAATCTATAGGATTTGGCTTCAAGCCTTTTGCATAAGATTTTCATTTAAAGCCAAAGTCCTCTGCAATGAATGCAATAAAATCAGTGATTACTTGGGCTAAACATTTGATGCAATTTTGTCTCCAAGTGTTTCAAAATATCAAAACTATTTTTGCCATCTTAAAACATCAAAAGAGAACTAGGTTCCTTTAAGACACTATTAGAATTAGTACAATTTAGAAAAGAATTGCTTGGCAAAAAACTGTGAAGGCAGATTAGTTTATTCAGTACTTGAAAAGATTAAAAAGCAGCGCTACTTGGAGAAGTGTGGTTCTGGCCCCCAAATAAAATTATAAATCCCTGGAATTGTATGGAGAGACTTTATGTAGACCAAACCGAACAACACAATTAACTTAATACATGATAAAGCAAGCTTTTCAACACAAGTCTATACTTGAAGAGAAAGGATTATTTAATAAGTAATTTTAGAACAATTCAATGACAGTTTTGAGAAGAAAAACACATTCACACCTTTTCCACCAGACATAAATAAAGCCCATGCATGAGCACAAGCTGATTCATCCACCAAGGAGGCCTCCTCTTGACTGTCTGCCTCCCACGCATCCTCCACCACCTTCCAACACCTTCTGTGTGGTTCCTTCCTAATTTCCTTTCAAAAACATAGATGCATCTTATTCTCTACCCTCAATTCATGTAGCTAACTGTCCTATGGCAAATACAGTATTGCATTGGAATCATTTGCAGCCTCCTAAATAGAGGTTTTATTTCAGTTCTTTTAACTTTTGCAACTCTAGTACCTAAGTCAGCATTGGCCACAAAATAGGCATTGGAAGAGTCTTTCATGAAAAAATGGCACCAAAATATACAGGATAATATGCACCAATTAAAATTCCAAGCATGATTTAACAAAAGGTTTGTAAGGAATAACTTTATAAGAATAGACTGCAAAAGCACATGTACAATCAGATTACAGCTATGAAAGAAGTCTAGTTTCATAGACTCAAAAATAAAACTATAGAAATATATGTGTGTATTAGGGCAATTAAAATATTCTCCATTGTTTCATTCATTATCTTTTCAAATATGTTTTTCTAACCACAAATGTTAGCCATGGCCTCAACATAACTATAACAGGTTGTTAGAATGAGACTCTTTCTATAACTGGTTTCAACTGAAGCACCAATACAATACATATCAGATTACAAAAATGAGGGAGAGATGAAGGCCTCCAAGGCAGTGGGTAGCTTCCAAAGTGTGCACTCGGAAAGAGTTGACATGCTGTTCTCTGGCATTGGGAGACACGGGAGACTGGGGCCTGACTCACAAGAAGGAAAAGGAAAACCAACTATGGGCTGTAGACTCAGCCTGCTCCAGAAATGTTGAGAAAAAAATAGGCTTAAAAAATTATGTATTGAGATTTGGCTGGTCTCCTAGAGTTTGCATGGGGCAACAGATGAGCTTTCCCATGGTAAGGAGGGTGTGGTGGGAAGCTGTGGTGGGGCTGTCTAGAATTCCTCCCAATCTGGCCAGGTAAAGGGGTAAGGAGACCCCTACAGGGAAAAGATTTTAGGAAGTGCACAACATCAGGTGACCAAAGGCTGAGAAAGGAGTCTCCTTGGCCACTCAAATTAAATATGTTTCCCCTTGGGTCAAGGAAACTGCAAGAGGAAGGGTTCCAGCAAGAAGCCTTCAAGAGGTCCTCCTGAGGACTTTATGGAAGACGCAGTCCACTTTACCAACTGCAGGGGCCCGCAATGCACAAAGCTTCTTCTTCTTATTTTTCTCCCATCTGCCTTCCCCACTGGGACCTTGCTTGGAATAATCAACAAGTGATAGAGAAAGTCAACAGGACCTTGCTCCCTGTTCTGAGAAGTGGATCCCAACTGGCAGAGGGAAAAAGGTGTTATCCTGAAGTTAATTGTGTCATTTTGATGATTACAAGGAGTTGGACCTCATAAACTCTGAATTGAGAGCATTTGCTTCTTAAGGAAATGTTGCACTATTTCCTAAGAGTGAGGGGGAATTCAAGAACCTGCAGAAAGAAAGATTCCCATAGGTGGCCAAGCAGGGTGGCTCACGTCTATAATCCTAGCACTTTGGGAGGCCAAGGCTGGCGGATCACGAGGTCAGGAGATCAAGACCATCCTGGCTAACATGGTGAAACCCTGTCTCTACTAAAAATACAAAAAATTAGCTGGGTGTGGTGGCGGGCACCTGTAATCCCAGCTACTCGGGAGGCTAAGGCAGGAGAATGGTGTGAACCCGGGAGGCGGTGCTTGCAGAGAGCTAAGACGGTGCCACTGCACTCCAGCCTGGGTGACAGAGTAAGACTCTGTCTCAAAAAAAAAAAAAAAAAGAAAGAAAGAAAGAAAGATTCTCATAGGCAAAAGATTACCACCTCTGAATAAAGATAAAAATAAAACTGTGTTTTGATTCCAGTCCACACATTGATGTTGTTCAGTATGTCAGCTGCATAAGAAAAACCTGTCACTCACCTTCCTTAGTGCCCAACAAGTCATAAAAGGAAGCTATCCAGGTATGAAAGTCTGTTAAGTTTTGTTTTAAATATATTTAAACCCACATGTACCACCCAACACTCTACAATATTTTATTTGCCTTTGGATGAGAAAGCTCAGATCACTGAATGCAAGGTAGGGAAGCAAACTCATAGGTCATTGTTTCTCACTCCCTCATTTTACAAATAAGGAAATCCATGGACAAAGAGAGGTGAAGAAACATGCCCTCAACACCTTTGCTGGTTAATAGCAAAATGACTTCTGACACTGTCTTCACACTTCCTTTACTGATCAGCTCCAGGATTTCCACAGCCTGCTGGAGCTACACCCCCAGTCTGAAAGAATCCTGAAAATAGAAAAGAAGTGGGCAGTTTTCCTAACAATGCTAATCAGAAGTTACAGTCTTCTGTAAACGAGTGTCAGAGAGGTTCTCACAAAGCAAGCTTCCAGGGAATGTAGGAAGTTAATTACCTTCCTCTATAATTCATTAGTCATCGTCCTTGTAACCTGAGGCTGTTTGAAATACAACTTGTATTTAGTAGCAAACATTCAGAAGACTTGAGGCGTTAATATTCCCAAGAGAGTCTCTTTTATCTAGTTTATTATCTTTTCCTTTGACAGGCTTAAACAACTTTTAAAATCTATCCTGTGTTTAGTTAAAAAAAAAAAAAAAAAACCAGCTAAGATTATGGAGAAAGAATGTTCTGATTGGAATGAATAATTACCTAATATGTCTCCTTCAAATGAACATGAAAATGAGTTTACATATTAAGTAGGATAAAATTGAGTAGGCTTTCAAAAACAAGTTGAAGAAAGGATTGTCTGTCTCAAAATAACTCCCTCAGTGGCTGTGGCTGCACCATTAAATGAATTGCTTTGGGGTAAAGCATTATGACCCCCAAAGCATTCGGGGAAAATGCAAATCTGTTACCTGGAAGGGTGACATCACCATTTCCCAGTGTCTTTCAAGGAGAGCAGGGGCACCCAGGACACAGACTTTTGACTGGTGTTGAGTTGGGAGGTGAAGAAAAATATTCTGGTTAGAGCGAATTGCCTCAGAAAGACAGACTAATAAAGTACCCAGAGTAGCAGAAGGGGAAGAAGGAAGGCAGAAAGTTGAGGATGAGAAAGAGAGTGTCAAAAATTTGACATTTCCTCAGGCCCATGAGAAGCAAATGTTTTTGGTGTCTTTCCTTCTCTAAGCTTCTTCTAAGCCCTCACTGAATTCTAAGGAAAATTCATATGCAAAAGATACGTATATGATTGCATATGTAGTTTTTGCCGAGCCAGTCATTTGGTCAACAGATATTTACTGTTTTCTATACACTGGGCAGTGCTGAGTGTTGAGACATAATAGAAGTAAGGTTCCTGCCCTTAAGGAACTTACAGCCTAAGGAAGACATGGACAAGTAAGCAGGCATTGACACTACCTAGAACTATCCTTGACCCCAACAGTGTGAGATTTTGCATGTGCCTATCTGCCTGTCTACCCGCCTCACAGTTTAAGAATATGAAATAAACTTCTAGCATTAAGGAAGGGGTCATTTTCTTTTTTAAAATTCCAAATGGTATAAAATTGGTCTTATACACATTAGTCTGTAATTGTGTTTCAGTCTGCCATTTTGAAACAAATTATAGCCCAAACAGAAACTAAACAAGGTATTGACCTCACAGAACTCTGAGCCTCACTTCTAATATGAGATTATAGAAACAACAACAGCAATAAATCACTTCTAATATGAGGTTATAGAAAAAAAACAAAAAGCAGACAAAATAAACAAATGAAAACCTCCAAACCATAAATTACAGGAAAATGTGCTGACAAGTGGGGATCTACATTCACAAGGGCAATGTAGCAGTGGGGTAGCAGAAGTCTCCATGGCAGTATTACCTGCACAACCACTGTGGAAGCACTGGCTGAAATTGTGGGCCATGTCGGGGCCTCTCTGAAAATGGCCCTCCTGCTTCCTGCAGAGAACAGTGAAGAGATGCATGAAGGTGGTGGGCAGTCTGGGGAAAAGCTACTGCTGTCACCAAGTCTGCCACCTTAGAAGTCTGGTCAAGCCACTATGGAAACCCAGGTGTGGGAGGCTAACTGTCCAGGAACCCAAGAAAATGACACAGAAATGGGTACCCGTGAGAAGGGTCATGTTTGTATTTTAAGATGGTTTTCCAGAAGTAATGCCCAAAGACTGTTGCTCAACTGAGGAATGGCTTTAAAGGTTAACACTGGGTATGGGAAATAGTCATCTACTTAGTATCCAGTGGGACCCTAATCATTTACACTGAGGGCAGTAGAAAAATCAAGTGATAGAGAAGGCTCTTTTCTGGGAATTAAATGCAGTGAGACAAGGCAGGAGAAAAAATTTGGGTACCCACAGCGGGGAGGATGTACTATAATCAGAAGAACTAGCCCTCGTATTATTGCAGAACTGGGCAGAGGGCAGGAGCCAGAACGTGCATTATGGATCAAAGAGTCACGAGGCATCAGTGGTGTGATCAGGAAGTGAATCACCTCCAACAGGGTGTTTACTGTGGTTCAGGGCTTTTTAAAACTAGAGCTTCTGTCCTTGATCCTTTTGACCTTATACTTAGGCTGAAAGTTAGTCTTCCCACCAGAAGGAGGGAGTGCAAAATGCAAGTCACCACTGTAGGAGGGCAGAAGCCAGTGATTACAGTCTGAGAACATGAAAGACAGAAAGCCACAGCATGTTTCCAGGCTGCCGGTACTCAGTCAACAAACAGGAATCTGTGCCTCTCGTATACCAGGCTGATAGTGCAATAAACCATAGTCAGAAGGTCCTTCCTTCAAGGAGTGTACATTCCATGAAGGAGTT
Source organism: Pan paniscus (assembly GCF_029289425.2). Taxonomy (NCBI): domain Eukaryota; kingdom Metazoa; phylum Chordata; class Mammalia; order Primates; family Hominidae; genus Pan; species Pan paniscus. The sequence goes on along the minus strand of NC_073255.2, from coordinate 39,141,332 downwards.
TATTAGCTGTCTTAGTCTTCTCAGGCTGCCATAACAAAATACCATAGACTGGGTGACTCAAACAACAGACATTTGTTTCCCACAGTTCTAGAAGCTAGAAGTCTGAGATCAGGGTGCCAAGTGGGTTCTGGTGAGGGCCCCTTCCTTTATTGCAGACAGCTGTCCCACTCTATGTGCTCCTATGGCCTTTTCTCAGTGCATTTGGGAGGGTCTGGGGGTGGAATGATATGGTTTGGCTGTGTCCCCACCAGAATCTAATGCTAAATTGTAATCCCCAGTGTTGGGGGAGAAACGTGGTGGGAGGTGATTGAATCATGGGAGCAGATTTCCGCCTTGCTGTTCTCATGACAGTGAATGAGTTCTCTTGAAATCTGGTTATTTAAAAGTGTCTACCCCTACTCCTTTGCTCTCTCTCTCTCCTGCCACCATGTGAAGAAATGCTTGCTTCCCTTTCGCCTTCCACCATGATTGTTAAGTTTCCTGAGGCCTCCTTAGCCATGACTCCTGTACAGCCTGCAAAACTGGGAGTCAATTAAACCTCTTTTCTTTATAAATTACCCAGTCTCAGATAGTTCTTTATAGCAGGGTGAGAACAGACTAATACAGAACTGTTTTAAATGACCAGCTTCCAACAAGGAATTATGAGACACTCAATGAAACAGGAAAGGACACAGGGAAAAAGCGATCAATAAAAACTGCCCCTGGGCCAGGCTTGGTGGCTCACACCTGTAATCTCAGTACTTTGGGAGGCCTAGGTGGGCAGATCACAAGGTCAGGAGTTCAAGATCAGACTGACCAACATGGTGAAACCCCATTTCTACTAAAAATACAAAAATTAGCTGGGAGTGGTGGCACGCACCTGTAATCTCAGTTACTCAGGAGGCTGAGGCAGAAGAATTGCTTGAACCTGGGAGGCAGAGTTTGCAGTGAGCCAAGATCATGCCACAGCACTCCAGTCTGGGTGACAGAGCAAGACTCCATCTCAAAAAGGAAAACAACAACAACAACAACAAAAATTTAAAAAAAAAAAAACTGCCCCTGAAAAAATCCAGGCTTTCCACTTGCTAGGCAAAGATTTTAAATTAGCTATGTCCCAGGAACTAAAGTAAATCATTTCTAAAGAAGTAAAAAAAAATATGAGAAGAAGTTTTCACCAAACAGAGATTCTCAATGAAGAGATAAAACTTATTTAAAAATAGAAATAGGCTGTTTTTTATCCCAGTTACGGTGGTGGTTACTTGCATCTTCATGTAGGAGGCAATTTCATATCATTGTACACTCCCCAAATAGAAATTTCAGAAATGAAAAGTATAATAACAGAAATGAAAAATTTACTAGAAGGGATCAACAGTAGATTTGAGCTGGCAGAAGATTCAGCAAACTTCAAGATAGCTCAATTAATATGTCTAGTCTTGGAAACGACAACAAAAGAATGAAGAAAAATAACCAGAGCCTCAGAGACTTGTGAGACACCATGAAGTATAGCAACACATGTATAATGAGAGTCCCAGAAGGGGAGGAGAAAAAGGAACAGAAAAAAATTCTGAAGAAATAATGGCCTTAAACTTCCCAACTTTCATAAAAAGCAATAATATACACATCCAAGAAACTGAAACAAAAACACACAAAAAATCCATACAGGATAAACTAAAGGAAATCCACACCTAGGTACATCATTATCATCTGCCAAAAGACAGAGAGAATTTTGAAAGTAGCAAGACAGAAATGACTCATCATGTACAAGAGATCCTGAATAACACTAACAGAGAATTTCCCATCAGCAGCCCTGAAAGACCGAAAGGAGTAAGATAACATATTAAGTTCAATGTAATATATCATATTGAAGACTAAAGGACAAAAAACTCATTATCATCTCAATAGAAGCAGAAAAGGCATTTGACAAAATCCAACATCCTTTCATGATGAAAACACCCAAAAAATTTGAAATAGAAGAGACTTTCTCTGTTTAAGGGCATCTATTAAAAACCCAAAGATAGCAACATACATAATGGTGAGTAACTGAAAGCTTTCTTCCTAAATTCTAGTTATAAACTTTACTAGAATGTCTGCTCTCACCACTTCTATTCAAGATTATTAGTGGGCCAGGCACAGTGGCTTGAGCCTGTAATCTTAACACTTTGGGAGGCCGAAACAGGAGAATCATGTGAGTCTAGGAGTTTGAGACCATCTTAGGCAACATGGCAAGACCTTGTGTTTACAAAAAATTAAAAAAAAATAGCCAAGCATGGTGGCACAGGCCTGTGGGCTCAGCTACTCAGCAGGTTGGGGTAAGAGGCTCACTTAGCCCAGGAGACCAAGGCTGTAGTCAGTGGTGTTCACACCAACTGCTCTCCAGCCTGGGTGACAGCAAGAGCCTGTCTAAAAAAAAAAAAAAAAAAAAAAATACTGGAAGTTCTAGCTAGAACAATTCAGGGATAAAAAATAAATACATACAGTCATCTAGATTGGAAAGGAGCAAGTAAAACTATCTCTTGTCATGGATAACATAATCTTGTATATAGAAAATCCCAAGGAATTCACACACACATACACAAACACAAACTGTCAGAGCTAATAAATGTGGTCAGCAAGGGAGAAAGATACAAGATTACAAGATCAGTACATGAAAATCAATTGCTAGTGAGTATTTATACTCACTAGCAATGAACAGGCTAAAAATTCAATTAAGAAAAGTTCATTTACAATAATATAGAAAAGAATTAAGTAAGTGGAAAGACAGTACATCTTCACGGTTTGAAAAGCTTGATATTATTAGGATGGCAAGACTCCCCAAATTTATTTACAGATTTAATGTAAACTTTATTAAGATCACAGCAGCTTTTTTTTTCTTTTGCTGTAAGCCTTGCAGTCCTGGACTCTTCTTTTTTGGGAGGTTTTTAATTCAATCTCTCTTATTATAGATCTGTCAAGATTTTCTATTTCTTCCTGAGTCACTTCAGACAGTTTGTTGTTTCTAGGATTTTGTCCATTTCATTTAGATTATCTAAATAGTTGGCATGCAATTGACAAGCTAACTAAAATGCAAGAGATCCAAAATAGTCAAGATAATTTTAAAAAAGAAGAAAGTGGGAAGATTAACTAAAAAGCTACAGCAAAAAAGATACTGTGGTACTGGTATGAGGATAGACATACACATCAGTGGATTCAAAAAAAAGAGCTCAGAAATAAATCTTTACATTCCCTGTCAACGATTTTCAAGAATTTTCAGCAAGAGTTACCAAACAATTCCATGAGGAAAGAAAAGACTTTCCAACTCATGATGCTGTAATACCTTGATAGTCACATGCAAAAAAATAAAGTCAACCCCTTACCTCATTGCCTGTATAAAAATTAATTCAAAATGGTCAAAGACCTAAAGTTAAGAATAAAAATATAAAACTCTTAGAAGAAAAACAGGCATAAATCTTTGTGATCTTGGATTAAGCAGTGGTTTTTTAGGTATGACACAAGCACAAGCAACACATGCAAAAATATATAAATTGGACGTCTTCAGAAGAAAAAACATTTGTGTTTCAAAGGACACCATCAGGAAAGTGAAAAGATAATCCCCCAAATAGGATAAAATACTAGCAAATTATGGCTGATGAGTCTAGTATTCAGAACATATAAGGGGCTTGTACAACTCAAAAATAAAAAGACAAATACTTTAAAAATGTGCAAAAAGATTTGAATATACCAATGGCCAATAAGAACATTAAAATATGCCAACATCATTAGTCATTAAGGAAATGCAAATCAAAATCACAATGAGATAACATTTCACACTCACTAGAATATTTATAACAAAAAAATGGACAATAACAGGTGTTGGTGAGGATGCAGATAGAATAGAACCCTCACATACTGCTGGTGGGAATGTAAAATCATGCAGCTGCATCAGAAACCATTTCAGAAGTTCTATAAAAAGTTAAACATAGACTAGGGCCAGCAATTCTACTCCTAGTTACATACCCAAGATAATTTAAAGCAAATATCTACATAAAAATGTGTATGTGAACATTCATATGAGTACTATTTATAACAGCCAAAAAATGGAAGCAACCTTAATGTTCAATTGATGAATAGATACCTATACATAGTATATATAATATATCTATACAGTGGGATACACAATATACATAGTATATCTATACAGTGGGATTCATCTATAAAAAGGATGAAGCATTAATACATGCTACAACATGAGTGAATCTTGAAAATATTATGCTAAGTAAAAGAAACCAGTCACAAAAGGCCACATATTATAAGATTTTATTTATATGAAATGTCCAGAATAAAAAAGTTTCATAGAAACAGAAAGTAAGGTTAGCAGTTTCCAGGGGCTGAGGGAGAGTGGAATGGAGTAATGGGCAAAGGATTTCTTAGGGGATGAACAAAATATTTTGAAGTTGCATGGTGGTAATGTTTGCACAACTTTGTGAAAATATTAAAAACAAATGAATTGTAAACTGTAAACTGGTGCATTTTGTGGCATGCGAATTATATCTTTAAAAAATAATACAGTGAGATGATGTAGGGCAGAGACGGGATGACTCTAGAGGCAACTTTCACGTGTAGCTGAGAGAAAATGAATCCCCAAAGGAGATTTCCTTAGAGTTCGTCATTTTAACAGGAAAGAGACAATGTAGAGTCTCAAAAGCAGGGGATGTAGCAGTCCCCTGATCTCTATTTTAAATTACTCTATTTTGTCAGCAGAATAAAGTTAAAGTTATCATCTAAGAATGAAGCAGAAGAAATGTGGGGAGGTTTGAGAAGAGAAAGTGTGACTACATCGTGTGTTTGGGAAGAGGAGAGCATGATTTAACAAGAGCCTACCTGAGGTTTGTGGTCATAAATTTAAAGTAAAATGAGGTGTTCTGATTTTATGTTTTTCTCCAGCCACATTCAGTCAACTGAAGCAAGCAGTGAGTAGGTGGAGATATAACCGGGGCTGGCATTTTCCTAGTGAGTGTAATGCACTCTTGAGAGTGGATATGAGCAATACATGACAAGTCATGGCATCTTAGTGGGATAACTATGGGGCAGGGATGAAAGGAGGTTAATGGGCAGAGAAAATGTATTAAAGTTAACGGCTTGAGTGTTACTGTGGGTTTTAAAAATTATCTGAGTAAGAGTAGTAGAGGGAGTTGGCTAGAAATGTGGGAAGTAGAGATGGTCAGAAATTGTGACGATGGAGATTGAGATTCTGCAATTATTATTAGAAACAATGTTTAAGGTTTCTCTCTGGATATGAGTGGCTGGGAATGGGTGGAGGACAAGATCATTAAACTAGAAAAGATAGTTTAAAATATTGCTGAGGCATTAAGTGCTTAAACTTGCACGATGTGTGCTTGGAGTGGAAAGAGGTGCACATTTTCAAGTCTTCCTCTAGCAAAGGAGAAAGGTGTCTATTGAAGGCTACATATGTGATTAGTATGCAGGCGGCTGGAGACTGGTGGACAAGGGATTTTAGGATGGTAGTTAAGACAATGATGCGAATGCTTATGGGGTCTAGACTGGACCGGGCTTCACCTACAGAAAGAAGTGCCGGTGGACCGAGCAAAATGGTGGTCACACAGGGCTGAGGAGTCACAGATAAACCTGAGTCTCTACTGTTTCTAGGAAGCAGGATCAAACTATGCTGTCCTTTCTCCCACCCAGACACCACATTTCAGCAAGGTAAGGGGTAGAAGATGACTTAAAGTCAGTTTGTGCTGACTTAGCACACGTGTCAATCATTTCTTCATCCATTTCTTTTAATAATTTATTCCCAGAGTTGGGGTTAACACACAGATCTCACTGAAGTGTTCTGAGCTTTAAATAATTAAACCGGAGAAATTAGACAACAAAGTTGCCAAATGAAGGCTGAAGTTATAAACCTGTTCAGCCTTCATGTCCTAGTTAATTCAGCTGTGAGGACTCCAGCTACCAGTTCAGAAACAATAAGGAAACCAAGAGATTGACTCTATTTCATCAAATATTGTGGAATATTTTTGTAACATTCAAAATCTGATGGATCAAAACTAAGAATAAGGTAGAAGGGACAGGGAATTTAAAAAAGCATTCCGAAGCATTCTAAAATGCCTAGTAATCATAAAGCCACAACTTGGTTTAAATCAGGTTTTCCCATGCTTGACTGTGTGACCTTTCATTTTCTTTACCACTTTGGACTTCAGTTTTCTTACCTCACTTACCTCAATAACATGTTGTCAATGGGTTTGTGAAATAATGCACTATTGGCCATATATTTAATGGTTTAGTTATATACAACCCCATACTTCAAAAAATAGGTAGAAAAATAAGAGTGTTAAATTATTTTGAAGGATATGTGATGTACACTATTTCTTTCTTTGCAGGTTGAGTAATCTCACAGCAAAATAGAAATAAATTCCCCAAATCTAAATGCTGGCTTGTTAGAACTTTATCTCATTAGCCATTTGATGTTATCTCCTACACTGATAAATTTTGGGCTGTTTCAACCTAGACTCAAACAGGCTGTAGGAGTAGGTAGGAATGGCTCGGGAGGCAAAAGGATGGTTTTTGTGCCTCAATAGACTTCTTTTGTCTGAAGATTTGGGGTAATCATTGGTAAGGCTGTGGTACATTCAAGCTGCATAGAGCCAGGGAATGAAACTAGGTAATATTTCATGGTTCTTTTTTGAACTTTGGATAATGAGCAAGAATTTTCATTATTACACATTAATTCTGGAAGATGCCTTTTCTAATGGTATTTGGCATCTCCTTAGAGCCTTTATGTAGATCAGTTGTTCACATGCCACAAGGCTACTCCACTTGCTGTTGCTCTGAACTCACAAGACCGATGTTTGAATTGAGGACTTTACTGCTGAAGTTGCAGGTGCAGGAAGGTGGGGGAGGGGTGTAGAGCTGTGTGCTTAGCTAAATGAGCCACCATCTGATAGTCAAGTAGGACTGACTCCAACAATTAGTCCCAGCAATGTTCATTTCCTTGGTCTGCTGAATACAGCCACGAGGCACTCAACAAAATTTTTTTTCATTGCTCCGCAGGCATTCTTTAAAAATGTTAGCATCTAAGTATCCATTTTTGTGTTCCGTTAATATGTATTGATCCACCAAATAATGCCTACATACCCAGTGCTTTCCCAAAGAGAGAGAAAGTAGTGCCTGCATTAGCAAATGGGCCTATGCCTATATCTCCTATTCAGTGTTTGGTATTTAAACTGTATCTTCTTTAAAGAATTGAAATTTTCAAATATACCTCATTTGTTCCCAAAGCTGATGTTTTCCAAGTTTTTGAATTAGTCAGTCCCTTTATAAGTTAATCAATCCAACAAGATCACCAAGGATCCCATGCAAATGAACAAAAGTAATCATCATGGGATATAATTTATTAAAATAGTTTTAGTTGTCCTCTCTTTATCTGCCCTGCTCCTAATTTTTGCCGCAGGGAATCTAGGTCCTTTAGGGCTTCCTTATGTTAGGAATTTGGGTAGAGCTGAAAGCAAAAAGACCCATGAGTAATGGCTTTTTTTCTGAATTTATAAAAGCCAAAATTCTTTGAGAAGATAACATTAAGTGTCCCAGAATCTGATCACAGTGATTTAAGTTTTTCGAGAGCAAGAAAAGAGAGGGAACATTGTCCAAGGCTCGAGAGGAGAAAAGGTCCCTTGGTCCTCAGCTAGGCCTGTTCCTTCCCCCTTGCAGGGTCTCCTCTGCAAGGATGGTTACAGAGTTCATCTGAGGAGGTGGAACCTTGCTCAAGCCTACCAAGGAGAATGCTGGGCCTGAAAAAGTCAAATGGTGTCTCCATAGTAACCAGTAGGGCCTGAGGTGTCAAAGCAATGCTGCAGTATAATGGAAAACCCCAGGCCTCTTAACTAACTATTGGAGTGGGAGGAGATGGCATTGAATAATATCTGAAGTTGAACTTGCAAACCTTTCAAAGGTGGATGGGTACTCAGATTCACGATTAAAATGATGTTTAAAAAATTATAAAGCAGTATTTCTTACACATCTGTTTGTGGACTAGGATTCATTTCTACTGCATTAACATTGCATATGGCTTTGCAATTTTCAAAATTATGTTCTTACTTTAGTTAATTTATGCCTTAGAATAAATATATGAGTACACATTATTATCAGCTTTGCTTTACAGATCGGGGAATTACGATTCACAGAAGCTCAACAACTTGCCTATGAATACAGAGCCAAGTGGTGGCAGAGTCAGAACTCGAGGTCAGATCCATGTGCCCCTGAAGCCCACATTCTTTTCAATATGGCATGTTGCCTTTCTAATAGGGAAACTGGTTCCATTTGTTAAGTACTATTGAGGAGATGGCTGGAGTTACTTAAATATAACTAAATTGCTATTTTAAGCCATAATTAGCAATAACAAAATGAGACCTCAATCACAGGTTCCCAGGGTCGCTGTGGAATCAGCTTACTCAGATGTTTCTACCCAGCTGCTCTCAGACCCAAGCTCCTTTTCAGGCCCTGAGCATTCCTCTCCTCTTCAGATAAGTTGCCTCCTTGTGTTTTGTCCATTAGGGGTGCACCACTGCTCTGCAGTGGTACAGTCTCGACAGGTTTTTCCTTCCCTACTGCCCCAAATACAAACAAAGGGCTTTGATTCTTCTCTAAGCATTTGAGTAATCTACAAGGAAATAGTGTGCTCATGACAGCGTACAACAGGAAATTGTTATACAGTTATAAAGTTCTTACAGCAGTGATCCTTGCTCTCTTCGCATGGCAATGTGTCCTGTTAGCCTGAAAACTTCAGCTTTAATCTTGCTTCCCAGGGTGAAGATATTATCAAGGTAGACTATTAAGTGTCATCACTTTCTCACTGTTCATCTATGCCCCCCTTGGGTTTACTTCCCACACTGTTCAACCTAGAATCCATGGCACATCATTTTAACATTCTTATTCCCTTCCTCCACTCTCCTTTCTTCTTACAAAACACTAGCCCTGCATGAGCCCGCTATCCTCCTTTCTTTTGCCTACACCAGAGCAGCTGAACATAGCTGCACAAAATCTCACAACCCAGATGATGGTTTCACTGAAAATTCATACTTTACATGAGCCCTCATTAGTACCAATCAATCCAGTTACATTTATCCAGTCTTTCAATTCCCTAAAAAAATGACTTCATACCTTCTTCTCTCTCCTTCAGCCTTCTAGGCTCCTTCCTGTCTCAGATAATGGCAGTGCCTCTTACTTCACTTTCCCAATTTCACACCCAAAGCACCTGCATCCGCCTTCTCTTTCTTCCCTCTATCCCTCTCCCTACACAAGACCCATGCTCCATGTGTATTCCCTCTGCCTCCTCCAAGCCATCATCATTTTGTTCTCCTGGGCCATCATTTCTCTCTATTAGGAATCTCTCTTTTCACATATAATTACTATTAAATTATAATTGAATAATTATAATTGAACCTCCCAACTCTTTCTGATCCCAAATAACTCTCCATTTCTCCTCTCAGCACCACAGCAAAGCCTCCAAAGGAGCTGTTCATGTACATCATACCTCCCCTTTCCTGACTTCCATTGTCTCTGAAATGCTACCCACTGCCCCTCCAGCAAATCTTGTCAAGGTCAACAATAACTTTCATGTTGCCAAAATCAGGAAGCAGTTGCTTTTCTTCACTCTTTCCACAGTTTCAGCCCCACGGATGACTGTCCCACTCCCGAAGCACTGCTCTCTTGACTTCCTTTTCAGCACATTCTCCTGGTGTTCCTATTAATATCTCACTGGCCTCAGTATTATTGGTCTTCTCCTTTTCTTTTCCTGAAGAAAGTATAGCATTTCCTCAAGGTTCTCTCTGGGACTCTTCTCTTCTCTGACACTTTCTTCTGAGTTAATCTCATCAATTCCCAAAACTTTAACTATAATAAATCATATGTTCCAATTCCAAAGTAGTAGTTCATCCTTGTTGAGCTTCAGACATTGATATGGCACCAATCTTTCCAGTGAAATTAAATGTCAAAACATTTCTTCAGATTGTTCAAGCCGCAAATCTAAAAATTATTCTGTTTCTTCCCTCTCCTTGCCTTTTGACACAAAATCCATTAGTAGGGAGGTTTCCCACCTCCAAAATCTCTTCACCATCTTCTTATCTGTATCTCTCTTCTTATCTCTCATCACTGTCTTCTCTCACCTGGATTTTTGTAACTGCATCCTAACTGCCCTCACCTTCCCAATCCTGTCACACTAGAATGAATTATCCCGTAATGGCAAAAATAATCCTCTTAAAACAGAAATCAGAGCATCTAACCCCTGGGTTCTGAACCCTCCCAGGGCTTGCCCTTTCCCTAAAGGAAATCCAGACTCCTTATCCTGGCCACATGCTACTGCTGATCTGACATGCTTTCTGACTCTGTCCCATGCCCCTGTTACATTTTCTCAGCTTGCTCCAGTTCCACGGAACTTTGAAATTCTTAAACATGGCTTTTTTTCCCATCAGGACTTCTGCATGTACTGTTCCTTCTTCTGATAACTTTCTCCCTCCAAACTCATCTCCTGGCTCTCATTTCTCAAAAATCTCAGAGAGGACTTCCTTGCCACCCCATCAAAAATCTTCTAAACATCACCTTATCTCCTTCATTCTTTTGACTTATCAAGGTTTGTAATTGTTTTGGTTCTTTGTTCAATGACTTGATGCTGCCTGTTTCTACCACAGAATTTATGCTCAATCAATGCAGAGACTGTGGCAGCTTTGTTTGTTCTTGTATCTCTGAGCACTGTGAGGGATACATAGAAACTTATAGATGAATATGTGCCAACTGCAGCAGACAAACACTCAGCAGACAAACGGTGGAAACCAGGAAGCCAACTTTTGGCATTGAACTTATAGGACAATCAGATCTTTCTTCAAATTCCATCATCTGTCTACAAATATGGCTTCCTCCTACATCATAGACAGGGACAAGCTTCATCACAGCAGCCCAGGGGTCTGCTAAGTGCAGAGGCACTGGCCCAGCTGGACTAGACTAGATAGTGGACTTCCTTTGACTTCTTGAGCACAGATCCCAAGGAGTTCCATTATGTCAGATCGTGTGCATGAAACTCACTCTTCCCTGTTAGCAGACTGACTGACACCGATGTTGTAACCTATAGGTCTGTCATGGCTGACAATCTGCCGTGTCTAACTAACAGTGTTAAGACTTTTAGCATCTTCATGACCAGGTCGGGAATCCAGCCCTTCCCTAATCCCTGATTTCATGGCTTATCCTTAAACCATTATGACAATTAGTGTCAACTGAGTCAGTCCTAAAATATTTGGCTGTGTTGCGGTGCCAATAAGATTATAATGACTGATGCCTTTAGAATTCACCTTGGCCTTGACTGTATGTGGCCAATAAAATCATTTATTCCAAGACCAAATACCTATTTCAGCATGGGGCAGAGTGTGTTTTATTACTGATTTCTGATTGGGTTACATCTAGAAAAATGTTCTAGACTTTTGTATTTCAAAATATATACCTATAAATTTTAAAATTGCTGAAGCATGCCTGATTTAGAGAAATATAGGAGAAATACCTCTCCCAATAACAAAATGGATTGAGATCTATGGTACTTCCATACAAAGGAATATTACTCAGCAATAAAAAGAAACAAACTACTGATAGATGCAACAACATGGGTGAGTCTTGAATGCATATACTAAGAAGAAGGGTCAGATTCAAAAGGTTCCATACTGTAGGATTCATTCATATGGTGTTCTGGAAAAGACATAACTGTAGGAACAGAAAACAGATGAGCGACTAACAGGGATAGCGGGGGTGAGGGTAGAGATAATTCACCACAAAGAGGTATGAGGAAATTCTTTGAGATGATGGAACTGTAATGTTCCATGAGATTTGAGGCAGAAAATCTCCCCATTAATGGGTTGTGTGTTGAAAGGAAAGGAGAGGGAAGAAACAGAATAACTTTTGGATTCCTGGCTTGAACAATGTGAAGTGTTTTGACATTTAATTACATGGAAAACACCAGTGCAGTATCAATTTCTGGAGCTCAACAAGGATGAACTACTACTTTGATTATGGTACAGTAGTCCTTATGTATTTGAGGTTTTGCTTTGCTAAGTTTTAGTTCCATGAGGTCAATATTAAATGGAAAATTCCAGAAATAAACAATTCATAAGTTTTAAATTGTATGCCCTTTTGATCACATGAAAAAAGCTCTTCCAGTCCCACACCATCCTCACTTTGTCCCACCCAAGATGTGAATCATCCCTTTGTCCAGCATATCCAGGCTGCACACACCACTTACCTGTTGGGTCACTTAATAGCCATCTTGGTTATTAAATCAACTGTTAGGGTATTGCAGGGCTTGTGTTCAAATAACTCTTATTTTACTTGATAATGGTCCCAAAGCCCAAGAGCAGTGATGCTGGTATATTGTTATAGTTATTCCATTTTTCAGTAATGATTGTGTTAATCTCTTACTGTGCCTAATTTATAAACTAAACTTTATCACAGGAATGTATGTATAGGAAGAAGCATAGTATATATACAGGGTTTGGTCCTAGCCATGTTTTTGGGCATTCACTTGGGATCTTGGAACATATCCCTGGAGGATAAGAGGGGACCATGGTATTGGTGACACAACTGTATGCCTGTTATTATTAGTTTTATGTGTCAACTTGACTAGGCTATAATCTCCAGTCATGCTATCAAACGCTAATCTAAGCATTGTTGGGGAGGTGTTTTGTGGATGTGGTTAACGCCCACGATCTGTTGACTTTAAGTAAATTAGATTATCCTTGATAATGTGGGTGGACCTCATCAATCAGTTGAAAGGACTTAGAGCAAAACTGAGATTTCCTACAGGAAGAAGAAATTCTGCTCCAGATCACAGCACCACAGCATCAGCTGCTGCCTGAGAGATTCCAGCCTGCTCTATGAAGTTTGGACTTGCCAGTCCTCATGATCACATAAGCCAATTCCATGGAATACATATATATGTGTGTATATATACACACACACACACACATATATATATATGCACACAGACACACATATACCCTGCTGGTTCTATTTCTCTGGAGAACCCTAGCTAATCCAATGTGCTTATTAAAATACATAGAAATATACCATATGCCCCATAAAACGGCAAATTTTCCTAAATGGAAATTATACCACAATCAACTTGATTTAAAAAAAAAACTAATCAGGATTCTGTTTGGGGATGTAAACAAAAATAGCGTATGTGTGTTTATGCCTGAGTGTGCAGAGGAACATGTGTTTGAGACAGCGTACATGTGAATATATGCAGTGTGTGCCTTTGTAGGTATCTGTATGTCTGCAAGGGATATGAGAAAGGTGTTTGGGTTAAAAAAAAAAATCTTTAATCCTGAAAGTGGAGTGATAAAAACAAGGTATGTGTCTGCAGTCTGAGCTGATTAACAGGTTGTTCCACAGCTAAAGGAGGAGGCCTCCATGCAGCAGGACCTCAGTTGGTTTTTGTCAGTGTGCTGATGAGTGCACTGGGGTAGGAAAATTAAATTCAAATTAATCTATTATTTGTTGAAAACTTCCTACAAACAAGATGCTGTGCCAAGTGGTTCAAGGTAAATAAAGGTGAATAAGATGTGGTTATTGCTCTCGATGTTCTCATAGTCTAGTAGAGGACATTTTAACAACTCCACAGATAATCATAATTCCTGACACAGCGTAAGAAACATCACCCAGATAAAGAAAATTCTATGGAATGCAGAAGACAGGATATCACATTTAGATGGAAAGGTCAAAAAGCCTTCTCAAAGTTGTACTTAAGCTGGACATGAAGAAGGAATAAGATTTTGAGAAGCAGAAAAACAGATGGAGCAGAGACTATTTCAGGAGGAAAGAAAAATGCTTTAAAAAAATTTTTTTAAAAAGTACAGATCCAGGAAAACATGGGCTGCAGGAACTGAGAGCTCCAGCAAGGCCAAAGAGACCTCAAGTCTCTTATAAATAAGTCCAATTTATTTATTTAATTCAACAAGCATTTGTTCAGGACTTCCAATGTGCCAATTTCACTAGAACATAAAGTATTAATATATGTTAAAAAGTGAAAGATAAGACTAAGAAAGGGAAGGCTAAGGTAAAACAGACAGAATTTTAATTAGAAACAGCTTTAAAATGTTCTGTTTCCACTTAAGGAATGAATGAACCCAGATGTGAAATGGGTCACCCTGCCCCATAAGATCTGGTAAGATTTGCTCAAGCCATCATTCCACTCCCTGTTAAATGTCCAATGTCCTCCCCAAGAGGTTTGTGAATTCTTGGGGTAGGTAGTCTTTTTACTTCTCGCTTAGATTGTCTACTGCTCTTGAATTCTTGTTTTCACATTGTGCCCTGCAGCTATTGCTTTGTGTGTCTTCCACACCTCTCTAGCCATCCCTCCTTATCTCAGGAACTAGGCTCCTGCCATTTTCCATTCATTCTTGCATCATCAATTTCTCCCGCCCTTCTGTATTATTCCAACAATACCATGGTATCTCCAAACTTAAAAACCCTTAATCTTATGTACTGCTCCAACTATTGCCTGAATTCTCTGCTACCATTTATGGAAAAACATTTTTAAATTGTCTGTTCTCAGTGTCTCCACTTCCTCCCATCCCATTCTTGCAATTTAAAAATAAATATATGGTTAAACATTTATCAAAATAATGGATACATATAGATTAAATACATTAAGTCACTGGCTTTGTCACTGGGGTGCTCCCAGATGTAAGTATCTGGGGTTCGTGTGGCTGCTCAGACTTGGAGGGAAGATGACTGTAACTCTAGGTCAGAAGCAAGGCAGTGGGATCAGGCTCGTCTGCCAGCCAGCGATCTGGAAATAGGCTAAGGAAGGCAGACTGAGGATCTCGTGCCGTATGTAGACTGGCACCAAACCCTCTACTTTGCCTAGTGTGCCTTATTTTAGCATCTCTCTAGATCTTTCCTTCTAACATGGATTGTGCTTGAGGAGGTTAGAGTTGTCATCTAGCTGTGTGGAAAGAGGAAAGGAACCTGAGTGAAAAGGTTCAGCTGTGCTGTGTACAGAACTGCAAACAAGCCTCACATCTCTGGGTGGAGGAATCTGGAGAATAAAAACAAGAAGCTGCTATCACTTTCAGGGGTGGAAAAGCAGAGGTGAAAGACCCCTGCTGCTGTTTGCAACTGTGAGCAGGAACCCAGGACTGCTGTCTGTGGAAGCTGCTGCTGGCGAAGTCCCCACCAAATACAGAAGAAAACGTGGCTTCTCCCTCCCCACTTTC
The DNA here is from genome assembly GCF_029289425.2 of Pan paniscus. Taxonomy (NCBI): domain Eukaryota; kingdom Metazoa; phylum Chordata; class Mammalia; order Primates; family Hominidae; genus Pan; species Pan paniscus. The sequence continues at coordinate 39,126,105 of NC_073255.2, read as the reverse complement.
TTCTTTTTTATTTTATTTTATTTTATTTCATTTCATTTCATTTTTTGAGATGGAGTCTCGCTCTGTCGCCCAGGCTAGAGTGCAGTGGCGCGATCTCGGCTCACTGCAACCTCCATCTCCCGGGTTCAAGCCATTCTCCTGCCTCAGCCTCCCAAGTAGCTGGGACTACAGGCATGCACCACCACGCCCAGCTAATTTTTGTATTTTAGTAGGGGTTTCACCATGTTGGCCAGGCTGGTCTGGAACTCCTGACCTCGTGATCCGCCCACCTCGACCTCCCAAAGTGCTGGGATTACAGGCATGAGCCACCGCACCCTGCCTCTCCCTCCCCGCTTCCTTTTAATCTCCCAATTGCCTCCCACTGGCAAAATCTCCCCTTTTGCTCCTCCAGTATTCCACTAATTTTGTAATAAATGCCCTGAATTAAAGATCTTTTAAAAAAAATCTCAAAGTGATTGTGTGTATTTATCCAAAAGAATCAAAAGCAGTGACTGGAAGAGATATTTGCACACCCATGTTCATAGCTAAAATGTGAAATCAACTCCAGTGTCCACTGAAGGATGACTGGATATGCAAAATACGGCATGCATATATAGTGGAATACTCTTCAGCTTTCAAAAGAAAAGACATTCTGACACATTCTCCAAAATGGATGAACCTCGAGGATATTATGCTAAGTGAAATAAGTCAATCACAAAAAGATAAAAGACAAATACTGTATGATTCCACTTATATGAGGTACTTGGAGTAGACAGAATCTTAGAGACAGAAAGTAGAATGGTGCTTGCCAGGTGATGGGGAGTGGGGGAAACAGGGAGTGTCGTGTAACGAGTATAAAGTTTCAGTTTCACAAGATGAAAAGGATGATGCAGATGGATGGTGGTGATGACTGTACAACCTATGAGTATATTTAACACCATTTAATAGTTTAAAATAGTGAAGGTGCTAAATTTTACATTATGTGTATCTTACTACAATTTTAAAAATGGAAAAAAACTCCTGGGGTGGTTTTCATTTCTTGGTTGGATATTGACATACCCTCCCACTCCCAGCCCAGTTACTCTGCAACACCTACCATTTTGTTAGTCTTCATGGAACTTGCTGCTCTCTGAAATGACCTTGTTTACTTTTGTTTATTTACCATCTGTTTTCCCCCACTCAAGGGTAAGGATTAAGAGAGTAGGAATCTTATTTTCTTGTTCACCTCTGTATCACTAGCACCTAGAATAAAACTTGCTTCACAGCAGATTTTAATAAATATTAGTTGAAAGAATGCACACACACGAAAGGAGCCTTACACATTTTTCTTGATTTCCATAAAAAATAAGAAGGATCAACAGAATTCCTTTGTGCTGTACAGACTTTACTGATGACTTGGGAAATAGAGGACCCCAAGTTTACATCTTGGGGTCAGTTTTTACTTTAAATCTCTCAAACACACCACTCTTCGTCCTCCATTCTCTGGTCTTCTGATGCCCTCTACCCCACCTGCCGTCGGGGAATATCTATCCAAATTCATCTGGTGGAAGAACAGTTCCCTTTTCTCCAGCCCTGACTCCCAAACTCAGCTCAGGGCTTACCATTGTAACTCCAAACACTCATCAGTGTCCCCTACACAGACTGTCTCCTCTGGGTGTCCCCTTCCCACCTCTCTGCAATGGAAAGGTAGCAGCAGAGGGTTCAATTTTCTCACTGATATGAAATATGCTTCTTCTCTTAAAAGGCAAAATAACAACAATTTGTTCTGGTTTAAAACTACTTTTTTATGTTATAAGTTTGCTTTTAAGTAGATACTAAATTACAAATGTGTCCTCAGATATGGAGGATAGTGACATGTAAGGACAACCCTACCTCTTCTGTATCAAATAATACATTTTAAGGGAAATACAAGAAAATAGAAATATGTAGCTCAGCTCCCTGGCTCTTCTCTAAATGCATAGGCCCATTACAAAGTTAAATTAAAGGAAGGACAGCAGTGGGGGACCTGTGACACTCACTCCTTCCATCTTCTGCTTTCACGAACAAAACTCAACTCAAATTATTTCTAAAGTCAGAAAAAATAAAACTCAAAGAAGTACCTGTGCATATATGTGTATTACACATCTTAATGGAAGACACACAATTCCAAACATTATTTGAATGTACGTCCCTCAGGAAATTCACAGACTTGGGAAGCAATCTTCAGACAAGGTCGGAGACAGAAGTTCCTTTATCTCTGAGAACCAATCGCTGGGCCCGCCACTGCTAAAGGCCACTAAGAGAGAACGGAAGGGGACAGGGACTGAAGGCGGGCAGAGGAGAGAAAAATAGAAAAGAAAATAGGATTGTTTGAAAACCACCAGCAATCGCCTCGGGCACATTTTCCTGCCTTAGCTGCGTGAGTCAGCCTGGCCGAACAATCTAAAAATGGCACAGGCCGGGCAGGCTGCAGGGTGCGGTGCCTACTTGGGTCCACCGTGGCCCACATGGATCTGCGACACTGCAGCCGCGCTTTCCCAGGGCCTGGGGCTGCGGGCGCCTCCCAGGCCGGTTCAAGCCACGCACCTCAGAGCGCACTGGAGAAAGTCACTACCCTGTTTGCACACTAGTCATTACTGCATCCTCATCACCTCTTGGAATGAGAGTTGAAAATTTAAGCAGAGGATTTCTTTAATCAAACTCAAATGCTTTGCATAGCAAAGAAAACCGGGTCAAGGAGCTGCCGCTGCAAAACAAGTTCCAACTCTTAGCTAGAGCCAGGGGATAAATGTGAGCAAGTCTCCCTCTAGTGGACAGAGCGCGTCACCTTTCACTCGCAAAGACTGCCGCATCTGGGTCAGGCAGAAATTTAGGAAGAGCCAGGTGAGAAGGTGAGCTGGGAGGAGAGGAGGTAACCTTGTTATTGGAACCCACAGTCCTGCCTTGCCTTCTCAGATTTTCTTTTCAGTGGAAAAGCAAACTGCGTTGAAGTTTTTACACATCGTTTGAGAATGCTTACTCTTAAAATGTTTGTTCTTAATTCGTTGAATATGACTATATGTCTCACTATAATGGAGGGTAGCAGATCTAATGTCATTTTCTGGACTCGTTTTGAAAGGCCTAGGTCACCCCTGAGGGGGCACTCTATTTGGGGACAAGCTAAGAAGGACTGTGGCAAAGAAAGAGTGACTGGAGAAAGATGATCCTGTTTCCATGGACAAAATCAGTCCCAATGTCCTTGCCCCATAAGCAGTGACACGTCAGCGACATCACCAGGCTGGCAGGATCCCAGGGGTAGGTTGTTCTTGCATCAGAGTCCTCCGGCCGACCCCACCCGCGTGGCAACCAACAGTCAGGCTCTCTATCCTTTGCAAAGATAGACTGGACGAGCTGTCTCTGTCCAGACTAATCCTGACCAGTCTTTCCACAGTCTTCTCCAGATATTTCTGGCCTTCAGTAGGGAAGCTTAGACTGAACTCCATAGAACAGACCTCAAAAGAGTTTCTAGGATCCTAAAATGTATGGAAAATATATATGTATGTGCACATGTTTAAGTGTATATATGAGTGTGTGTGCACGTGTGCATTTGTGCAAACTTTCTATATGCAAGCTTGCAGACTGTGAATTCATTCAATTTTCAAAGTATCTGTGGCCCAGGAAACATTATAAGTCACCCCACCAGTAAAACAAGCCATTGCAGTGATTGAAGTGCCTGGGCTGTGGAATTTGAGTGCCCAAATTCAAATCAGACTGAGATTCCTTGAGAAAGTAACCTAATAGCTGCAGCCCTTAGTTTCCTAATCTATAAAATGAGAATAATAATATAGTACGTAATAATAACAATAGCACTTTATCCATTGAATTAATGGAAGGATTAAATGATATAATGCATGCAATGCACTTAGCAATTTACTTGACACATATTCGTTGTTCAGTAAAGTTTGGCCTTCATTATTTATAATGAACCCCTAAATTAGAAGCTGAGAAATGTTAGGGTCTTTAAAATTCCAGTGTAGGTAGCATACATTTTTCAATAATTTTGTGATTTTTGGATGAGATACGAGAATTATTTTTCTTTTGATAAAAACATATTCAATCTCTTCGGAGCAATAAGTATGGCTCTATACAGGTTAATAAACTAGATGATAGAATTATAAATTTTAAAGCAAGTAGAAGCCTGAGTTACTACTAGTCATATCTCCTTCAATTCTGCTTTATAGGTGAGGTTATCCAGATACATCATGAAAATGACCTGCCCAGGCTATCCTGATGTTATGGCTACAGTTCAGGACCTTGATTTTTAATTATTAGCTGGCTTTACCACAGCTCTCAGAGGCCTTCCCCTATCTTCATGAGATTCTCAAAGGTCTATTAAAGAAAAAAATTCGGAATGGTTGTCCTGTGGGAAATAGACCATCATTCAGGTCTCTGCTCAAATCCCTGGCTTCCTGTTCCCTATGGCTCAAAGCGAGTTTTCTTCCTCTGAGAACTCTGTATATCACCATCTTATTACCATTTATCTCAGTCTGAAGATGCACATCATACTCCATTTTTCTCTTTGTTCCCTTAGATTTCAAATATCTTGAAAACAGGAAACATGACCTCGTATCTAATAGAATCTGACAAAATATTTCACAAAGAAAAAGATAAAAGGTATAATACAAAGGGATTAGAAAGCCGTTTATCTCATTGATGAACTCCAGCCTGAAAAACTCCAGAGGACCTAAGAAAAGTCCATTTCCCATTGCTGACTTCTTCTCCTCTCCTGGAAACAATATGAACTGGACAGACTGTGAGCAAAGCCAACAGCACAAATAAGGCTAGAGAAAAAGAAATAAAAAAAATTGGACCCATTTTTATCTTGGGGCCAGGACTCTAAGATTTCAATGGGGCAAAAGATGAATGATTCATGCCTACAAATGGAATATATATGGCAGGAGCTTGTTCACAGGAGTATGACAAAAACTTTGTTTCTAGGCCTGGTTCCTGGACCTGGATCCCACATGAAAGAGCAAGACCAGGTGCCTGGCTTGGTTACGCATCAGAGATTGGACAGGAACTAAAGGAGGGGGTGAAATCCCTAGCTCTGAAGGTTAGAGGACTTGAGGGCAGAGGTCAGGCTGGATATTATAGGGTCTTCTGTTTCTAGTCTCCCCAGTCTTGGCTTCTACTCCCATTTCCCTTGCTTCCTTCCTGCACCCCAAATTGGGTCATGATAGAAAAGAGATGGCCACACTTTCTGCTAATGCAGGAATTGTCTAGATGAAGCAAGAGTTCTCAGCCTGAGCTTAAATAGTTCTTTGATTCCCCCTGGAAGAATACACACAAAAAGTGAGCCCCAAGAACATTTGCATATTTGTCTGGGTGGAGGATTTATACATTTCATAGGATTCTCTAAGAGTTCTGTGACCCAAATGAGTTGAACGATGGCTGCTTTAGGGTCTCTCAAATCTTCACAGCTCCCCAAACTCTCCCAGAGAAATTCTATTTCTTTTAGAGTTTTCGCTCAGAAGGAATATTTTTTGAGTCTATTCCCTGACTTATGGGGGTTTTCACAAAGGAGCCTTCCCTTGTGTCATAGACCAGGGACTGTAGACACCAGTGTGTTAGGAGGATTCTCTAAAGTTGCTGCAAATTCTAAGCTACCGGCAGACAATGCAGGATGTCTGGAGAAACAGATTGCCTGAGATCCTAAAGGAGCCTAAATAATTCGCTAACCCAAGAGAAACTCCTGAAGCACATAGCAAACTTATTGACCCCAGAGTGTTCCTTTGACATAACAGACACAGTAGCTTAAGGAAAGTATAGGGTAATATGTTGACTGATAATCATTAAAAAATAACAGTAATTTATGTCTTTTTCAATCAGGTCTTTATCTTGACAGAGGGCCGAAAAAAACTTGCCTTAATTTATCTGTAAATTATCCAGAAACCTGCTTTTATATAGCCGGAGAAAATGAGTGATGAGTCTGTCCGTTTGACCAAAGGAACTCACAACCCAGAAGAAAAGAATATTGTCAAGATTCTGCTTTCAAAGACAGAGAATTTACAGTGTGTTGTTAGAGGTTATGGGGTTAGTTAAAAACTAAAAGTTATTTGAGAGTAGCAAGCGATTGATTTTCCATGGGATTTAGCAATACTCTAGCCTATAGTAAATTGCAGATGTTGCTGGAGTACCCAGAGGCCCAACAGTGACAATAGTAGAGTATGGCCTCAACACTAGAGAGGCTTTACTTATTCAAATAAGAGTATTGGAAACATGGGCATTTTTGTCTTCTCTTGTGTTAGATGCCCAAATCAGCAATACTATATCTTCCTTCTATCCACCCAGTCTTCTGCACAAAATCCATCATCTTCTTGGACCATTGCATTTCAATGGAGAAGAAAAGTAAATGTCAATGAAAATGGAGACTGGGGAATTGAGAAACTGTATCTCAAAAGATGCTGTTGCAGACTGAGTGTAACACCTGTGGAAGACACTGCTGGTTGCCTGCCTAATATCCACTATCTCTTCTTTGCAATCAGACAACCATTTTGTTTTGAAATAGTTTTTTTAAATTACATTTTCCAACTCTTCTCCAACTAAGAATGGTCATCTGATATTATTCAGGCCACTGAGATGCAAGCATAAATTGGAAAAACTTTCCCACAAAGTGCTGACTCAGCTAACATGTGCCTTTGGGGACCTTTGTACTTCCTCTTCTTTCATCCTGGAATGGAAACAAGGTGCCAAAGGTGGAGCAGTCACCTAGTGGCATGAGACATGTGTGAGAACAAAATTAAGATGCTGGTGATGGCTGGGCAGAAACATAGAAAGTGCTTGGGTCCTTAATAGCATCAGGGAGCCATCATATCAGACCAGGACCCTCTGACTCTAGTCTTTTTATTATATAAGAAAAATTATATCCCATTAGTCACTGATTAATTAGGGTTCCTCTTACTTGCAGCCCAATGCAATCACAATGGATGTAAATGTCCTTATTCTCCTGATGCTTTGGGGCTCCATTAGCCTCTTGAAACACAGATGCACATCTAGGGAGAGGCAAAATATAGTAAAACTATGGTTTTCCTCTCTTGGTTATGAAATAGAATAAGACTAAGTTTCTAGCCCCAGGTGACAGGGATTCAAGAGAAAAGTTAATTTTCATTTTAGAAAAAAATGAATTTTTTTGCACGTTTGACTTTATAGCTTCTGAAATTCATACATGCTACAAAAACACAGTATAAGAAACAACTTATATGCAATACCATACAGTGACACTGTTTAAGTTCATCAGCTTTTACAATTAGAAACAGACTCTCACTGGCAGCATCTTCTTCCCTAGGTCCCAGTCTTTACTGTTTGGGATCAATCTTTACTCTCTCTGCTAAGATATTTCTCCTGTCTTCCGTTTTCTCCTTGTCCTAGAATCACAAATACCTGTCATGTCAGCTGACCAAAAGAAAAGTCCAAAATTCTTATTAATTTATTAGGGATGATAACTTATCCTCCTGCCTTTCATCCTCTCCCATCTCTTCTGTTTCATAGTGAAAGAATTATTGCTATGTTTTCCTGAATCACATGAATAGTCTCCTGTTTCTTCACTTTAGCTTTCCTTTAGAAACTTCTTAAACCTCTGATCAAATGTTTAGGATGGGATCAGTTCAAAGTGTATGGGCTTCCCTCCTCCCAACCATGACTGTAGGCTATAGGCCTAAGGCAGTGAAGACATGCAGGGGGCCACACTGGAATCTTTATTCTCTTCTATTCCAAAGTAAGCCCTGGGGAGGATAGGGGTGTTTTCTTCTTTTGATAGAGATATTTACATAGATCCTGTCAGCAAAAGAGTCTCAAAGATCAAGGATGGAGAAGCACAGTTTAACTGGAAATAAGACAAAACCAGTGATTGGAGCTCCCCCTCTCACCAACTTTGTGTCAGAAACCAGAATTTTACCCCAAGTCCCTTCTCTCTAGCAGCTTTATAGGGCCTGTGGCTCTTGACCCACCTCAATTTTTCACACCATCAGTGGCTCTTGGCTCAGGTATGGGCTGGCACCTCCCCTATATTAGTGACACTTCAATTTCTCCTGTCTTCATGGTCAGAGTTCCTCTCCCTGTTGAAGTGGCCAATTACCTGACAGCCATTGTCAGTGGGTCCAGCTGAGTCCCGGACTTTCTTCTCACTGGCCACAGTCAATGTGTCCTGGGCCATGTCCTCAAGAAGTAGTTGTTTTCTTTGATAAGGTATCAGGGCAGAACTGCAACAGGGACGCTATCTTTCACCCTGTCCTCATCTAAAACACACACACACAAACACACACACACACACACACACACACTGCAATGTTGCAGCAAGGTGGGGTGTCCAGCTCCAGGCTGGTCACTGGATTGGGTTACCTCCCTTACCCACTCTTCCCAGGAAACATTGCTAAACCTCTGCCCTTACCATCTCTGCTGGAAGTCAGTGTAAGAAAATGGCTAAGAGTAGGGGCTTAGAAGCTCATAAAGTTACATTTAAGTCCCAACTTGCTGCTTTTTTTTAAGCTAAGAGACTGACAGTTACTTAACTTTTCTGAATCTCAGTTATTTCATCTTTAAAATGGGATTAATGATGATCCATGCTTTTTAAAGGTTAAATGAGGTCATATATGTTAAGTACTTAGTACTAAGGCTGGCATGTCATAAGTGTTGAGTAAATTGGTGCTTCCAATGATGGATTTCTTTCTTTTCCATTTACTCAGAGGATAGGAATTCAGCAAAGTTCTTTATTCATGTATTTCCAGCTAGTGCCCTCTCTGCTGTGTTTCCCCTATTTTATCTACCAAGACAAAAGTAAAAAAAAAAAAAAAAAAAAAAAGTTTGTGGTTCTCTGGTCCTGTCTCCCAGGTTCTCGTCTCTCCCCAGTTGGGTGGATTCTGAAACTTCTGTCCCTCGCCTTGGAAATTCCTTTTCCTGTTCCTTTTCAACACTACTTGTAATGTTTAAACATAAAAAAATGAACCGTGGAATACAGAGACTTGGTTTCCCCATCAGTTAGGCTGGTTATGTTGTTGGAGTGGCAGAGGGCTCTTACCATGGTTGTGGAGGAGTAGGTAAGGCAAGTAGAGAAGCTACTGGCAGATACAGTAGCTGGTAGATACAGTAAGTCCCATAAAAAATACAAAGAAAAGATGTGGAACTCAGGTCAGAAAAGACAACCATGTAAAAGTGTCACTTGAAAGGATTTAAACACTCAAGTAGGATTTAAACACACAGAAAATGGATGGAGAAGGCCATCTAGGGAGAAGGTGAATTGACAGCAAAATGCCAGAGGCTGGGAATTCTGGAGCTTACCTAGTTTGGCTGAATCAAAGTTTAAATTTCTGGGTTATGCAAGTAAAGATTAGCCTCAGATATTAATATCTGGCCAAGCCTTTTTTCTTTATGTGCGTTATTCACTACAACTGGAATCTAGAAGTCTCTTCTAAGAAAATACAGGAAAGTTGAGAAGAGGCTGAAAAATCAGACTGGTGACCTAGGATCATAGAAACTGGCTGGATTTGCTTCATGGAGAATGTTATATCCTGGTAAATGGGAAGTTGCTATAATGTGTCCACATAATGCTGTTTTGATATACATATGTACTTACACACATGAGCCTATATATATATGTGTGTATGTCTATATGTGTGTGTATATCTATTCAAACCTGCATACCATATATATACACATACACACACATATCTATTCAAACACGCATACCTTACGTACATACCTTACATGCATGTAAAAGATATATATCATATACATATATAATATATATATACACATACATACATAATATATATATACACATACATACAAACACATATACAGCCATTTAAGATATCATGTTAGAATAGATATATGTATGTATATAGACATGTAGACACAGACATAAATATGTAACTGAATTACATATATGCCTATGTGTTTCTCTCTAGTTGGTGAGATTATGGGAAATTTTAACTTTTTCTTGAAGACTTCTGCACCAAATGTACTATTTTTATAATAGGAAAAATGGCTGCTAACTTTCTTCTTTCTCAACTTCCCTTGTTTTGCAAATATTCAATGAGGTGGTCTTGTGTGGACAAGAAGCCCAATAGTAGAATAAATGGAGCATTATAAAACAAAAACAAAATGACATTTTATTATTTTAATGCTTCATTTGGCAATGTCAGGGAACTTGTGGAAATAGAAATAACATTAGCTAAATAATATTCTACCCACAGCAGAAAGATTTAATTAAGGAAATTGCTCCAGGTTGCATCTTCAGAACAGACCTATGAGATCTTTAAAACCTGATTTAACAATCCCCCTGAGCCAAAGGAGCAAATTGAGACTAAAGATGGTAAGCTTTGTGGGTGCTCTTCTCCCTTCAGCCCCATTCCTTCTCCACTTCGATCATCTCTGACTCCTTGATAACAGAGGAGATGAGCTGAGTGAGTTTTCACCCCAGTTGCCTAACATTCTTAACTATCTCTGACTCAGCACATCTGAAGAATGCTGCAGCTGGAGCTCTATAACTTCACTCACATTATCAGAACAGTTTTGCACAGAATATTGTTCATTGCACATGTTGAAACAGAGAATCAGTGAGTTAAAGAGATGAGGCCGGGAAGATAGAAAGGAGTTACCATACATGGCCTTGAAGGTCTTTGTAAACAGTTTTGCATTATTCTAAGTGGAGCCACTAGAAGAAGCCACTGGGGATCTTCAGCAAGGCAGTGACATGATCTGGTCAAAAAGGTCACTCTTGCTGTTTGTGGAAATTAACTGAAGTGACACAGAGTGGAAGCACAAACACACCAGTTTAGTGACAGTGGTCTAGGAAAGAGAAAATATATTACACACTCTCACACACATACCATGTATAAATAAATATATACATATAGATATATATTTACATAAATACACCGAAATAGTAAGTTGGTGCAATAGTAATTGTGTTTTTTGCCTTTGAAAGTAATGGCAAAAGCCACAATTACTTTTGCACCAACCTACTAGCTACACATAAATGTCTTTCTGTTTACTTTAAATAAATGGCCACTATATTTTGCTTTTATGCAATTTTTTCTTGTAACAATTATTTTTCTCATCTACTTTTCTGAAAATCATTTTTGACAGGTATATAGTATTTCAATGAATGGACATGCCATAGTTTACTAAACTGATTTCTTATTCTTGGCCATTTCCTTTTTTGCTTTTATTGTTAAGGATAATAATTTCAAAAACGTCACTGTCAAAACATTGTTGAACATGTCTCTGATGATTTCCTTAGTGTTTCTATTAAACATGGAACTGGATTTTCCATCTTTTTAGAGTTGTGACACAGATTGCCAAACTGCCCTCCACAATGTTTGTCTGAATTTAAACCCATATCAGAAGTGAATAACAATTTTTTACATATTCTCCTCTTATAATTTACATTAGCCAAGTTGATAGACACAAATGTTGTAGTTATTTTAGTTAGTAATTCCTTGATTATTAGTGAGGCTAAATTAGATATAGTGCCCATTTAGTGTATTTCTCTGTGTAATGTCTTTAATGAAAAGCAGAGTTAAGAATCATAGGGTTCCTTAAATTATGAATTTAGGAATATACACAATATAGAAAAACTTCCCCCCATCAGTACATTCTCTGTTATTGCAATTATTTCTTAGATCAGCGTGCAATCTCACTTGGTGCATGCTATCTAATAAATACATTGAGCAACTCTTCAAGGAGTATCAATAAAAGAACATGCTCTAAAAGTGGGTTCAAGTTACTATCTGGTATGTGAAGCATGGTGCTTAACAAATGATTCTGGAACACTCTTGAGAATCCCATGCTGATCTTATGTAAAATTAATTGAACAATCAGAGTTTGTGGTCCTCTGATGAAAGAAGGAGCCCCAAATTGGCAGGCAAACTGTGTGAGTGAGAAAGTAGTGTCTCTAAGAGATTATAGAAAGAGCTCTGAAAGCACATCCTTCACCGTGGTACCAAGAATTGGATGAATTCAGCCATGGAGTCATGCAGTGTGCATCCTCATTGAAATATAGTGGTGGCTAGCTACTGGTAGAGAGAACGGTGTCACGCTCACTTTTTATTGGCAGAAAATTTAAAACCTAAGAATTTTAAGGGGCTTATCAGTTGGTGAATGTGAAAGCTGAGAGGCTGATAGTAAGATAAGAGGATGAATTTGTGGTTTTCATTTTGAAAGTTCAGTCTTGAGGTTTTGTTGACTCAGGAGCAAATAAACCATGCAATGAAGTTCCAACTTGGAGTCTTAATAGTTTTTTACTTTAAACTAGTGTATTAGTTTTTTCTCCCACTGCTATAAGGACATAGCCAAGAATGGGTAATTTATAAAGGAAAGAGAATTAATTGACTCACAGTTCCATAGGGCTGGGGAGGCCTCAGAAAACTTACAATCAGGGCAGAAGGGGAAGCAAACACTCCCTTCTTCACATGGTGGCAGGAAGGAGAAGAATCAGTGCTCAGCAAAGGGGGAAGCCCCTTATAAAACCAACAGATCCTGTGAGAACTCACTCACTATCATGAGAACAGGATGGCGGAATCACCCCCATGATTCAATTATCTCCACCTGGTCCCTCCTATGACACATGGGGATTATGGGGACTACAATTCAAGATAAGGTTTGGGTGGTGACACAGCCAAGCCATAACAACCGGCACGGCCTAAAGTGAGGTAAGGGAGGTATTGGTATGGTCTATGAGTTTCTTTTAATGAATATGAAAAAGGTGAAAATCCATTCTCTCATATATTTTCCTTATTGAATTCTGTGAGTTTGTTGGAAACTAAACACTGACATTTCATAACTTTTATTTCTTTAAACACTAGTGAATCTTGGGTTTTGGGTCCCTACTTTAGTCCTGGGTTAAGAGGTGAGGTCAGATCTCAGCTGTTGACACTTCACAACAAATCACTGTACTCCCCAAGGACATCATTTAAGCACTATTACATGTCAAGCCACATCATGAGAAAATGCATTGTACTGAAATTTTGATCTATTCTGTCCCAAGGGGAATGTAATAAAATCCCAGAAGGATGGCGCCTTTAGCCAAAAGGAGAGAAAGGGAATAATATTCATTAAGCAGCTTCTATGTACCAGATCCTCTATTTGTGCTGCAAATGTTTTATTGCAGTTAATTTTCATAGCAATTTTCTGAGATAGACACAGATATCTCCATTTTTCCTGACAAAAGAATTGGGGCCCAGAGAAATTAAATAGCAGGTGCAAGGCCCCAGTGTTAAAAGTAAATTTATGTCTGTGTGACTTGAAATCCTATGAACTTTCTACTGCCCACCAACATTGTGGATTGCAGGATCTGGGGAAACACTCCCCCTTCACTCAGGGAGGAAGAGAGAGGGGGCAGGAAAGAGTAATTCATGAAATCCCAAGCCTCATACCTCAAACCTGGAAGGAGTTCAACAGGCTATTTAGCCCAACTCCTCCCTGTACAGTAGACAATATAGAGGCCCAGAAACTTAGGCTGAGTTCCCTGGAGGAAGAGTCTGAGATGGGGGTTAGTTTAAAGGGATGAGGAAACAGGATAGAACAGGAGAAGAACCTAACCATACATGTGGACTCCCTGGCTCATCTCTAGCTCCCAAAAATGTGAGTGAGGCCTTTTTGGATGCTCTAGCCCCAGTTGAGCCTCCTCAGCTGACACCATGAAAAGCAGAGATGAGCTGTCCCCACTGAGCCCTGCCTGTATTCCTCACTTAAAGAATCATAAATAATGACATGGTTTTTGTCTCCAACCACTAATGATATAGACAGGAGATAGGGAAATAGTGGGTAGAAGCGGGCGGTTCCCTGGCAAAGGCCCCACCCTCAAGCCTAGATACCTGTGGCCCTCAATAAGAACAGGCATTCCAGTCTTCACGCCCAAAAAGTTGCCTTTTGGCCTGCCACACCCCCTATCCTGTGCCCATATAAACCTCAAACCCCAGACTCCAGAGCAGACCAGCAGGTAGGAGAGGAGGATACAAGCAGGCAGACGCTCTCTGCCGCTGCAGAGAGAGAAGAGGAGGAACATCTGAACGCAGAGAGGATTGTGGCTGGGGGCGATAGGGGACGGCTCCAGGCGAAGATCATTTTCCCACTCCGTCCCCCACTTCTGGCTCCCCACCTATCACGCTGAGAGCCACCTCCATCACTCAGTAAAACTCCCGCATTCGGCTGGGCGCGGTGGCTTACGCCTGTAATCCCAGCATTTTGGGAGGTCGAGATGGGCGGATCACGAGGTCAAGAGATCGAGACCAGCCTGGTGAAACCTCATCTCTACTAAAAATACAAAAATCAGATGGGAGTGGTGGCGCGTGCCTATAATCCTAGCTACTTGGGAGGCTGAGGCAGAAGAATCGCTTGAACCCGGGAGGCGGAGGTTGTAGTGAGCCGAGATGGCGCCACTGCACTCCAGCCTGAGCAACAGAGAGAAACTCTATTAAAAAAAAAAAAAAAAAAAAAAAAAGCTTCCGCATTCATCCTTCCAATCCGTGTGTGACCCAATTTTTCTGGGACGCTGGACAAGAGCTCAGGATACAGAAAGCTGTCACATTGGCCCTCTGCCTTACAGAAAGGCAAAGGGTCCATTGAGCTGGTTAATACTCAAGCACTCCACAAAGGGCAAGGCAAAAAGGGCACACTGTAACACATGCCCACTTCGGCTCCTTCACTTGTCCGTCTGCATGCTTCCCCTCCAGCAAGCGGCTTGAGCAGCGGGGTGATTGAATAGGTGAGCCAACCCCCTTCCACCCCGCCCCCCTCCGCAGTGCACATCCTGCGAGGAGGATCAGGGAACGCTCCCGTTTCACCAAGTTTGGGATTGCTTTTTTGTAGTAATTGATAACTAAAGCATCTCCAAAGCCTTTATCTGATGAAAGAAGGAGAATTCCCTAAAGCAAAATCTGATTACAGTTTCTAGTGAAAGTGTATGCATCCTGGGTGAGAAAAAAAAAATGTTAGAGTCACTGGGAGATAAGACCTTGGACTTGGTGCTTGGTGCTTGGTGCTTAAGCTCTACACAATTGACTTCCCTGGGAATACGTATCATTACCTTCCTATTATCGCAGCCCTCTTTCCTGAAACTCAGCTTCTAGAGACAGAGCACTGGATAGGCCTAGCCTGGGTTAAAGGCTTGTCCGTTATCCAGGGATTGAGTATCCTCCAATCGGATACTCGGTTGCAGGAAGTTGCACCTGAAGCTCTGTGACAAAGGAGCTACGTTCACCCCAGTGGAAGGATCCTGAAGAAAGGAGCTGTCGCCCATTGCTCCTCTAAGCCTCAGACCTTCCGGGGTCATCTCTTCTGAAGCCTGATTCTGTGGCTTATTTTTAGATTCCAATACTGTCTTTCAATAAATTCCTTTGCTACTTGAAATCTAAGAACCTTACCTAATACATAAATCTTGACAGAAAGTAGCCTTGTAATATAGTTCTAATTTAGCACATAAGGAAATTGTGTTCTCAAGAACTTTAATTTAATTGTTTAAGATATATAGCCAGAATCAAAGTCCAGGCATTCTGAGTTTCACCAATGCCTTTCCTCTAATCCCAAAGAGAAGCAGGTATTGGAATAAATTTTTTCATTTTTCATATGGGAATAATGAAGTAAACACCACAGGCGGGGTGTTTAATGTCTTCAGGTATAACCCAAAGCCCAATTCTAAAGGAGTGCAAACCTCAGTACTGATGCTTTTTAATATTCAGTCTTATCTCAGGAGATGCCTAATTAATGAAAAAATCTAAATTATTTATTGAGTGAAGTCGTCACCTTATGTTTTGAATCAATAGTAAAGAAATGCATTTGCTCCCTTTACCAATTCACTTAGAAGAATTAATAAGAATCTAGATTTTAGTAAAAGAGTTCATTGGGAAAGTTATAAGTTATTCTCCCTACCTAGCAGGTTTAAGCACTGAGTCAAAGGCCTCGAGGTACATTCATGAGATACTCTTAAAACCCACACAATAAAAAATGATGAGTTCATGTCCTTTGTAGGGACATGGATGAAATTGGAAATCATCATTCTCAGTAAACTATCGCAAGAACAAAAAACCAAACACCGCATATTCTCACTCATAGGTGGGAACTGAACAATGAGATCACATGGACACAGGAAGGGGAATATCACACTCTGGGGACTGTGGTGGGGTTGGGGGGCGGGGAGGGATAGCATCGGGAGATATACCTAATGCTAGATGACGAGTTAGTGGGTGCAGCGCACCAGCATGGCACATGTATACATATGTAACTAACCTGCACAATGTGCACATGTACCCTAAAACTTAAAGTATAATAAAAAAATAAAATTAAAAAAAAACCCACACAATAAAGTGATTTACATTTTTAAGAACCATTAAATACTGTGAATCGATTATTTATGAGTGTACTTAAATTAATTTCTGCTTTCTTTCTCTCTCTCATGTTTTCCCTCAATTTTCTCTGTTGAAAGTAGTGTTTCTCTTTATTTCTCATTATTTTATCTATCATGTACACATGCTTTCCAAACTTCAAACATATTCCCTATTTTACACAACATATTCTGGTGTTTACTCTAGCCACACTCCTTATATTTTTATAGGCACCGGTTCTACTAGTTTTGCATTTCTGAACTTTTATAGCACTTTCATTCTGGCAATTAAATATGGTTTCTTACACTGTTATTTCCACCTGTGCTTTCAGCTTCAAGATTATATTTTCACTGATAGCAGTAAATCTTTTTTTCTTCTTTTTCTGCCTTACAGTTCACAACATATGAGTAAAACAGGGAAATTTTTTCATTTATCGTTTCTTCAACAATATTTATAAAGAGCTTTCTATACATGAGGAATAGTGCTTGGGCCAGGTCACCAAAATAAGCCATTTGTGGCTCAGATGAATGAATGACTATACATCTCAGCCCTGTCTATTCAAATGTCCTATCCCTAAAAAGCAGAATTAAACCAGTTAAGGCCTTATGAGTCTGAGGCACATCCAAATGACACACTCTAAGATAAAAATTCACAGAACTTAGACAAAAACAAACAAACAAAAAAAAAAAAAAACAAGAAAATGCTCAGTGTATCCCTGGGCATCAGAGAGGACACAGATCTGCGCTGGGAATCTGAAGACCTGAGCTTTGGCTCCAGTTCTGCTAAGACCCGTTTTGTGACAGTGACAATCCACTCAGCTACTCTAAGCTTTGGTGTCTGAAAAGTCAGGATGATGGAGAAGACATTCTCTAAGTTTCCTTCCAGTTCTAAAATTCTATGAACAAACAGCAAGGTAAAATTCCTCCAATTTCTAGCCAGAAATAACAGAATGAAATTAGAAAAGTTAAAATTAAGGGTACTTGATATAATTCCCCTCAGTAAAAACTTAATGGAATATGGAATTGTTCTCCAAGTGGTGAGTTTAAAGCTTCCCTGGTTCAAGACATTTAAAATAAATCCTGCTAAGTTACATGGCATATATTCTCAGTACTTCAACAAAGCTTTTGAAAACACGTGAGAAAGTAAAAGAAGGAAACAGATAAATGAACATTTTTCTTTCTAGAATATCATTGTATAAAAGAATTTCATGAGTCCCCAGAAATATACAATTCTTTGCTTCTTAAACAGAAGCAAAAGAAATGAAATAATGGTAGAATAGACTTGCAAAGCACTCAGAGTGAGAAATTTAGAAATTAACTTTTTTTTTCTCCTGCAAAAGCTGTGAGGCCTGCAGCTTCACAACATCAAATGCATTTGCTGTTGTGTACAACATATGAGAATGTTAAGGAGGCACAGGAGTGAACAATATATCAACATAACAATAAGCCTGAGTGACAAAGTAGTTGAATAGGAGGAAAATATTTTTGGAGCAAAGTGGTAACGGTTGCAATAAGGCATGAGATAAATTATGTGAGATCCATTTAGATGAGGAGACCGAAGTGGAAAAAAAGCAGCAGCAGCAGGAGTTGAACATGAGCTTACACTGTGTTAAAATCCAAGGACTGGGGAAAACTCCCTGGGCAGCAGAGGAAAAGTGCCCAGGAACCAAACTAAATGCAGGAGAGCAGAGCCTGTTTGAAGGCACGTAGAGGATTTGGATCATCGAGGCAACACACAGAGAGAATTAATGAGTCAGAGCAGAGTTGGAACATAAGATTTCCATAATGTTATTTTACTCTCTTTTCAAAATTCAGTATTCTTCCTTGGAAATTTGTACCATGCCCCCTAAATGAGCTTCCATATAGCTTCACAGGAGAAACATGAACTGGTTCCAAAGAAACAGAAGGCATGAAAATTAAAAGTAGATGTCCAAAAATGTGGCCTCAAGTGTAGACAGCTGTGAAATAAAGCAGAAGTCCGAAAGCCTCCAACTATAAGAAAATATATTCTCAAATGTACAAAACTCTATTAACATATAAGTGAGACAATGGTAACGTTACACCCTAATGGAATCAAATTCAAGTTTACACAAACATCAAGGTGTTTAGGCTTTTTAAGTCAAGTCAGAAAATTCAAACAGATGACTCCCCTGGTAACAATATCTCAGACACCTTATCCATGCATTGTATTTCATATCTGCTATATTAACTTTTAGGAATTTCTATTTGTAAAATGGCCAGCACAGAATTGGGATAAGACTTCACTAAACCTTAACTGAAATATATGAAGCACATTGGAATTGGTGGATGAATTGAAAGAAATGTTCAAAAAGAATCTTACAGAAAGATAGAACTTTCTCCCTGTGGTCTGCATGGATGAGGCTGTTTTAAAGTAGCATGCACTGAAACTGTCAGGCCTCTGAGCCCAGGCCAGGCCGTCGCATCCCCTGTGACTTGCACGTATACATCCAGATGGCCTAAAGTAACTGAAGATCCACAAAAGAAGTAAAAACAGCCTTAACTGATGACATTCCACCATTGTGATTTGTTCCTGCCCCACCCTAACTGATCAATGTACTTTGTAATTTCCCCCACCCTTAAGAAGGTTCTTTATAATTCTCCCCACCCTTGAGAATGTACTTTGTGAGATCCACCCCTGCCCACCAGAGAACAACCCCCTTTGACTGTAATTTTCCATTACCTTCCCAAATCCTATAAAACGGCCCCATCCCTATCTCCCTTTGCTGACTCTCTTTTCTGACTCAGCCCGCCTGCACCCAGGTGAAATAAACAGCCATGTGGCTCACACAAAGCCTGTTTGGTGGTCTCTTCACACGGACGCGCATGAAATTTGGTGCCGTGACTCAGATTGGGGGACCTCCCTTGGGAGATCAATCCCCTGTCCTCCTGCTCTTTGCTCCATGAGAAAGATACACCTACGACCTCAGGTCCTCAGACAGTCCAGCCCAAGAAACATCTCACCAATTTCAAATCCAGTAAGCAGCCTCTTTTTACTCTTTTCCAACCTCCCTCACTATCCCTCAACCTCTTTCTCCTTTCAATCTTGGCGCCACACTTCAATCTCTCCCTTCTCTTAATTTCAATTCCTTTCATTTTCTGGTAGAGACAAAGGAGACACGTTTTATCCGTGGACCCAAAATTCCGGCGCCAGTCACAGACTGGGAAGGCAGCCTTCCCTTGGTGTTTAATCATTGCAGGGACACCTCTCTGGTTATTCACCCACGTTTCAAAGGTGTCAGACCACGCAGGGACACCTGCCTTTGTCCTTCACCCTTAGCAGCAAGTCCCGCTTTTCTAGGGGGCAAGAACCCCCAATCCCTTATTTCCACACCCCAACCTCTTATCTCTGTGCCCCAATCCCTTATTTCCATGCCCCGACCCCCCTTCCCGCTTTTCTGGAGGGTAAGAACCCCCGAACCCCTTCCCTCCATGTCTCCACTCTCTCTTTTCTCTGGGTTTGCCTCCTTCACTATGGGCAAACTTCCACCCTCCATTCCTCCTTCTCCCTTAGCCTGTCTTCTCAAGAACTTAAAACCTATTCAACTCACACCTGACTTAAAACCTAAACGCCTTATTTTCTTCTGCAATGCCGCTTGACCCCAATACAAACTTGACAGTAGTTACAAATAGCCAGAAAATGGCCCTTTGAATTTTTCCATCCTGCAAGATCTAAATAATTCTTGTCGTAAAATAGGCAAATGGTCTGAAGTGCCTCACGTCCAGACATTCTTTTACACATCAGTCCCTTCCTAGTCTCTGTGCCCAATGCAACTCGTCCCAAATCTTCCTTCTTTCCCTCCCGCCTGTCCCCTTGGTCCCAACCCCAAGCGTTGCTGAGTCTTTCTAACCTTCCTTTTCTACAGACCCATCTGACCTCTCCCCTCCTCGCCAGGCCAAGCTAGGTCCCAATTCTTCCTCAGCCTCCACTCCTCTACCCTATAATCCTTTTATCACCTCCCCTCCTCACACCCGGTCTGGCTTACAGTTTTGTTCCATGACTAGCCCTTCCCCACCTGCCCAGCAATTTATTCTTAAAAAGGTGGTTGGAGCTAAAGGCATAGTCAAGGTTAATGCTCCTTTTCCTTTATTCCAAATCAGATAGCGTTTAGGCTGTTTTTCATCAAATATAAAAACCCAGCCCAGTTCATGGCTTGTTCGGCAGCAACCCTGAGACGCTTTACAGCCCTAGACCCTAAAAGGTCAAAAGGCCATCTTATTCTTAATATACATTTTATTACCCAATCTGCTCCCGACATTAAATAAAACTCCAAAAATTGGAATCTGGCCCTCAAACCCCACAACAGGACTTAATTAACCTCACCTTCAAGGTGTACAATAATAAAAAAAAGTTGCAATTCCTTGCCTCCACTGTGAGACAAACCCCAGCCACATCTCCAGCACACAAGAACTTTCAAACGCCTGAACCGCAGCAGCCAGGCGTTCCTCCAGAACCTCCTCCCCCAGGAGCTTGCTACAAGTGCCAGAAATCTGACCACCAGGCCAAGGAATACCTGAAGCCCAGGATTCCTCCTAAGCCGTGTCCCATCTGTGCAGGACCCCACGGAAATCGGACTGTTCAACTCACCTGGCAGCCACTCCCAGAACCCCTGGAACTCTGGCCCAAGGCTCTCTGACTGACTCCTTCTCGGCTTAGCGGCTGAAGACTGACGCTGCCCAATCACCTCGAAAGCCCCTTTAACTCCTTTTAATTATCCCCACCTGCCCAATTCCCTTATTAGGCCGAGACACTTTAAATTATCTGCTTCCCTGACTATTCCTGGACTACAGCCGCATCTCATTGCTGCCTTTCTTCCCAATCCAAAGCCTCCTTTGCGTCCTCCTCTTGTATTCCCCCACCTTAACCCACAAGTATAAGATACTTCTACTCCTTCCTTGGTGACCGATCATGCACCCCTTACCATCTCATTAAAACCTAATCACCCTTACCCCGCTCAATGCCAATATCCCATCCCACAGCATGCTTTAAAAGGATTAAAGCCTGTTATTACTCGTCTGCTACAGCATGGCCTTTTAAAGCCTATAAACTCTCCTTACAATTCCTCCATTTTACCTCTCCTAAAACCAGACAAGGCTTACAAGTTAGTTCAGAATCTGTGCCTTATCAACCAAATTGTTTTGCCTATCCACCCCCAGGTGCCAAACCCATATACTCTCCTATCCTCAATACCTCTCTCTACTACCCATTATTCTGTTCTGGATCTCAAACATGCTTACTTTACTATTCCTTTGCACCCTTCATCCCAGCCTCTCTTTGCCTTCACTTAGACTGACCCTGACACCCATTAGGCTCTGCAAATTACCTGGGCTGTACTGCCGCAAGGCTTCTCAGACAGCCCCCATTACTTCAGTCAAGCCCAAATTTCATCCTCATCTGTTACCTATCTCGGCATAATTCTCATAAAAACACACGTGCTCTCCCTGCTGATCATGTCCAATTAATCTCCCAAACCTCAATCCCTTACAAAAGAACAATTCCTTTCCTTCCTAGGCATGGTTAGTGTGGTCAGAATTCTTATGCAAGAGCCAGGACCACACCGTGTAGCCTTTCTGTCCAAACAACTTGACCTTACTGTTTTAGCCTAGCCCTCATGTCTGCATGCAGCAGCTGCCGCTGCTTTAATACTCTTAGAGGCCCTAAAAATCACAAACTATGCTCAACTCACTCTCTACATTTCTCATAACTTCCAAAATCTATTTTCTTCCTCATACCTGACGCATATACTTTCTGCTCCCCGGCTCCTTCAGCTGTACTCACTCTTTAAGTCCCACAATTACCATTGTTCCTGGCCCAGACTTCAATCTGGCTTCCCACGTTATTCCTGATACCACACCTGACCCCCATGACTGTATCTCTCTGATCCACCTGATATTCACCCCATTTCCCCATATTTCCTTCTTTCCTGTTCCTCACCCTGATCACGCTTGATGGCAGTTCCATCAGGCCTAATCGCCACACACCAGCAAAGGCAGGCTATGCTATAGTACAAGCCACTATCCCGCCTCTCAGAACCTCTCATTTCCTTTCCATCGTGGAAATCTATCCTCAAGGAAATAACTTCTCAGTGTTCCATCTGCTATTCTACTACTCCTCAGGGATTATTCAGGCCCCCTCCCTTCCCTACACATCAAGCTCGAGAATTTGCCCCCACCCAGGACTGGCAAATTAGCTTTACTCAACATGTCCCGAGTCAGGAAACTAAAATACCTCTTAGTCTAAATAGACACTTTCACTGAATAAGTAAAGGCCTTTCCTACAGGCTCTGAGAAGGCCACCACAGTCATTTCTTCCCTTCTGTCAGACATAATTCCTCAGTTTAGGCTTCCCACCTCTATACAGTCTGATAACAGACCAGCCTTTATTAGTTAAATCAGCCAAGCAGTTTTTCAGGCTCTTAGTATTCAGTGAAACCTTTATATCCCTTACGGTCCTCAGTCTTCAGGAAAAGTAGAACAGACTAAAGGTCTTTTAAAAACACACCTCACCAAGCTCAGCCACCAACTTAAAAAGGACTGGACAATACTTTTACCACTTTCACTTCTCAGAATTCAGGCCTGTCCTCAGAATGCTACAAGGTACAGCCCATTTAAGCTCCTGTATAGACGCTCTTTTTTATTAGGCCCCAGTCTCATTCGACACCAGACCAACTTAGACTGTGCCCCAAAAAAACTTGTCATCCCTACTATCTTTTATCTAGTCATACTCCTATTCACCGTTCTCAACTACTTATACATGCCCTGCTCTTGTTTACACTGCCGGTTTACACCGTTTCTCCAAGCCATCACAGCTGATATCTCCTGGTGCTATCCCCAAACTGCCACTCTAAACTCTTGAAGTAAATAAATAATCTTTGCTGGCAGGACTATGCTGAATCCCTTAGGCACTCTCTAATCAGATGTCCTATGTCCTCCCAATTCTTAGACCTTTTATACCTGTTTTTCTCCTTCTCTTATTTCATTTAGTTTCTCAATTCATCCAAAACCGTATCCAGGCCATCACCAATCATTCTATACGACAAATGTTTCTTCTAACATCCCCACAATATCACCCCTTACCACAAGACCTCCCTTCAGCTTAATCTCTCCCACTCTAGCTTCCCACATCGCCCCAATCCCGCTTGAAGCAGCCCTGAGAAACATCGCCCCTTCTCCATACCACCCCCCCAAAATTTTCGCTGCCCCAATACTTCAACACTATTTTGTTTTATTTGTCTTATTAATATAAGAAAGCAGGAATGTCAGGCCTCTGAGCCCAGGCCAGGCCATCGCATCCCCTGTGACTTGCACGTATACATCCAGGTGGCCTAAAGTAACTGAAGATCCACAAAAGAGGTAAAAACAGCCTTAACTGATGACATTCCACCATTGTGATTTGTTCCTGCCCCACCCTAACTGATCAATGTACTCTGTAATTTCCCCCACCCATAAGAAGGTTTTTTGTAATTCTGTCCACCCTTGAGAATGTACTTTGTGAGATCCACCCCTGCCCACCAGAGAACAACCCCCTTTGACTATAATTTTCCATTACCTTCCCAAATCCTATAAAATGGCCCCGCCCCTATCTCCCTTTGCTGACTCTCTTTTCGGACTCAGCCCACCTGCACCCGGGTGAAATAAACAGCCATGTTGCTCACACAAAGCCTGTTTGGTGGTCTCTTCACACGGATGCGCATGAAAGAAACCAAACCATTCTTGCACATGAGCAAAGATAGATGAAGTGATGCCATGGATGGATGCCTGCCCAAAGCACCTACCTTGCCTTACAAACTCAGTAGGTGTGGGAGAAGACACATGGGACACAAGGCTTTTTAGTAGGATTAACACATAGGACAATAAGAGTAAGCAAAGATATACTGGAAGCATACTGAAATACCTTATATTTGTGCTAGGTTTTTTTATGTCACGAAGTTCTTTTGTGGAAGCTATAACTGACATTTTCCATATGAGTAAACTGAGGTTTAGAGAGATTTCTAATTTAACCAACAGTGCACAGGCTGGAAAAGAGATCTGTACCCAGGACTTGACACCAAGTTGAATGCTCTTTCCATTCTGTTGCCTTCTTTCTTAATCCAACGGAGTCTGCGGTAGAGGAGAACTGGGGCATTATTCAAGGGATTTGCACTAACACAGCCAAAGATACTTGCTGTGGAGTTTATGCAATCGTAAGTCAGGAAGTCTCAATCTGTACATCCAGAAATGTACTGAGGCAGGCAGGGCACGAGAAAGAATCATCTGTGTGTTCTACCCTGAGGATAGCATGCGGGTAGGAAAGGGAAAGGAAGGAATTACACGTTTATTGAGCACCAACATGTACCAGACACTGAGCTAGGTATTCACATGTTATTGATTTTATTCCCACCCTAAGTAGTAGGTCTTATAGGTCTTATTTTATAGTGGAGGGAACTGAAGATCAGAGAAGTTGAGAAACATTCCAAGAATTACCTAGCTAGAGGGCAGTGGACCCAGGATTTAAAATGAGTGGGACTGACGTCTAAACCTCTGCTTTCCTTTATACCATATTGCCTCACAACGTGCATGCATATTTAAGCTTTACGGATTGCAAAATGCTTTCACCTACCTAATTTCTCTTGACCTGAAGCACAGGGCCCACAGTTGGACCCCAGTCTTGGTAGAAGGAAAATCTGGCAGGGAAAGGAGAAGGTGCCGGTCCCTTCTAAAACCAGAATCGGAGTTTCCTTTGTTGAAGAGAGAAGCAAACTGTGTCATTTTACCAGGTTTCATCTTCTCTGTTATACTTCACGACATGCTCTGTATGTAAGCAGTACTTGTCAAGCACAGATTTCAGAGTTTATTACAAACAGCGGGCTGGGTCTTGCACTAAAGACAGAACATCTCTTATTAAAGCACGGTATATCATTTTCTCTTCAGACCATGAGGACTGAACCGAGCCCAATTACAAAACGGTATCCCTGAAAGCAAAATGCCAGTGAGTATACAGTTGGAGATTGCTTTCTTCTGGGCAGGGTCAGGGAAAATAATCATGACCCAGCATGGAAATGTTAATTTACTAAATACCCATGAATAGGCAAAGAGAGAACTTCTTGTCTTCTGGCTCCAAATCCCCCCTCCACCCCTTCCCCTTATCTCTTACCCACATGGTATATTGTGTTCATTAAGAAAACAAAACAGAGTAATGAGTCAGTGATCTTCATAGATTAGATAAACAAATAGATGTTTTCCTAAAGCATTGGGCTAACTTATACTAGCTGTTGTTGCAATCTCAAAATATCAATGGCCTAAAACAATCAAAAATTTATTTCTCACTCATATCAAATGTGGATCACATAAAGCTTTTTAGTTGGTGTTTTCCCCACATAGTGACTCGGGCATCCAGGTTTCTTCCACTTTGTGGCTCCTTCTTTTGGATTCTAATTTGCCCTGAACTTTATCCCTTGGGCTTTGTGGGAAGAAGGTGGGAGGTTCATTGTGGGGAGACACACTAGTACACTAGTACGTAACTACCTTAGCCCAGCAGTAAGAAAGTCAGAACTTCTGCTTAAATTTTACTGTCTGGAACACAACACATGGCAAGCCTAGCAGGCAGGAAGGTTAGAATATGTTGAGAGGCACTGCATAAGAAGTCTTCACTCCCTCTCCAAGGGACACAATAGAGAAACCCACCAGTCCCTGCATTCAGCTCAAGCCCAGGATTTGTGGCAATGTCTGGTTCTTTTTTGCAGACCAAGACATAGCTCCTCTTGGTCTGGCAATCTAGGAACAAAATGACAAATTATTGGCCCCTCTCTGCCACCCCCTCACCTGCTGGAGCAGGGAAAGGATTACTGCACCATAATTTTCATTCAAAAAATGGAAAGCAATGATGCTACAGCTCTTGGTCCATCACAGTTAAGGAATTACTCTGGGCAGACATATGAAGAGTTTCTATTGGGGAGACAGTGTCCTTGATTGTGTTCTGATTCCAATCTGTGCTGGAAGTCCATTGTCCACCAAACTCAGGGGTCCTTGGATCCTTCTGGGAGGAGCCTCCTTGTCCATTATTCTTCTTCTCCATGTCTAAAGTGGGGGTTGGGGAACAAGCCCTCATTTGGGGGCCATAGTTTTTGAGGCCTGCTTCCTGCTTATGAATGTTTGGAGGTCCAAGATGGATGTAAGTCTTCAACAATTGGAGGCTGCTCAGGCTTGCAGTTTCTCTAGCAATATGGTTTCCTCAAAAACTTAGTAGACAGTGGTTGCTTTGGCAGCATATAAACTAAAATTGGAACCATACAGAGAAGATTAACATGGCTCTTGAGCAAGGATGACATGCAAATTCATGAAGCATTTAATATTTTTTAATAATAAAAATTTAGTAGATTTATAATTGATTTGCTTCCAGTGATTCCCCTCCCACTTCATTACTGTGCCCTGTGTCAGTAGCCAGACCTAAAATGCTTTCCTGGACATGGGCTTTTTACAGGGTGAACACACTTCCTGATTTAACCAGAGATAAGGGGTTCCCTAGAACCTGGGGCTTTCAGTTTATTGGTCAGCCTACTTTTTCATGTCCACATATTTCTACTTTTCCTTCATCCCATACTTCTCCCTCTCTCAATCTCATGGCTGCTACCTTGAGGCTATCTGGAGCAATCCATGGGAAGACCACACCTTGCAAAATATTAATAGGTTTACTATTATTATTAAACTGGTTACTATTTATTAATAGTTTGAGAGATAACATTACTCAAGCATTTCTAAACTTTATCTTTTGTTATTTGGCTTTTCTAACACTGGCAAATTTCTAAACCTTCTCTATTACTATTCTCTTTCATTTCTGCTTGTTCATCTACCAATTCTTCTGGAGCTCATCTTTCTAGAATCTTACCTTGTTAACTGCAGCCCATAATAGCCAATGCAGATTACCACTATGAATAGCTAAAATGCTTTCTAACCATGTCTAGAGTCAGAAGACATGTGACTCACCCCCTCAGTTATCACAGACAACAATTTTCTTTTGCCTCTCTGTGTGGCAAGAATCATGGTCTTTCTGGCCTCTGGTTTGGTTTTCTTGCTTGTGACCATTTAACTATTCAGCTGATGGCTCCTATTTTGGGGATGTTTATGGCAGCATTCCACTTAAACACATCAATTTCTACCTTTGTTAGAGTAGAGAAGGCAAACAGCCATATCGGACACTCCCCAAATCTCAGTTACTTAATAATTTTCTTCCTCATTCATGTCATGGACTGATGCTGGTCAAATGATTGTTCCCCAAGTGCTGGCTCAGAGATTCAGATCTCTTCCACTATGTCATTTCACCACCTTGGATTCAAACAGTCAGTGTACAGTGGGAGACAGGATGCAGGAGGCACAGCAGGCACTTAACTGCATCCACTTTAAAGGGACACACATTCCTTCAGCTCAGATTCCATTGGCCAGACAATAGCAAAAGAAGCCAGAATGTAGTGGGGACATGAATATCAAAAATCATACATGGAGTCTCCTCTCCTCCTATAGCACAATGAGATGGGCCTTGGCTCTGTCTACTCCTGAGGTTCAGACCTCTACTCTCTCCCTACTTTCCATGATGAAGAATTCCTTTTTCTCATTCATAATTGCTACTATTATTCCCCATCCCTCAGTGCTCCTCTTAGCCAATTATACCTGTGGAGTAGGTATAATTGTCTGTCTGCTTAGGTCCTCCTTCCTTAGATACATCAATGATGATATTATAAGGCCTTTCTATTTTAGAGGATCTCTACTAATCACTAAAAATCACAGAAGACATCACAGAAGCAGCCATGTGCAGACAAAGTCTTGGGAGCCTTAAAAATGTCTACAAGCTTGATCCTGGTCCATAGCTCTTCACTTAACATTGAAGCTGACTATTGGGAAGCTCCCTGGACTTGGACTCTGAACTATTGTTCACGAAGGAAGATGCTATCAGATTTCTTCCTTTTCAATATGAAAGGTGTATAAAAGCAGAGCTTTAAATGACTGCCAGAGAACTCCCTTGAGCAGCTTTTGCATGAGTATGTAACACAATGCTGCTTTAACAAATGGATTCCAATCTGCTGCCCATGGTGATAATAGCTCACTGAGCTGAGCTGAGCTTTTTCTATCCTCCAGGCATCCTCCTAAGTGTTTTACATTTTTAAACCTATTTAATATTCATAGAACTGTCTATGTTATAAACTATTATTATCCCACTTCACAGATTTTTTAAAATGAGGCACAGAAATGATAAGCAGCTTGCCCAAGTTCATATAGCTGGTAAGTTGGTAGAAGTAGAAGCGATATCCTACTGCAGAGTCCATACTTATAACCATGTAACAAGCTGCCATAATATCAGTGCAAAACTTTTAAAAATGGGAGGATTAATTTCCCTTCATACTTCTTTTCTTGGCCAGTTTGAAGAAAAGGGGATTATCCATCATGCTTGGGTCTGCTGCTTTCTCAAAAATAACTTAAATAGTCTTTCCTCTGAGGTCACCTCTCAAATCTGAAAGCATCTATACTTCTTTAGCTCTTATAAAATTTCAAATTAAATAACTTTTATATGCATATTTATTTTATACCTGCTTCTACATTAGACCAACACTTCCCAATACTGGTCAAAGTGTGATCCTCAAGCTAGGTACAAAACACTCATCTGGGTGCTCTTTAAAATGCCAATCCTTGGGTCCCACTACAGATTTACTGAGTCAGAATCTTCAGGAACTGGATTCAGGAAATTATTATTTAAGCAATGCCATAGGTGATTCTTAGGCACACTAAAATCTGATTATTACTGCTTTAGACAAGTGTTTCTGAAATGTGGTCCACAAACCAGCAGCAAGAGCATCACCTGGAAACTTGCTAGAAATTCAAACTCTTCAGCCCCACACAGAACTACTGAATCAGTAACTCATGGGATATGGCCCAGCATTCTGTGTTTTACCAAGCTTCCAGGTGATTCTGACAGGCTAAAGGATGAGAACAACTGCTCTAGACCATAATGACCTCAAACAGGTTTGTTTTCTTCCTGTATCACCAGCACCTGGCTAGCTCAATATCCAACATATAGTAGATAATAAATATTTGCTAAAGAATATGGATAATGAATAATCAGTTAAAATGGAACGCTAAGGAAATAATCCTACAACAGGAAAAAATCCTAGTATTGTGAGTCATCATGGATTTGTTCTGAAATCATCTACATCTGTCTACTTGGATCATACAGTGGAAAGATGCTTGCTTCTTACTCTCTCTCTCTCTCTCTCATTCTCTCTTTGCTCTTGCTAATAGCAGGTTAATGGATTCATCTGGACCATCAGTCATAAGTTAGTATCTTTCTGCAATTTAGATAATAGCGCCTTGCCTTTTTTTTTAATTTGATGGAGTGTGAGGAATATGGAAAGTTAATATGAAATTAATTTTATAAATCATTCACAAATTTGAAAAGCCTGGGGTCACTGCATGTGCAAAAATTCCTGTAACACAAAATGATATCTGATTTAGAAACAGATTAAATCCTTACATAGCATTAGGCAGTAGGGGGGAAAAAGGACATAGGTTTAAAATACTAGTTCAAGCCTATAATATACAATATGCCAAAATATTACATATATAGTGTGGGTATATACATACACACAAACAAGACACTAAACATTTATTTTATATATGCAATATGTGCATATGTATGTGTATATGTGGATAGATAGACACACAAAAATGTTTTGTAAAAATAAATGAGCACATCTTGATCAGGTACAATATGGAGTAGATGAAGTTCAACCTATTCTTCTCACTAATTACAGTAAAAATCCCTGGACATTATATGTAAAGCAAACATAAGAAGACTGATAAGTAGAGAGAAAATGGCAGAACACATGGGGACCTTGACAGCTGAGGAAATACATGGTACCAGAAATCCCATCACCAGTGGAAAGTAACCAGGAACTTCCCCCACTCCTGGGGTGGTAATGGAGGCCCAAAGGAGAACCTGAACTTTCACCACACCTGGCAGGAACAAAGGGAGACAGACCTCTTTCTCCACCTGTCTAGTGTCAGAGGAAGACTTCTAAAACAGAATATTTAAATAAGATCAACAATCTTGTAACATAATAGCCAAGATGTCCAGAATACAATAGGAAATCACTTTCACACTAAGAACAAGAAAAATCCCAACTTGAATGACAAAAGACAATTAACAGATGACAACACTAAGATTATACAGAAGTTAACATTATCTCACAAGGATTTTAAAGCAGCCATCATAAAAAATGCTTAATGAGTAATTACAAACACACTTGAAACAAATGCAAAAGAATAAGATCTCAGCAAATAAAGGGAAGATATAAAAAAGAACCAAATGAACAATTTAGAATTAAATAATACAGCAACCAAATTACAAAACCTCAATGGGTAGATTCAACAGCAGAATAAAGAGGGCAGAAGAAGAATCAGTAAACTGCAAAATAGAACAATAAAAATTACCTAATCTAATAACAAAGAGAAAATAGCTGGAATAAAATTAACAAAGACTCAGAAATCTGTGGTCTATAAAAAGGATCTAATATTTTTTTCATTAGAGTTCCAGAAAAAATAGAAAACAGAAGGGGATGAAAACAATATTCAAAGAAATGACCAAACATTTCTCCAATTTGGTGTCTTACTCTGTTTTGTGTTGATGTAACAGAAATGCAAACTTGATACTGGGTAATTTACAAAGAACAGAATTTATTTCTTACAGTTCTAGAGGTTGAGAAGTCCAAGATCAAGTCCAGGATCTGGTGATGGCCTTCTTACTGTGTCCTCACAAAGCAAAACGCAGAAGGGCACAAGAGAACAAATGTATTCCCATAAGCCCTTTTTGTAGTAGCATTAATCCATTTATGAGGGTAGAGCCCTCATTACCTAAACACTGCTCAGAAGGTCCCACTTTCCAACACTATTGCACTGAAAATTAAGTTTCCAACACGTGAATTCTGAGGGACACATTCAGACTATAGTGTTTGATAATGACATAAATGTAGATGTAAAAAGCTGACTCATCTCAGTTAGGATAAATCCAAAGAATTACACAGCAAGATACACTATAGTTAAATTTCTGAAAACTAGACTACAGGGGAAAATCAACTCAAATGACAGCAGATTTGTCATCAGAAGTGAATAAGAGAAAGTGACACAATAATTTGCAGGTATTTAAAGAGCTGTTAACCCAAAATTCCATATCCAGCAAAATTATTCTTCAGACATGAAGGAGAAATCAAGACATTCTCAAATGAAGGAAAACTAAGAGAATTTGTCACTACAGACCTACTGGGGAAAAAAATGGTACCAGGAAATTCTTGAAACAGAAAGGAAAGGGTAAAAGAAGTAATCTAGAAACATCATACAAGAATAAAAACACAATGGCAGGGCCCAGCACAGTGGCTCACTCCTGTAATCCCAGCACTTTGGGAGGCCGAGGCAGGTGGATCACCTGGGGTCAGGAGTTAGAGACCAGCCTGCCCAACATAGTGAAACCCCATGTCTACCAGAAATACAAAAAATTAGCCGGGTGTGGTGGCAGGTGCCTGTAATTCCAGCTACATGGAAGGCTGAGGCAGGAGAATCGCTTGAACCCAGGAGGCAGAGGTTGCAGTAAGCAGAGATTGTGCTGTTGCACTCCAGCCTGGGCAACAAGGGTGAGACACCTTCTCAAATAAATAAATAAATAAAAGTTAGAAAATGGCAAGTGTAAATATGAGTAAGTACCATAGACTTTTCTTTTCTTTGGTTTTTAAAATTGTGTGATGTTTGATGCAAAAACTATAACATTATTTTATATGGTTATCAATATATTTAGAGGAAATAGCTAAGGCAATTATATTATGAACAAGAAAGGGTAAAGGAATTTAAAGTGAAGTAAGGTTTCTACAGTTTACAAGAACTAGCAAAATGTCAATATCAATAGACTCTGATAAGTTATGTATGTATAACAAAACACCTAGAGAAATTACTTTAAATTTGTATATAAAGAGATGTGCTAAAATACACTATTAATAAGTTTAAAAAATATTCAATCCACAGGAAGACAGAAAAAAGAAAAACATGAAATGGCAAATCAAATTATAAGCTGCCTATAAGAACCTTATTTTAAATACAGCAATATAAGCAGATTGAAAGAAAAGACAGCATTTTCTGTAATAGCCCCAAACTGAAAACAATAAAAAAGTGAATGGTTAAATGTCCCTGAAAAGATGAATGGTTAAACAAACTGTGGTGTGTCCACACTATGGAATACTACTCAGTAAGAAAAAGGAGAAAACTATTGATACATACAACAACTTAGATAGATCCCAAGGATATTATGTTGAGTGAGAAAAAGCCAATTCCAAAGGACACATACTGTATGATTCTATTAGTATGATATTCCTGAAATTAAAAAGATTATAGGAATGAAAAACCAATTAGTGTTTGCCAATAGCTCGTAATGAGGATTGAGAGAATTAGTGAGTGTGACTGTAGGAGGGTAGCAAAAAAGAGCTCTTCATGGTAATGGAAAATTCTGTATTTTGTTTTCTTTCTGGTTACATGCATTTGTGTATGTGATAAGATGGTATAGAATTGTAAAGAAACATTGTAACAATACTAATTTCCAAGTTCTGATGTTGTACCACAGTCATGTAAAAATAATCATAGAAAGAAAATGAATAAGGGTACAAGGTACTTCTCTGTACTAATTTTGAAACTTCTTATGAGTTTGTAATTCTTTAAAACCAAAAAGTTAAATAAAAAACAAATTATCATAGTTTATGTATATTTTTATTTGCTATCTTTCTTTGAATTTTTTATTGTGGGAAATACACAATACTAAATTTATCATTTTAAGCATCCGAAGTGGCATTAAGTCCATTCACAATGTTGTCCAACCATCACCACTATCCATTTCTAGAATTTTTTATCAGCCTAATCAGAAACTCTGTGCAGATTAAATGATATCTCTTTTCTATCCCTTCCACCCAGGCCCGGTTAACTTCTATTATGCTGTCTCTGTAAATAATTTGCCTACTCTACATATATCATATAAGTTTATTCATACAATATTTTCTTTTTATGTCTGGCTTATTTCCCCTAGCATAATGTTTTCAAGGTTGATATATGCTGCAGCTCAATTTAGAATTTCAATGTTTTTAAGACTAATATTCTATTATATGAACACGCCACATTTTATTTATTGATTTATCTGTTGATGGGTAGTTGGGATGTTTCTACCTTTTGACTATTGAGAATAATGCTACAATGTTTTAAAAACTGCATAGCAAAGGAAACAAAGTGAAGAGACAACTTGCAGAAGCTCAGGTCACTAAATAGGAAAAAGAATCTCATAAATCCAATTTTAAAATGTGCAAAAGATTTGAATAGACATTTCTCAAAAGAAGACATACAAATGGCAAACAGACATATGAAAAGGTGCTCAAAATCATTGATCATCCGATAAATGGAAATCAAAACTATAATGAGATAACATCTCACCCCAGTTAAAATGGCTTATATCCAAAAGACAGGCAATAACAAATGCTGGTGAGGATGTGGAGAAAAAGGAACACTCCAACACTGTTGGTGGTAATGTAAATTAATACAACCACTATGGAGAACAGTCTGGAGGTTCCTCAGAAAACTAAAAATAGAGCTACCATACAATCCAGTAATCCCACTGCTAGGTATATGCCCCAATGAAAGCAAATCAGAATATCAAAGAAATATCTGCACTCCCAGGTTTATTGCACCACTTAGATCTGGAAGCAACCTAAGTGTCCCTCAACAGATGAATGGATAAAGAAAATGTAGTATATATACACAATGGAATACTATTCACCCATAAAAAAGAATAAGATCCTGTCATTTGCAACAACATGGATGGAACTAGAGGTTATTATGTTAAGTAAAATAAACCAGGTACAGAAAGACAAGCTGCATGATGTCACTTATTTGTGGAAGCTAAACATTAAAGCAATTGAACTCATGGAGATTGATATGGTTTGGCTGTGTCCCCTCCCAAGTTTCATCTTGAATTGTAGCTCTCATAATTCTCACATGTCATAAGAGAGACCCAGTGGGAGGTAATTGAATCATGGGGGTGGGTCTTTCCTTTGCTGTTCTCATGATAGTGAATAAGTCTTATGAGATCTAACGGTTTTATAAATGGGAGTTCCCCTGCACAAGCTCTCTTGCCTGCCTCCATGAAGATGTGCCTTTGCTCCTCCTTCACCTTGCACCATGATTGTGAGGCCTACCCAGCCATACGGAACAGTGAGTCTGACGGACCTCTTTTTCTTTTTAAATTACCCCATCTCAGGAAATGTCTTTATTAGCAGCATGAGAACAGATTAATACAGAGATAGAGCGTAGAAGGATGGTTACCAGAGGCTGGGAAGGGTAGTGAGGAAGTAGGGGAGAAATGGGAATGGTTAATGGGCACAAAAAATAGTTAGAAAGAATGAATAAGACCTAGTTTTTGGTAGCACAACCACGTGACTGCAGTCAAAAATAATTTAATTGTACATTTTAAAATAATGAAGAGTATGATTGGATTGTTGTAACACAAAGGATAAATGCTTAAGGTAATGGATACCCCATTTACCCTGAAGTGATTATTATGCATGGCATACCTGTGTCAAAATATCTCCTGTAACCCATAAATATGTACACCTATGTACCCACAAAAATTAAAAAAACAAAAATAATGCTACTATGGACATTGTTGAAAAAATATCTGTTCGGGTCCCTGACTTATTAATTCTTTTGTGTATGTACTTGGAAATGAAATTGTGGAGTCATAGGGTAATTCTGTTTAACTTTTTGAAGAACTACAATAGTTGTTTCCAAAGTGGCTGCACTATTTGATACTGCCACTAGCAGTGCACAAATATTCAGATTTTTCCATATCCTTGCCAACTCTTATTTTCCTTTCTTGAAATAAATAGTAACCATCTTAATGAGTGCGAAGTTGTAACTCGTTGTGATTTCGATTTGTATTTCCCTAATTTATTAGTGATGTTGAACATGTTCTTATTGGCCATTTGCTTACCTTCTTTGGAGAAATGTTTATTCTACTCCTTTGCCCATTTTTTAAATTGGGTGGTTTTACATTTTTCAGTTGTAAGAGTTCTTTATACGTTCTGGGTATTAATCCCTTATCAGATGGACAATTTGCAAATACTTTCTTCCATTCTGTGAGTTGTCATTTTACTCTCTGAATAGTGTTTTTTGAAGCATAAAAGCTTTTTAAATCTTGATGAAGTCTAATTCAGATATTTTTTCTTTGTTGCCTGTGCTTTTGGTGTCATATTCAATAAATTATTACCAAATTCAGTTTCACGAAGATTTACTCCCCTGTTTTGTGTTATAAGTTTTATAAATTTAGCTCCCATATGTAGGTCTATCTAGTTTTAGCTAACTTTTGTATATGGTGTAAAGTAAGAATCTAGCTTCATTCTTTTGCCTGTGGATAACGAGCATCCCCAGCAATATTTGTTGAAAAGATTGAGATTGCCTTTTCCCCACTGAATGGACACAGCACTCTTTTTGATATCATTTGACTATATATATTTGTGAGGGTTCGTTTCTAGGCTCTCAATTCTATTCCATTGGTCTATATGTCTGTCCTTGTACTAATACCACACTCTTGACTACTGTAGATTTGTAATGAATTTGAAAATCAGAGAGTGTGAATCCTCCAATATCTTTCTTCTTTTTCAAATTATTAGGCTTTTCAGGGTTCTTTCAGATTCCATGTAAATTTTAAGATAGGCTTTCCTATTTCTGCAAAAAAATTCATTGGGATTTTAATAAGGATCTCATTGACTGAACAGATCACTTTGGGTATTACCGTCGACTTACAAATATTGTCTTCCAGTTCATACATAGAGTATCTTTTCATTTACTCATGTCTTCCTTAATTTCTTTCAGCAATGCTTTGTAGCTTTTCCTTCTTGTTAAGTTTATTACCAAGTATTTTACTCTTTGTTATTCTGTTGGAAATAAAATTATTTTCTTGATTTTCTTTTCAGATTTTTCACTTAGTGTCTATATGCTATATTCTTAAACTTATACAATAAACGCTATTCATGTCATTAAATGACTTTCAATAGTCTGACTTTTAACAGCTACATAAAGTCCTATTTGACCACAACATAATTCATTTATCCACTCTCTAATTTTGGCATTTAGTTGTTTGCAATTTTTTGCTAAAATATATAAATCTACAAAGAACATTTTGTTTAAAATTTTTGTTTACATCTTTCATTGTTTCCCTTTGGTAAATTTCTAGAACTAAAGTACTTAGGTAACAACATAAGCATTTAAAATATGATAGATGGATAACTGATGATATGTCATATATTTGTCTTCCAGGAAGAGTGTATCATCTCATGTCATCCCACAGTGAAGAAGAGTTATTGTCTGAATTCATCATACCTAGGGCTGTTTATTATCATTTCTAAATGTACCTTCCAATTTGAAAGTGAGAATATCTCTTTATTTCAATGAACAATTATTTTGTTTTTAATGAATAGAATAATTTTAATTCCTTATTGCCTATGTGTATTTCTTCTGTTAATTATGTATTAATACTTTATACATTTTAAATTGATATACTTTACATATGTGAATTGACATTTTTAATATATCTTCTAAATATTATAATATATTTGAATGTTAATGATATTAATCCTATGTTTGGGGCAGGTAAGCTAGCACATCTATATCATGCTCTAGGATAGATTGCTGCCTCAACCAACACTGCTTCTACAAAGCGCCTTTTCCTCCCTGTCCCTCTCTGGCAGAAGAGTGCCCATTACTGCCTCTAATCACCTGTGACAACTCCCAGCCCTTAGTCTCTCTTTTGTCTCACTCCTTCTTTTGTCTCACCTTCCTGTGAGCACTGGCAGCTGTCTTGGTTGTCTTAATCACATGAACACTACACAGATACCTGTACAGAATCAGCACAACTTAGTACAATCAAATAGATTAATAATTCTCAAGATGTGGCTGGGTATATTTAGGGTAAGGGATTCACAATTTCACAAATTTTCACTTTAACAGTAAGAAAAAAGTGCCTTACATGTTATATGTTAAGTGAGATAGTAAAGGTTATTAAAATTAAAAAGACATAATTGAGAACTATTTGAATTTTGGTAAGATATTCAGTGAAATCACAATTTATACAAATACAGAAAATTGGAATTCCCTTAATACCTAAAAATAGTGATTTATTTTCATCATATGATTAGTATTGTCTTGAATTGTCAAGTTTCAATTTCTGTTAATTTTTGCATCACAAATTACCATCATCCTATCTGGCTGTTTGATTGTTGATCATTTGTTTAACCCTACAATATATAAGAATGTATACTTAAATTAACATTGCTTTTTACGTATAATAATTTATTAAGCTCCAGCACTTCTGTGAGTGCAGAAACCATCTCCAGTTTTGCTCATTTTATCCGCATTCTGTAACACAGCTTCATATTCAAGAACTGCTCAGTAAATATTGGAGCAATAAATGAAACTATCTGCATTTTAGTTCATGCCTTATAGCTGATGTTAACTATAGTGAACATTTGTTGTTTGGGACACTCACCATTACTGCTTCGGAGTGTCACCCAATCGTGCAAGTCTTATGAAGAGGCAGAACTCTGCCGCTGACTTCTTAGCAAGGATTGTGGGCCCATGACTTAGGGTCTACAATCAGATGTGTCTGCCTGGGAATTTGACTCCCTGAGGAGTGGCATAAGGGTAGAGAAATGATCAAAAACTTTTTCATAATAGTTGGAGAATCTTCAGTGTTACAGCAGGAGCAGCAGCAATCTGAGAGTCTTGTGGTAATAAGTGCTAAAAATCCCATTCTTGTGCAATGTCCTTGACTATGTTTTAGGTTCTTTCTGTCTTTCTTTATTTTTTCTTTTTATTTGTTTGCTATATAGTTATAATCACTTGAACCTTGCATGTTTTATAAGCCTTATTCTCCAGTCTTTTTTCATCATTCTTTAAATTTCCAAATATTCATCTAAAACATTCATTTTTATACTTACGCTAGTCTAAATGAGTTTCTATTTTTCACAATCAAGAATCCTTATAGAAAAAAAAAGATACGGGCAGTGGAATCCAAACAAAATACTTTCAGGGGAAAGGAAGAACTTGCTGTTGATTAAGTGAATTAATTAATACTATACCTAAAGTAAACTCTTAGTATTCACACATTCTAATCTTGCAATTGGTGGCATTCTGTAGCAAGCTATGCATTGAATTTTAAAAATTAAAAAATGCAGTTGTTAAAGACAATGCATTGTGTGACATCACTGCTCCTGCCATAGAAAGTGAACTTGAGCATGGGGCATACATGGACTCACAGCGGGGGAGTCCACTAAGACTGCCCAAGGAGTTCAGTCACCTGTAGTACCTGGCTTTCTTAAGTACTTTTTCCTAAAATGATTTGCCTGAAATGGAACTGGTGGTCAAGGCATCACTTCTTATATTCTCTTTTTTAATGATCGTTCCTCCACCTTATAAAATAAAGGCTGACCTCTCACATCCCATCCCCAATCTTCTTACTATGGTATATTGTACCAGATAATTGTAATAGTAATAATAATAGCAATAATACTTTTATAAAATAAAGGGACAA
Organism: Pan paniscus; assembly: GCF_029289425.2. NCBI lineage: Eukaryota > Metazoa > Chordata > Mammalia > Primates > Hominidae > Pan > Pan paniscus. The sequence goes on along the minus strand of NC_073255.2, from coordinate 39,087,139 downwards.
ATAGAATAATTTTTAGAATCTAATCTGCCTTTAATCAAGGCACCATAAACCTGCAGAAAGCCTATTTGAATAGTATTTTCCTACCTCGTAGATCAAAGTGTGGTGTTAGAAACTAGACACTTTGGCTTATCTTTGAATGTTAATTGACCTGCTTCTTCAATTCTGTAATGAAAGTAAAGAATTCTTTGCCCTGTGGAAAGATTTGTGACTAAAAGGCAAAAAGTGCATCAAAAAGAAATACTTTAGCCAGGTGACAAATTTTGGCAAGCTTGTCTGCCTAATTCCTCTATCTTCAAGTAAACTCAGAGATAGAGATGATTTTTTATAAGGTCATACATTAACACACTAAGTTGAATTGAAAAATTAAATTATATTTCCTTTCTGACACAAAATAATTCTGATTTGACTGAGTATTTCACAACAAGATCTGACTTTACCAGTGGTTATATGACAGGAACATCCCATTAAGCGAATGAGCTGCATACGTCATTCTAAAGTTTAGTTTTAAAACGTTTAAAAGGTTTGTGATAAGATAAAATATTGCATTGTCAACAACACTAAAATGATTTCTTTTCATTTTCCAAACTGTTCCAAATTCCTTTGGGTTAAACAAGTGCCTCAGGGTGAAAAAGTGATAGGAATATTCACCCGTCATTTTTAAGCCTACATAAAATCTTGAGAAAGTAAATGAATTTAATGATTGGATAACAAATTCTTTTGTTACAGTCAAATATTTTGACTATAAAAAATTGAAAGAACATCTAATCAAGTTGTCAACTGAGAGATCATTAAAATAATTTGTATAACAATTCAATAAGTGTGTATGACATATAACTTGGAAAATGTTCAAATAACTGTGTGTGTTTACACATGTATACATACACACACAACTACAACAACAGCAATAATAAACCAAAAAACTTGTTGATATAAACGCTATACCATTCTGGTGGCAGTCAGGCTGATCCTAGTCAATATGCAACATTAGAGGCAAACTGATGATTAAATGATTTCCATGCTGGTTGCTTAATAATCAATGCCTTGCTGCCAAGGTGCTGTTGCCTCTCTTCCAGGTTGATTTAGAGTTATATGCAGTCAGTGAAGTGGTGTTGTTGTGTGGGGTAAATACCCTGGGTTTGTTGTCTCGTGCCAAGAAGACTTAGGATATGGACACACACAAGGAGTGGGTTTAGGAGCAGAGGTTTAATAGGTGAAAGAAAGAGAAAGAACAGCTCTCTCCTTTCTAACAGACAGGGCTTCTAAAAGGAAAATCCGACCAGTGGCAGGGTGCTCCAGATTTTATAGGCAGGCTTGAGGAGGAAATGTCTGATTTACATAGGGCCCACAGATTGGTTCCATTAGATGTGACATTTACATAGTGCACAAGGAAGGTTGGCCATCCCACCCTAATCTTATTATGCAAGTGGACTTTCCACTTGGCCAGCACCATCTTGTCTGCTCCTTACTGTACACGTGGCTGGCAAAGAGAAGGGAAGATGGACCTGCAATTTTGAACATGCGTAGTCCCAGGTAGCCTTTTCCTGTTGGCACAGCTGCTGGTATTCACCTGTGAAAGCATCTAGCTTGCTTGTCTATGTCTGTAGCTCAATTTTACAGGCTTCTCTTTATTAGAAAAGAAAATGATTTGGGGGCTGTTTTTCATTAAAAGGAAAACCTTACCATGGAATCCCATACCCTCACTATCCACCTAAGTAATTTCTTCTTAACTCCTATATCATCAGTACTAGTACTGTGCCAGTTATTAAATATGTTTGATATTGATATGGTTTGGCTCTGTGTCCCCACCCAAATCTCATCTAGAATTGTAATCCTCATATGTCTTGGGAGGGACCGGATGGGAGCCGATTGGATTATGGGGGCAATTTCCCCCATGCTGTTCTTGTGATAGTGAGGGAATTCTTACAAGAGCTGATGGTTTTTAAAAGTGTTTGCAAGTTCCCCCTTCTCAGCTCTTCTCTCTCTTGCTGCGTTGTGAAGAAGGTGCTTGCTTCTTCATTGCCTTTTGTCATAATTTTACGTTTCCTAAAGCCTCCCCAGCTATGTGGAACTATGAGTCAATTAAATTACCCAGTCTCAGGGAAGTTCTTTATAGCAGTGTGAAAACAGACTAATACAGAAAATTGGTACAAGTAGAGTGAGGGTTCTGCTGTAATGATAACCTGAAAATGTGGAAGCAACTTTGGAACTGGCTAATGGGAAGAGGCTGGAACAGTTTGGAGGGGTTGGAAGACAGGAAGATGTGGGAAAGTTTGGAACTTCCTAGAGACTTGTCAAATGGTTTTGACCGATATACTGATAGTGATGTGGACAATAAAGTTCAGGCTGAGGTGGTCTCAGAGGGAGATGAGGAACTTCTTGGGAACTGGAGCAAAGGCCATTCTTGCTATGCTTTAGCAAAGAGACTGGCAGCATTTTGCCCCTGCCCTAGAGATCTGTGGAACTTTGAATTTGAGAGAGATGATCTGAAATTAGAACTTATGTTTAAAAGAAAAGCAGAGCATGAAAGCTTGGAGAATGTGTACCCTGATGATGCGGTAGAAAAGAAAAACCCATTTTCTGGGGAGAAATCTAAGCCAGCTACAGAAATGTACCTAAGTAACAAGGAGATGAATGTTAGTCACCACAACAATGGAAAAATGTTTCCAGGGCATGTCAGAGATCTTGGCAACAGCCCCTCCCATCACAGGCCCAGAGAGAGGCCTAGGAGGAAAAATGGTTTTGTGGTCTTGGCCCAGGGCCCAACTGCTGTATGCAGCCTCTGAACTTGGTGCCCTCCATCCCAGCCAATCCAGCTCCTGTAGCTAAAAGAGGCCACAGTACAGCTTAGGCTTCCTAAAGAGGTGCTTCAGAGGGTGCAAGACCCAAGCCTTGGTGGCTTACATGTGTTATTGGCCCTGCAGGGGCACAGAAGTCAAGAATTGAAGTTTGGGAACCTCCACCTATATTTCAGAGGATGTATGGACATGCCTGGATGTCCAGGCAGAAGTCCACTGCAGGGTCAGAGCCCTCAAGGAGACCCTCTGCTAGGGCAGTGCAGAAGGGAAATGTGGGGTTGGATCCCCCACACAGAGTCCCCACTGGGGCACTGCCTAGTGGAACTGTGAGAAGAGGGCTACTGTCCACCAGACCCCAGAATGGTAGATCCACGACAGCTTGCACCTTGTGTCTGGAAGAGCCATAGGCACTCAATGTCAGCACATGAAGGAGGAGCGGCCCAAGGCTGTGGGAACCCACCCTTTGCATCAGCATGTCCTGGATGTGAGACATGGAGTCAAAGGAGATTATCTTGGAGCTTTAAGATTTAATGACTGCCCACTGAATTTTGGACTTGCATGGGCCTATAGCCCCTTTGTGCTGGCCAATTTCTCCCTTTTGGAATGGGAACATTTACCAAATGCCTGTACTCCCATTGTATCTTATAGGTAACTAACCTGCTTTTGACTTACAGGCTCATAAGCAGAAAGGATTTGTATCAGATGAGATTTTGGACTTTGACTTTTGATTTAATGCTGAAATGAGTTAAGACTTTCGGGGACTCTTGGGAAAGCATGATTGGTTTTGAAATGTAAAAAGGATGAGATTTTGGAGGGGCCAGTGGTGGAATGATATGGTTTGGCTCTGTGTCCCCACACAAATCTCATCTTGAATTGTAATCCTCACATGTCAAGGAAGACACCTGGTGGCAGATGACTGGATTATCATCAGGGGCATTTCCCTCATGCAGTTCTTGTGATAGTGTAACGCTATTTGAATTCCAGTTTCCCATTAACCAATCACCAGTTGGTTTCAACAACAATTGTTAAGCATTATGTGAAGCAATCATTTATTATAATTTATCAAATGGAGGTTGTTTTTGTTATTGTTTTCTGAGATGTGTCTCTTAAGAGAGGAATGGACTTTATCATGAACCTTTAGGGAAGTGGAGATTTTTTTTTATTATTTTGTTAAAAAAGTGAATTAAACAAAAGCTTAACACAATATCTTTACTTGAAGAAAAAAAGGCTGTTAATTGAGAAGTAGTTTTGATTGTTATAGTTATCTCTGAATTTACAATTTTAAAAACACATGGGAACTGTTTTAAATTCTTAGCCCTAAATCCAACTCATCTTACGTGTTTGCACATTAGTACATTTCTTCCTATAACTCTTGATACACATGCTATCTACATGATTTGATGTTAGTTCAAGTATTTTTCCTGCTTGTGAAGGTAAAATATGTTCACTAAGGAAACTTAAGAATACAGAAAAACAAAGAAAAATTTACCCACAATCCTGAAGCCTAGAAATAAATATTTATTAAGATCACAATTTAGGTGTGTTGCCTTTATTAATAGCTTATTAAAAATACCATAATGATAACAAAATGTAGAAGAATATTTTTAATGCTTACTGGCTCCTCAAAGGAAAGCTTAAAACATAGCTTAAATTAGATTTTTGTTGCTATTAAAGAGAAGTATGATAGAATAATCAATTAAAAATTTTAATTGATAACATTATGGTAAAATTACCTTACACTGATATTAATATTAATATAGTTGACATTAATTATCATATGTATATTATAATTAAAATTATAACATTTACTGTGTAGATAACAATAAATATTAATATAATATATTGTTAATGTAATTTTATTGATAATATTAATGTGATAAAATTTTATCACATGTAAAAATATTATGATGCCATTACATTATAATAAAATTGTGAGGGCAGCTATAATAGATACATGAGTTTGAGGAGGAAAAAAACAACATGAAATTTCTGATTGTTGATATCATTTTATTTTTTGATATGGATGATGGAGGGTATCAAGTTGTTATGATATTTTGCATCCACTGCTATATTAAAAGAGTAACATAATTTTACTGTAAAATGTCAATATTTTAAATATGCTGGAAATAATTAAAGTTATTATGCAATTATTTAAATTTATGTTGAAAAATGTAGGATGTCAAATTAGAATATGTGAGATGCACCACATTATTTTAAAAGTTATTTTAGCAAAATTTAAAAATGTCAAATTGTACTATCATGTAATCTCATAAAGAGAATAAAGAATTCAAGCTCAGTAAGTATGATGTCTATATCTAATAGTTCTGAACAGCTTGAAGCTCACACTCTTAAATTCTGAGTTCAAGGCATGGACTGTAATCCAAAAGTACCTTAGTCTTGCTAAAATCGTTTCAACGGTTGCAGCTATAGAGCTCAGGTAGATGAATACCATTCGAGTTAGATCTTGTATATTGCTGAATTATAACATCAGCAGCTTCTCAAAATCTCTCTGTGAAAGAATTGGACTTAATGGAGAACTTGGAGAAACTGGAGAACTCTAATTGACAATTCTGAACACTTTGCCGGCTGAAGCAGCCCCTCTGCTTGACTGATGTGGCTTCCCTTGCCTGAGTTGTTACCAAATGAGAGAAAGTCAAATCTCCTCATACTGCAACCCATACCCACCTCTCACCATCTCCAGACCACACTTAAAGTTGTAGCTTAACCTGCCCCGGAGGTCATTACGAAATTAAAGAAGGGAAATCTTACATATGGAGGACTTAGATTCTATATCTGAATGTTCACTGAGGTTACACAAGTGCGTGTAATTGCCAAAACCCACCAATTGTACACTCAAGTGTTGTGCATTTTATTATATGTAAATTTTAACTTAAAAAGTCTGTAAACAAATATTTCACACTACTGACTAATATGTATGCTGAACTTTTAGGGGCATGTATACCAAGTCTACAACTTACTTTGAAATGCATAAAAGAAAAGCAGATTAAAGAAAGATAGAATAGAGAAATAGAGACTTGATAAAACACATGATAAGTGTTAATGGTAGAATCTAGGTAGTTGATATGCATGTGTTCACCAGAAAACTTTTTTGTTTCTTTATATTTAAAATTTCCCATAATAAATGACAAGAAAACTAATAACTACTAATTTTATAGACAAACTAAGAAATATTTATAGAAATTTTTTCAGGGTTGCTTATTTAAAGAGGAAGGAAATCAATTTTAAAAATTAGATTAAAGCTGATTTTAATCTACACAACTGAAAATAATGGCCACTCATCCATTCCCAGACATGGAACTCCCTAAATAGAACAAATGTTTAAATTTGAGAGAGGATACTACAATCATAATCATAAAACATACGAGGTATCTACCTTCTATTCTTTCTCAAGAGATTTTGGGGAGCTTATTGGGATCAAGTAATAAATAGTTTTGACTCTAGACCACAGCCTAGTGAGACCCAAATCTCACTCTGTAGCTATATTACCTATTCTTCAGTGCAGAGGTGGAAAGAAAATCAACAAGCAAAATTCCTCCACCAAGTTCCAAATCCGTGAATGAAGATATTATAGTAGAAGGGTAAAGTAGGAGCCCTGAAGCTCCCTCTTCCTTTCATGTCAAATAATATAAAAACAACACCGCATCACTGTGTGAATTAGGGTTTAGTGGCAATTTTTATCTTGAAACCTGAAGGGCTGGCAGTTCTCCCCATAGCCCCAATTATCTAAAGTCATATGTGTAAAAGTTGTATTACAAGTTCGATCATGTGGAATTATTTTAATTATAGCTAGGAACTGTAACAAAGGATATAGTCTTGATACGTGGTAGGCAATTATTAAAGTGACAAATGTTTTCTTTACTACTTCCCACAAAAGATGAATAACCAAAAGCATTATACTTTTACCTGACAGCGACAGCACTGCATTTTACACCAGGATTTCATCTTATCTGCAGATACGTATCACAATTTATTTAAGGGGAACATCCCCATTCTAAGGCAATGGTTACTCGGGTCTGTTACATCAACAAAATCATTAAAAGAGTAATGCTTCCATGTTTTACTGTTTTTTTTTTTTTAAGATGGAGTCTCTCTCTGTCACTCAGGTTGGAGTACAGTGGTGCAATCTCAACTAACTGCAACCTCCGCCTCCTAGGTTCAAGCAATTCTCCTTTCTCAGGCTCCCAACTAGCCGGGATTACAGATGCCTGACACCATGCTCAGCTAATTTTTGTATTTTTTGTAGAGACAGGGTTTCACCACATTGGCCAGGCTGGTCTCGAATTCCTGGCCTCAAGTGATCCACCCACCTCAGCTTCCCAAAGTGTCAGGATTACAGTTGTGAGCCACCACACCCAGCCAGTAATGCTTCTATTAAAAGACTCAGTAATGATTCATTGAGTTGGAAGATTCAGTGATTCCATTGAATTTGGTATACTTCATGCCATTAAGTAAACAGACATTAAAAAAGCTTACAGTATTACCTGCAATTATTGATCATAGTTATCTAGAAAATATAGAGATCCTTTTGCACACTATGGCTAGGGAGAAATATGGATGAAATTCAGTTGATGCTCTCATGTTACTAAACACAATAGTAAAAGTTAATAGAAAACCACAGCAATGCTATACAGAAAGGACTACTAGGGCCTCAGATTGCTCAGAAATGAAGGTTTAGTTCATCCCGTTGGCTAAAGAGCACCAGCCAGCTAATGTATAGAAAGTAAAGAAGAATTGAAAGAGAAAATAAACTGGGTAGAGTAGCAAGAACATGCAAATACCAGGGAGCCACAGCCTCATGATCACCTGCCTAAAAGTATGGCCTGCCTGAATCCTTATGTCTCAAGTATATATATTTTCCATTTATTTACATTCCATTTACTTCCCCTAGCCAGGGTTTATTTCCCCTAAATTCCACTTATTTCCCTTAGCCAGGGTTCTTAATGTTGAACGTCACGATATAGTTTATACTTGTGGAATATCAAGAATGATTATTAAAAAACAAAACAAAACAAAACAGAGGAGAAGTGAGCACCACCAAGATCCTAGATTTGGAGTAAGATGCAACACTTGAAACTTTAGATGTTTTCTATTCAGGAAGCAGTGAGTAAGACGACAGCATTGTCTTTGGAAAGGGAAATGATGCATGCGGTTTTGGGGCTGATAAAGGGAGTACGTGGCGGAAGTTCACTTCTCAATACACAGGAAGACAATGAGACCAGTTGCTCCCTCTCCATACCCCTGACAGCTAGAAAGGAGCTTAACCCAACTGATGCTCCCAATGGAAAGACACTGAAACAGTGAGAATTATTCACAGAAGTGGTGATGTTGAAAGTTCAGCCATTTAGTAATTTCACCTGTCCAGGGGTGACAGCAAAAAGGACAGCATTTTGAGATTTTCTTGTGGTGTAAACTTGGCCATATTTCCTACAGCCTAACTTCCCTTAATTGCCATCTATCCTTTCAGGATTATTCTATAAGACTTCCCACGAGATTCAAAGCTGTCTGATATAATTACAATAAATTCATATTCTTAAGTTATCCCAGCATCAGTGTCCATTGTTTAAAGCCAAAAACCATGACTCAGGAAGAAATTTATCTAATACATTTCATTTAAAAGAATTACTAAACAATGAAACTACAATATTCTCACAGGTTTTTATCCCTAAAGGGTGGAAATATGTAAAGAGGCAGGATATTAAATCATCTACTTCACCTAAGGGGAGTAATGCCTCGTAAATACTCACACCAAATTTCTAAGTCAAAGAGATAAGAAATTGAATTGTTATTTTGATGTACATTTACTTAATTATGAAAGAATTTAGGAATTTTCATATATTTATTTGCTCAATATATTTTCTCCAAAGAGTGTGTATTCATACTTATTATGTATTTTTGGTATTAGATTATTTGTCTTTTATTACCAGTCTCTCTTACAGTCATGTACACACATAACCGAATTCCAGCCTACGACATGTGAGCAGAAGTAATGTGGGTTACCTTCTACCCTATCCCCGAGAAACCACCCATGCATCATCCTTTATGCCTTTCCCTGTTCCTGAGGCTCTTGTAGGTTACACTGTGAATTTCAAAGCAGCAAGAGTGAGCCTGGTTTGCTGAATGCTGCTTGCCAATTACAAACACTCATTTTGAACTTTGTGTGAACAAGAAATAAACTTCTATCATTTTGCATTTTCCCAGTTGTTTACTGGGACTTACTCTAGCTAAAAAAAAACTCTTCAGAATTAAATATAGAAGATTAAATCTAAAACATCATAAACATATGGATAATAAATCCACCAAAGAGAATTATTTCTTTCAACAATATCTGGGTATAAGCAGGGTGCTAAATTTAGGTAGGTTTTATTCTGTTTTCTTCTATCTGGATATATATATATATATATATGTATATATATTTGCAGGAGTGTCTCAGTAACTGACAGGACATTTGTCTCAAGTGGTATCTTTATGTCCATTCTGGGTTTTCCTTCAGGGAGACAAACCCTGCAGAGAATCACATCAGTCACTGACATAATGACTCAAGACAGTGAAGTCAACATTCATTGCCATATTCCCTCCTGGGAAATGTTTCTGAGTGCAGGTCACACATGTTGATCTAGCAGAAAATCCAATCTACTTCCTCTCTAAGGTAGAGTAAAAATCAAAAGAGGCATTTTTTTTTTTTTTTACAAAGCAGAGACACATCAGTGTGGGTAGAATAGCCTAGATGCTCTTCCTCCATAAGGAATGCAGATTCCCAGAACAGTAGATGATCTGGTCAAGGGAAGTGCTCTGTCCTTATTTAGGTTTATAACTAGGAGTGAAACAGAACCACTTTCCAAAGTCATATTGTGTTTCTGATGCTTCCTGGGACCTTATAAAGATACAAGATACACAAGGTCTTGCTTGTCTTCTGGAAACTGATTGACCTAGGGGCCAAAATGCATAACCTGTACTGCAGGAATCCAGGAGTAAAACTATCCACTGAAAGAGATTTAAATCCAGAACAAAAAAACACAGCAACCCAATTCTGTTCTGCTTCTGCCTTTATGTGATCATGATCAAAAGCAGTCCTGATGCTTCCTTTTTGTCAGTGCAGGTTCTTGAGACATTAGGTTCCCTGTCCCCTGTCTTCACACTTCCTCCCCTGCATCACTCTGGCAGAATGCATCACATAGAATTCTAACTCTTATGTTCTCTGTATTCCTGTAAGTCTGCAGGGTCCTCAGAAGCAGGGACAAAGCTATATCCATCTTTGCATGTTTGGTACCTAGCTCAGTGCCTAGCATGCACTAAAGACTCAAAAGTTGGAAATATCAATGCCTGCTTGAGTTAAATAATTTAAAAGTTGGAAACAATTTATCATTATGCACTCAGAAAAAATATATAGTGAACGAGTAAATGCATGATTTATCACATCAAATGTTTCCATATGGGTGGTAAATATGTTCAGGAGAGTCACAGACTCAGAGCTAGAGAAATTTTATACCTGAAGCATCTCAGCATTTCTCCTTAAGCTCTGAACTGACTGGTTGACTTAAATTTATTTCATATTCATTTGGCAGTAGCATAAGGAAAAAGCTCCAAACAAGGAAATTTAGAAGTGGTCATAAGAATCGGGAAGAAGAAGCATAAATTTACATCATCTCGAAAGCTGCTTAGAGGGATGTCGTGACCATGGGTACACGAAGGCTGAAACTGGTTCACTGTTCTAAAGTTTTGCAGTTAGAAGATCTATACAGACTGTGAGTGAAGGTCACACACACCCAAAAGGCTCTACTAATGGGTCAGTACCTAAGAAAAGGACAGTGCCAGATTTCCCCAAAATTGTCCTAAAATGACAGAGAAGACTGACAAGGCAGGATATGGCTGAAGATTGCACAAAGTGAATTTCTATCCACTCTGAAAAGAATAATCTTGGGAAGGTCCTGAACATCTGGTAGCCCTCCTTCTTTAAAAGTCAAATACTTAGATGAATGGCTTATCAAGTCCTTGACAGTTATATTCCTCCAATGAGGTCTCCCTTTAAGATCTCCAGTGGATGTTCTGAGGTCAGTTGAGCTCTCAACTTAGGAGGAAACCCAGGCCTACACCCCAGTCACCTTTTAGTGAGTATCAGAAAAGACTCTAAATACTCCACAAAACAAGTAGGCAGAGACATATTAGCTTACTTGCATATTTACCTTAAGTCCCTGGTATTAACCCCCTTACTGTTGACTGCCCAGGTGGGAGATGCACTTCTGGCCTTGTGGATGAGATTTAGTCATAGTTAATGATGCTCTATAGAGAGAAATATATGGAATGACAGCACTCTAAAGTAAATAGTGAAGTAGTTGCTCAAGCACACACAGAGAGCAGGGTGTGGTGGCTCACACCTGTAATTCTAGCACTTTGGGAGACCAAGGCAGGTGGATCCTTTTGAGCTCAGGAGTTTGAGACCAGTCTGGACAACGTGGAAAAACTCCATCTCTACAAAAAACAATGCAAAAAATTAGCTGGATGTGGTGGCAGGCACCTGTGGTCCCATCTATTCGGGAGGCTGAAGCAGGAGGATTGAGGATCAATTGAGCCTGGGAGGTTGAGGTTGCAGTGAGCCATAATGATGCACTTCACTCCAGCCTGGGTAACAGAGCAAGTTCCTGTCTCAAAATAACAACAAACAAACAAAAACCAAAACAACTACAGAGTGTATGAAATAGACTTTTGCCTCATGTTCATGTCATAGTCTGTGATCCATATAGAATCCGCAGAGAACTGAGTTTTGGGGAGTAGAATCATCTCTTTTCTGCTTATTTTGTCACTGTTTTAATGGGGACAGCTTCTTTGATCTTGAGTCATGTGGCTGTTCCATGACTCCATGTGGCCACCTTGCTCATAGTCAGTGACACAAATCTCTCCCTTTAAGACCTTACCTCTCTTTCCTCCTCCTCTTCTCCTCAAGCCTTGAAGCTCCTTATTTCCCTTCTTCAGGATTCTGTCTTCTCAGGTCATCTGGTTCCTGTCTTGATGTGTGGTAGGAGCAGAAAAAGGTACGAATCTCAAACCTTGCTAATGTCATGACTTCTGCACGATAGATCCCGTCTTTATGCTTAAAGTGTTCCTGTCTTTTTCTCTGCTTGCATATTTTATGGCTCAAACATCAGTATGTCTCAAGTGTGGAGATAGTAAAAATAATGGGTAGAACTGTTTGCCCCCAAACATGTAGTCAGGCACAACTGTAAGTTTAAGAAACCAGTAGTGGCAACCAGGAAGCCAAAAGACTGTGAATAAATGAGTGAACTTCCTTCTAATGGAAGTAAGGAGACAGTTGGGACAAGACAATGGTGACTGATCATATGCCATCATAAGAAAGTGAGGGACTTGCATCTGTCAGAGCCATCCCTGGACCTTCTGTAAACCTCCTTCTGCTTGGGTTTGGACCTCCAAGATTTTATCCTGGAAACTCCTTGTGCATGATGAGTTCAGCACATAGGATTAAAAAAAAATAATAAAAGATTAATTGGTAAATTTGGTCATTAATATTAATTTGGTCAAATTTGGTCATTAATATCAATTCAATTAACATAAGAAGGAAAGAGAAAAAACATTTTGAGAAAGAAACAGCATCAAATATCCCCAGAGAAATTAAGCAGGGTGAAGGTGGAAGTCTACTATAAAGAGGCCAGTTGTTTCTGATACTCCATCTTGACTTGGACTAATCAGTCATTCAGGAGGGTGATGGTAATCATAAGTGATTCTATCTTTGTGCTTTGAATACAGCAAGATTTGAAATATCTTCCTGTGAAGAAAGGAAATGTCAAGTGCTATCAATCCATGTGCCAGGGGTCAGAAATGTAAATTAATTCAGATATTAAGCAGCAAAAATAAATATATGGAGTGGTCAGGCCAGGTATATTAGCGTTAGGACCTATGGTGAACAGGAGAATGTGTGCCCCATCTAAACGCTGAAATTTACTGTCTACCATTTTTAATTTTAAAAAAGTTTTTTTTAAATTATCAAAAGCTGCTCCTGATACTCTGCTGATAAAATAAAATAAATTAGTGAGTCATGTTGAGCCTTCTGGTTAGTGGAGTGCGACCTCTGAAATTAGACTATCAGTCTGGATAAATGGAGCTTCCCAGATTTCTCTTACTGTATAAATCTTCTTATCCCTATTTCAAGAGCCCGGCATCTGATTGCTGAAAAACAAAATTTAAAACCTAAAGATAGATAAGATTTTCTCTATGAAAAATGAAGGGAAGTATTATGAACATGGTCTCTTTTTTTCCATTGTTTCAGCTGATCCCTTGGTTGGGACCATCTTCATCTCTCACCAGCCCGCAGAACTTGTGGCTCCCCCACCTTCCCATCTCCTCGTATCTTGGTGACAGGATGATTTACCCAAAGTGCCCATCTGATTCAAAAACATTTTGTACTTCTCAGTTGGCTACAAATTCAAGTACAGACTCTAAGCATAATATTTTTGCAAGGCCTTTTGCAGCCACCAAATTTCAAAGATTTTCTAAGAACCACACTTTATTTTTTCACATTTAACATATCCCTCTCTGAAATCTGTTTGTCTTAAAATCGCTGGCCATATGACGCTCATGATGTGGTTATGATGTGGTTGCCACTGCCTGAGGACACACATCAGAATTCGTAGAACTGGCTTGAGCAGCTTGGAAAAAACACCAGCAGCAACAGTGAAGTGCTCCTTTAAGAAATGCCACATCACTGTGTTTTTGGTGGTACACACAGATACTGTATGAAAATGCAGGACTTCAATGACCCAGGATGCCGAATAGAAAGATATTTTAAGCATTCTTGAACCAATTTATTTTGCTTTTATTTTCTTTTCTATTTATGCATGAGAATAATACATGATGTCTAGTTCTAAAAGAATTCTTCGATGAAATAAAGACTTTTAGTGTAGCAGTTTCCTTGGCTGTGTTCTTTCTTTCTGAGTGCTGTGTAGAATAATGGTGCATCTTACAGTGGATGATATTTTCAGATTTGATTAAAGTAAAATATCCCAATCTAATCATCCCATGAATTCCTCATCTGTCCTTCTGTAAACCTTTTACGCCAAGTCAACCCTCACCACAAGTAGCTCTTAATCAGAGCTAGGTATGTTTTTGCCTTTGTTCATTCCATTTACTCTATTGGAATTTTTTTAGCACTCATCTCCACTTGTTGCAATTCTACTCATTCTTTAACAGGTAGCTTAAATGTAATATACTCCATGAAATCTTTCCCATGTAACCCATTTATTAAAGCCTCCTTCAGGCTCTGTAAGTACATCTATTAAACTTCAGATATGGTAAACTCTTTCAAAGTCCTCCTACATCTTGGGCACAATGGCAGACACTTGAGCATGTGTTGTCTCTGTTCATCGTCACAATAACCTTTTGGGGTAGGAGTTAGCCCCCATTCTTCACATCAGTTCAGCTTAAATTTAGAGACAACAGTTGTCTTATACAATTTCATAGGCTCTTAGTAGTAGGTGGTAAACACAAGCACAGGCCTTTGGGCTCCAATTCTGGTCTATCATTGAATGCCAACTTCCTTTACTGCCTCCCCAGCCCATTTGCATATTAAATGCATTGCATTGAATTTAATTGAATGTGAAATACAAAATGTCATTCAAAACTGTTTTTTGATAATAAAGTTCCAAATTTATGTGAAAAACAAGATAAAGTGTTTCAAATTACACTTTTTCATTATTAGGCTAATATTCTTTGTTGAACCTCATTTGCTTAACAAAAATTAGAATTATGTTTTATTGTACAAAAAGAACTAGAGAACTTAGGCTTATAAATAACATAATTATTTTTCTTGTTCCTTCTGTTATTTTTTAAAATAATAATGCACAACTGTGGAAAATTTAACCACAACAACCAGTTTACATTCAAAATGTTAAAATAAAAGAAATAGAATGCTGCCTGATGCTTGTGGGAAGAGTGAGTTATGGAAAACATAAAAAGCCTTTCTTGCGAGAAGGAGGAGAGAACCAATTTCTTTTTCCCAAATACGAGGAGAAATAACTGCCAGTATACGCCTAAAAACATCAAAGACTTGAATCACAATTCTTCCTAATTTTGTGACCTTGGGCAAGTTACTTAACCTTCTGAAAAATCAATGTCCTCATTCACAGAATGAGAATCAATGAAACCACCATTATAGCGTTGCTTGAGGATGAATTGATAATGGTACATAAATTCAAGGTATTATTATCATTATAGAGGCCAATTATCCAGAGGGCATTTGGCCATATCCAGAAAGGGGGCTGTGATAGAATTTGATTGCTGTTTAAAACAAACAAACAAAAACTCTTGCTGTTGTGTACAGAATAACTTAGAAGTAAGTAAAGAGTTGCATACAGAAAAATGACTATGGTTTTCCAAATAAGCGATTACTGTGGCCTTAACCCGGGTCATAGCAGTGAAGGCATCTCAAGTGCTTACAATTCAGATCATTTTAGAAGACAGAGTCCATACAATTTGATATTAGATTGCTTGTGACAGGATCTGGAGGAATATAAAACCAACAACCGCCTCCAAGTCTGTGGATTGAGCAACTCTGTAGATGGTAGTACAAGTAATTGAGTTGGAAAAGACAGAAAAAATGGGGAGTAACTCAGGTTGAGGGGTAAGAGATGAATTAAAAAATTAGTTATAGAACAAAAGTCCACTTTTAGAAATTTCCATATAGTTTTCAAAACTAAAATCCATTTTTATTTTAATTTTGATGATTTGTTTATCTCTGTCCACATCTGTAATGCTGATCTAAATAAAGAGTGTTTTCTTCTCCTCTTCCCTTGGATGATAGGCAATGCCTCAAAGATCTTCTTCCTAGCTGATTTGTTCCCAGAAACCATTTGGTTTTTCCTTCTCCAGCTTGCAGACATTGACTAACTATAGAGTTGAGTCAGCCACCTTGACTAACTCTTAAAATTCTCCTTGCAATTTTCCCTGCAGGAATAATAATTCTGGTTCAGGAATTTAGGGTCTTTAGAGTGGGTTGGCTCCTTTGTAGAACTTGGAGGCAGGGCTTGTTTTAGGGCTTGGAAAATTTAATTGCATCTCTTGTCATGTTAAAGCACTTCCCGACCTCATACCTTCCTCACTCCCTTTCCAAATCACTTTCTCAACAAAACCCATATTGTTCTGTTTGACAAACTCTTTCCTGATTGATTTATTAACATAAATTCAATTGTTACCTTATGGTCGCCATAATAGCAGTTGCAATTTCTATTCTACCTTGCATTTGTAATAATCACCATTACAACCAGCATCTGAGAATCCTAAGCTTTCCCTCCCTTGATTTGTCCAGGCAGAGTCGGTCTGCCTGGCCATGGCTGATGTGCAGTGGAATGGGATGAACTCTTAGTAGATTACCTCCTCTCAAATTCTGTAGATTACACATTTAATATTTTGCAGAAAACCAAAAGTGCTTGCTGCTCATGGGGCTATTCTCATTTACTGAAGTCTTATAGCAATACCCACATTTTAGTTGATCTTATTCAGCTGAGAAGCCAAATAAGCAGAAATGGTCTCAGATTTACCGGGAAAAAAAAACTATAGCTGCTAGCTTTCAGTGAAAAAGGGTGCCCTGTGGGAGGGCATCTAACATATTATCATATGTCAGCCACAGGAGTGGCTTGTTTTAAATGAACCTCTGTTCAGGAGGTAGAGTGCTGTGGTAGAAAAGGCTACAGCCTTGGGTTATTGCCTTCATTCTGGCACTAACTAGTGGAGTGAATTTGGACAGGATGCCTCACTTCTGTGAGTCTCAAATTCTTTGTATGTAAAATAAAAATGTTTAACTAGATCAGGGTTTCTTAACATCTGCATTATTGCCGTTTGAGCCTGGATAATTCTTTGTTGTTGGGGACTGTCCTACACATTGAGGGACGATTAGCAATGTCCCTGGTCTCTACTCACTAGATGTCATTGGAACCCTCTCTCCCCAGGTTATGAAAACTAAAAATGTTTCCAGATATTGACAAGCACCCTATGGGGGCAAATTACCCTGATTAAGAACTTCTGTACTAGGTGACTATAGGAGGACAATACATTAAGACTTAAAATAAAAAGTGTTATAAACCAGCCAGTCCCCACTTCCATTGGTGTCTACTATAAAAGTTTTTTCTGACCTAAACATAACCACAAGTGGAACTTTTAAATGGATGTATATCTTCTAAATTAATGTTTAAAAGTAAACGAACTATTATTTATTGAAAATAAATAGCAAATGTCAACAAAAATAGGCTATGTAACATCATGTAGCCATTAATAAAGAATGTTATAAAACATACTACATATATATCTCAGAGCACAAGACAATATCAGATTTAACATACCAGTTAAAACTGAAACCTAAATGACTGCATACATCTGTCAAAAGGCAAAGACACTCAGACTGTTTTAGAAAATGCAAGGCTGGTTCAATATACACAAATCATAAATGTAATCCAGCATATAAACAGAGCCAAAGACAAAAACCACATGATTATCTCAATAGATGCAGAAAAGGTCTTTGACAAAATTCAACAACCCTTCATGCTAAAAACTCTCAATAAATTAGGTATTGATGGGACGTATTTCAAAATAATAAGAGCTATCTATGACAAACCCACAGCCAATATCATACTGAATGGGCAAAAACTGGAAGCATTCCCTTTGAAAACTGGCACAAGACAGGGATGCCCTCTCTCACCACTCCTATTCAACATAGTGTTGGAAGTTCTGGCCAGGGCAATTAGGCAGGAGAAGGAAATAAAGGGCATTCAATTAGGAAAAGAGGAAGTCAAATTGTCCCTGTTTGCAGATGACATGATTGTATACCTAGAAAACCCCATTGTCTCAGCCCAAAATCTCCTTAAGCTCATAAGCAACTTCAGCAAAGTCTCAGGATACAAAATCAATGTACAAAAATCACAAGCATTCTTATACACCAACAACAGACAAACAGAGAGCCAAATCATGAGTGAACTCCCATTCACAATTGCTTCAAAGAGAATAAAATACCTAGGAATCCATCTTACAAGGGATGTGAAGGACCTCTTCAAGGAGAACTACAAACCACTGCTAAATGAAATAAAAGAGGATACAAACAAATGGAAGAACATTCCATGCTCATGGGTAGGAAGAATCAATATCGTGAAAATGGCCATACTGCCCAAGGTAATTTACAGATTCAATGCCATCCCCATCAAGCTACCAATGCCTTTCTTCACAGAATTGGAAAAAACTACTTTAAAGTTCATATGGAATGAAAAAAGAGCCCGCATCGCCAAGTCAATCCTAAGCCAAAAGAACAAAGCTGGAGGCATCACACTACCTGACTTCAAACAATACTACAAGGCTACAGTAACCAAAACAGCATGGTACTGGTACCAAAACAGAGATATAGATCAATGGAACAGAACAGAGCCCTCAGAAATAATGCCGCATATCTACAACTATCTGATCTTTGACAAACCTGAGAAAAACAAGCAATGGGGAAAGGATTCCCTATTTAATAAATGGTGCTGGGAAAACTGGCTAGCCATATGGAGAAAGCTGAAACTGGATCCCTTCCTTACACCTTATACAAAAATCAATTCAAGATGGATTAAAGACTTAAACGTTAGACCTAAAACCATAAAAACCCTAGAAGAAAACCTAGGCAATACCATTCAGGACATAGGCATGGGCAAGGACTTCATGTCTAAAACACCAAAAGCAATGGCAACAAAAGACAAAATTGACAAATGGGATCTAATTAAACTAAAGAGCTTCTGTACAGCAAAAGAAACTACCATCAGAGTGAACAGGCAACCTACAAAATGGGAGAACATTTTTGCAACCTACTCATCTGACAAAGGGCTAATATCCAGAATCTACAATGAACTCAAACAAATTTACAAGAAAAAAACAAACAACCCCATCAAAAAGTGGGCAAAGTACATGAACAGATACTTCTCAAAAGAAGACATTTATGCAGCCAAAAAGCACATGAAAAAATGCTCATCATCACTGGCCATCAGAGAAATGCAAATCAAAACCACAATGAGATACTATCTCACACCAGTTAGAATGGCAATCATTAAAAGGTCAGGAAACAACAGGTACTGGAGAGGATGTGGAGAAATAGGAACACTTTTACACTGTTGGTGGGACTGTAAACTAGTTCAACCATTGTGGAAATCAGTGTGGCGATTCCTCAGGGATCTAGAACTAGAAATACCATTTGACCCAGCCATCCCATTACTGGGTATATACCCAAAGGACTATAAATCATGCTGCTATAAAGACACATGCACACGTATGTTTATTGCGGCACTATTCACAATAGCAAAGACTTGGAACCAACCCAAATGTCCAACAATGATAGACTGGATTAAGAAAATGTGGCACATATACACCATGGAATACTATGCAGCCATAAAAAATGATGAGTTCATGTCCTTTGTAGGGACATGGATGAAATTGGAAACCATCATTCTCAGTAAACTATCGCAAGAACAAAAAACCAAACACCGCATATTCTCACTCATAGGTGGGAATTGAACAATGAGATCACATGGACACAGGAAGGGGAACATCACACTCTGGGGACTGTTGTGGGGTGGGGGGAGGGGGGAGCGATAGCATTGGGAGATATACCTAATGCTAGATGATGAGTTAGTGGGTGCAGCGCACCAGCGTGGCACATGTATACATATGTAACTAACCTGCACAATGTGCACATGTACCCTAAAACTTAAAGTATAATAATAAAAGAAAAAAAAAAGAAAAGACAATTGAGCTATACTCAGTCTATACTAACAGGTCTAAAAACAAAATAACAAAGTTAGAAAAAGATCTACAATAATTTATCTGGCAAAATAATAAAAAGGACAAAAATAGCAAAATTAATTTTAACCAATCTACAAGTCAAAGAAAAAATGTTCACAACAAAGATAATTTCATAATAATAAAAAGTATAGGATGAAAATATGAAATTAGAATGAAAGTCATAAACCTTCATTCAGTCAATAACATAACACCAAAATATATTAAGCAAAAACTGTAAAACAAAAAAGGAAAATAAATTGACAAGATCACAATAATTATGAGAAACTTTTACACAATATTATTTGTATTTGAGTAATTAACTAAACCAAAATCAAGCAAGGACATAGAAAATTGGAGTAATTAATTGAAATGGTTAAATAAATTAACATTAAATTTTACAAGGGTTATATAATCATTTTATGGAACTGTGAAGTGATTATCTTAAAACTGATTGCCTATTAAGCCAAAAATGAGCCTCTGTTCATTTCAAAAAGCTGTAAATGTATAGGCCATATTATTTGATGGCAAATACTAAAATTATAAAACATAAAAAATAAAGAAGGAAAAAAAAAAAGCCTAACAAATTATTTCATCAAATAAGCAATTAAAAGTAGAGTTGGCTGGGCATGGTGGCTCAGGCCTGTAATCTCAGCACTTTGGAAGCCTGAGGCGAGAGGATCAATTCAGGCCAGGAGTTTAAGACTGTAGGGCGCGATGATTTTGCTTGTGAACCACCACTGCGTTTCAGCCTGAGCAACAAAGCAAGACTGTCTCTAAAAAGAATACATACATACATACATGCATGCATACATACATAAAAGTAGAATTACACTCTTTGGAAAATTATGAAAAAGAGGACACCACACTTTTTGGGTTTTTTTGTTTGTTTTGTTTTGTTTTTTGAGATGGAATCTCGCTCTGTCGCCAGGTTGGAGTGCAGTGGCGCGATGCAACCTTCGCCTCCCGGGTTCAAGCGATTCTCCTGCCTCAGCCTCCCCAGTAGCTGGGACTACAGGCGCATGCCATCTCACCCAGCTAATATTTGTATTTTTAGTAGAGACGGGGTTTCACCATGTTGGCCAGGATGGTCTCCATCTCTTGACTTCGTGATCCGCCCACCTCGGCCTTTCAAAGTGCTGGGATTACAGGCGTGAGCCACCGCGCCCGGCCGAGAGAACACCGTACTTTAAAATGTATGTGATAACAGACTTTTGCTGGTATTGTGGTAAACAACTATGAAGCTGGATAAAGTGTGTGTTGCCACAATTTCGGGTGCTGGGGAGCAGCCTGCACAACACTGTGATTTTGGCTAGAAGGGACGTATGGGAGGTTAGCACCACATGCATCCTGGGTTTCTCCTGCGGCATTTTCCAAATGGAAATGGAGACTCAGTGTACAGCCAAATACGGCGCGGGGAAGGAAACAGACACTGGACCACTAAAGTGTCTGAGATTGTGGATCATGTGTCTGAGAGAAGAGGGATTCTGAGAAGGATCCCTAGAAGGCTTGGGGAGGGGGTCCCTATCCTACGCAGAATCCTATACAGCACAGGTACTGAGCAAAACTCTAGAGGCCTAGCCGAGAGCAGCTCCTGGTAGAAAAGCTAACAGGGATTTCTCAGGTTGCGCAGAGCTAGGGAGACGCTAGAGTTCTGATGCCCAGAGGGGAAAGACACTGGTCAACACCCTAGGATTTCAGCTGACATTCAGAAAGGTCAGCAAACTTGAGGATGGGCCAGATTATTCAAACTTATGTGCCAAGGAAAAAGAAAAAAAAACAGAACAGAGCACCTGAGACCCATGGGACCATGGTAGATAATACCACACATGTAACTGGAGACAAAATACATAGCTGAAGGGATACTGGCTGAAGATGTTCTAAAACATAAGAGATACAGCTAAGCTATGCTCACAGAAAAATCTGTTGCTTTATGGAGTTTAACTATACTTGAAGAAAAAAAATAACCAGGAAACAGTAGCAGAAGAGACGTTATTAATTGAATTTTCCAAGTTCTCCCCTGTATTTGGCACCTTACCTCGTGGTCATGTTGGGGCCTTGAAACTACTTCTGGCCAATGAACTCTGAGTAGACAAAATTTCTATCCTGGACTGAGGCAGTTAAGAGACTGTGTCTCTTCCATCTCTTCTTACTCCATGACTTCTTACCATGATGGCCAGTGTTTCAGATGACGCAATTTCATCTGATGTGGAGGAAGGCTGGCCAATCTCAGTAGACTTTTCATTTGTGGCAAATAAATCTTTGTCAGGTTCAGTCACTGGTGTCTGTTCGTCATTGCAGTGTTAATTACTCAATGGTTTAAAAGTTAGGAGAATACAGTCAGAAAGGCTCTTAGAATAATAAGAAGAAAATAATTCAAAACACAAGCATAAATCACTGTATTAAAAGGAAGTGAAAATGAACATTTTTCTTTTAAATACTTAATCAAATAGGCAAAGCTAATCAAGAATAAATGTCAGACATAAATCAACGTTAGTATTAGTTCCCTTAGGGCTGCCATAACAAATTACCACAAACTGGGTGGCTTTACACATGAATGTCTTCTCTCAGAGTCCTATTCAATTAAACCTGCAAAGACTCTATTTCCAAATAAGGTCATGTTCACTGATACCTCCTAGTGTAATAGCCCGTTCTCATCCTGCTAGGAAGAAATACCCGAGACCGTGTAATTTATAAAGGAAAGACGTTTAATTGACTCACAGTTCTGCATCACTGGGGAGGCCTCAGGAAACTTACAATCATGGTGGAAGGGGAAGCAAACACATCTTTTTTCACATGACAGCAGCAAGGAGAAGTGAAACAAAAGGGGGAAAAGCCACTTATGAAACCGTTAGATCTCATGAGAACTCACTATCATGAGAACAGGATGGGGGAAACTGCACCCACATTTCAATTTTCTCCACCTGGTCCCTCCCACAAGATGTGGGGATTATGGGAACTACAATTCAAGATGAGATTTGGGTGGGGACACAGCCAAACCATATCATCTAAGGTTAGGATTTTAACATATCTTTTTGCAGGACACAATTTAACCCACGACAGAAGGGACATGGTGATATGGAGTAGATTTAAAAAATGGTGAGACTATGGCAACGCACAAAAAACACGCTAAGAAATATGTGACTTTCTGGAAGCCTATTAATTACCATAATTAACCCAAGAAGTAGTAAAACCACATTGACCAATGTTATCAAGAACTTTGGGTACATTAGTGATGTCTCATCACACCCCCTGGGAAAATGGAATGCAGTATGGCTTCTAGAAGCTACAGGTGAAAATCAAAGCACACATTTATGCAAATATTCCTTGAATGGCTTTAAGGTTTACAATAATTGACTAGAATCTGACACAATATGATAATGTGGCAGGCAGAAAATAATTATTTTAAAAGAAAACCATGACTTAAGCAGATGACAAGGAAATTCAGAATGATTTTTCATAGGGAGAGATTTGCTTTTTTTTTAAAAAAAAAAAAAAGAAAGAAAATAGCTTGATTGATCTTTTTGAGAAGAGTAAACCCTCCTTTTTCTCAAGCTAGCCAGTAATGGAGAAGCGTTAACAAAGAGAATTAAATTGCTCTGCAAAAAAGAATAATAGGCATTTTGTAGTTGTCCACTGGTGTATCAAGATAAGACTTAGGAGTCTGGAATAAGGGACACAGATATAAGAAAAATGATCCAGAATGAACATATCCCTGCAATGTGACAGTAGTTAAGGCCTATGTAGGGACGTAGCCCATGAGAAATGTCCTGTATTGGGAAATTGCCAATGAACTAATTAGAACAACAATAGAGGATTCTTAATATGAGGGCATTTCTTGAACTTTGTTGTAATAACACCTGTAAATATGAACTCCCTTCACCCTCAAATCTTCAGTAAAAAATCACACAAAGATCATATTCTGGAGGTTCTTTGAGAAGATGAAGAAAAAGAGATGTCTTACTTGCAGTTAGGCAGCATGAGATAGAGGGCTGACCATAAGATCCTGGAATATCATTTGTGGAGTGACACAGAATTCGAATGCTCACAAGACTTCATAGCAAGATATGGCAGGACAAGTTCCCCACCAATCTAAACACAAAAGTACACTTGAATGTCTCCAAAGTGTTACCACATTTTGTCTTATGAAGGTTCAAGCTCTTTTATTTGGATATTAAATGAAAGGGTGACTACAGAAGCCCCGAATATTTGAACACATTCAGGTCCAACAAAGGGGTCCATGAGAAATGTGGTTGGCAAGTCATGGAGGCATGCTGGCTGTGCCATCTGCCCAACTACGACCTGTTCAGAGAAAAGGATTCAAAGACCCACAGACGTGCTCAGTTTCAAAGGCAGGCATCCTCTCATCACACGACTAGATGCCCCAGACTTCCTTTCTCTGATGCTTGTCAAGTATTTACATTATATAATTAGTTCTGTCTTGGATTCTAAGTTCCTTTACTCTGCTTTCTCATATTTCTGGCCTTTCATGAAAGGGTGCTTATATCTTATGCTTTAGACAAGTACCTTTCCTTCATTCCACAAATGTTTATGAGTACCTACTCTGTGCCATGAGCTTGCCGGAGGATTGGGGATAGGGTGGAAGGAAAACATAATCCCTACCTCCACAAAGTTTGCATTCTAAGAAAGAGAGAGACAACAAATTAGTAAAAAAAAAAAAAAAAAAAAAAAAAAAAAATTTAGTATCAATTCACGTAGTGGCAAGTGCTATGAAGAAAGATAAAGCTGGAGAAAAGACCAGAAGTGCTGCCAGAACGTCAAGCTTCCCTGAGAAGGTGAACTTGAATACTAAATTAAGTGAGAAAATGAGCAAACCAGAGAAAAATGTTTAAGGACACATGAGCCAATGCAATTATAAAAGAGAAAGCAAACAGATGCAGAAAAAATAGCAAGAGGAATAAGAAAGACAAGGATAATTTTAGCATTAAAGGCTATAGTTTACTATGAAGATCTGGGAGATGCAATATTTTTGCCCCCAATAACAAACACCACATTATCCCCTGAGTCAAGAGGGTTGGTATTTTGAAATACAGTATTAGTCAGCCATTGACTGCAGGCTGACTCCAGGAGAAGAATATAGTGGCTCTCAAGGGGCATGACTCACAACCAAGATACTTTCTCAGAGAAGGGTGTATCTGTGAGCTATTTGTTGCTAATACTCACCACTCCAAGGGATGTGTGCACCAGCCAAGTAAGTAGAGTCTGGGCAGGTCACCCACAGCTTTAATAGAATCTACTACATTAAGAACTAGCAATTTTTCGGCGTTGGAGAAAGGAGATACAGATTTAAAGCCAATGAAGTATGTGAAGACTCTGTAGTCCTAAACATAAGTCAAAAATATTGGCATGAACTCATAATCTGTTATTTTCTATCTATGTCCACCAAAAAGGCATAGAAATAATTACCAACATAATAGTAACAAGCACCCCTATTACCCAGCCTGTGTTTCCTCATTACCATTTCACACTAAAGGAAATCAGGGCTCCTTTGAGAAATAATTGATTCCAGCTCTGGAACAGTAAATGTACAACATAATCCTGGACTGTCTTATTCTAAAAAGCAAGGAAGCTCTTAGAGACCACTTAGATCATCTCAAAAGAACCAAAGAGTCAATTTAAAGAGGCCCCCACCAAACAAATGTGTTACAACTCAAGCATTAATATTGAAATACAAAATTTTTGTTAAATTCATAAATGTATTATTACAAACACTACCCCACAGACACATACACACACACTCACACACACACACACAGACTCCCTCATTGGTCAGCTTTGGAGGATGCTAAAAATCTGTTGTATTATTGCTGTCAACTCAGCACCATGACCACACTCACTTCTAAAGCTGGAAACTACATTTCCAAACATCTATTCTGTATTAATTTGTTAGGGCTGACATAACAAAATACCACAAACTCGGTGGTTTAAACAACAAAAATTTATTTTTTCACAGTTCCGGAGGCTGAAAATTCACGATTACAGTGCCAGCAGGTTGGGTTTCTCCAGGGCCCCTCTCCTTGGCTTCTAGATGGCTACCTTCCTACTGTATCCTGCATGGTCTCTTCTCTAGGCTCTCACACCTTTGGTGTCTCTTTCTTTTCTTTAGGGACACCAGTCTATTGGATTAGGACCTGCTCATATGACCTCACTTAACCTTAGTTGCCTCATTAAAGGCCTTATCTCCAAATACACTCACATTCTGAAGTACCAGTGGGTAGAGTTTCAACATACGAATTTCAGGGGACACAATACAATCCCTAATATTTTCTAGATTAAACTTTGCCAAAGGAAGAAACTGAGGTTTGGAAGGAGCATGTGAAGCAAAACCATATTATTGGAAGTAAAAAACATCCACTAGTGGTGGCTTCCCAGACTTCTCCATGCTCCTCCACTTTGTGGTCATTCTGGGTAACTCAAAGTCATCGTGGCTTCTTGGACTTTGCTGCAAGCACCTGTCTACCCACCCAATGTGCAGGCCCAAGTCATTCTTGAATTTTTTTCTGATTTCCTGACTGAAGTCCTTCTGACTTCCAGTCCTCCCTCCAGCTCCACTCACAAAGATGTAAACCCCAATTCGTATTCTAAAGCCCCTCTTCTCATAATACATACAGTGGTAGCTGTTTGTTTATGACAGTAAGAAATATATATCTGGTCTTTGTCCTAGTTCCTGACACAGAGCTTTTAAAACCACTGGATTTCTGAAGTGGTGGAGATAATGGGAGCATCTTTGTTTTTCATAACAAGTCCCTTTCAATCATACCTGATTTATGCTAAATAAGTGGCCCTGGATGGCCTCTAGAGAGCCTCCAAATGATGGCTTGTTGCCAGAAGAAACAGCCACATGTTGAGAGGGTTGAAATTTTCTGCTCCACTTTGACACTTCCAGGGAAGGGGGGGGGTTGGAGATTGAGTTCAATCACCAATGGCCATTGATGTATGCCTATGCAATGGAACCTCCATAAAGCCCCTTAAACAATGGGGTTTGAAAGCTTCCAAGTTGGTGAACACGTGGATGTGCTGGATGAATGGTATGTACCGAGAGGGCACAGAGGCTCTATTCCCCGCCTCCACGCCTTGGCCTGTGCAGCTCTTCCAAATGGCTATTCACGTAGAGTATCCTTTACAATAAGCTGATACTAGGAAGTCAAATGTTTCCCTGAATTTTGTGAGCCATTATACCAAATTATCAAACATAAGAGGGAGTCATGGGAAGCCCTGATTTATAGACAGTTGTTATATAGATATATAACACCATCTAATCAATGGTGTTACCCAAACGTTCAAAAAAGCTGAAATAAATTTGAACAAACCTCTAGCTTTTACAGTCAATACACAGAAAATATAGAAGACAGAAAAGCATTTCAAAGGCCACCGCAGGGATACAATTAGAAAAACCCATACTGAGAAAAATGTAGTTTCCCCCTCGACAACAAAAATTACATAAACTGAAGAAATGAAGAGATAAATCATAGCTTAAAAGTGATTTAAGAATCATTTGACTAGTTATAATGCATGGGCCTTATCTGGCACCCAATAAAATCAACAATTAGTTTGTTTACTCTAATTAAAAGAAAATATATATACATATAATTAGCAAAAGTATTTTCCATGAAAATTGGATAATATAAACTTCGGATATTTGATTATATTAAAATTATTGTTAATTATTTCTCATATGATAATGGTATTATAATGCTTTTAAAATCCCTATCTTTTAGAATAATGTGCTGAAATATTTACAGGTGAATTAATGTTACATTTAGGGTTTGATTCAACATGATCAGGAGGTGGGAGGAAAAGCGGGTAAGGGTACAGATAAAATAAGAATAAGTTTGCTTTTGAGCTGTTACTTGTGGAAACAGCTCTGTGGGTGATGGGTAATGGGCACATTTAAGTTCATTATACTCTCTCTAGTTTTGCATATGTTTGAAGTTTTCTAAAACTTTTTATAACTAAAATAGTTTTTTTTTTTTAAGCCAGGTTGTGTCAGATAAGCTACCAAAATTCCTGAGAACATTATATAAGGGCACAAAAATGTATTAACAGATGAGCACTCATCTGTCTCTGCTAAAGAGAATGTTATATTTGTACACGTAGATGCCCTCTTTTTAAAGAAAAAAAAGATTCTTTTGAGCTGAAAAAGAGATAAGTCAAGCAATGAAGTCAGAGATGGTATGGAGAGGGAGAGAGAGAAGCCACAGGGGGTGGGACTCCAAAAGCCACGGAACCTAAAGAATTGGCATGAGAGGGTCTCTGCAGCAGCTTCTGGGGGAAGAGAGCCAGGAGATTGAGAACAGCTTCTAGGGATTATGTGTGGGAAATGCTTTAATGTTCTTCAAGAACTTACAGTGAAAAATGGAACCCTCTCCTAATTTAAAAGAGAATCCATCTGGCTGCTTTCTGAATGTGGATGCACCACATGGAAGACAAGAGGAAAAAGAGGAATCAGGGATGAAACCTGCCTTGAGGCATAAGTGCCTCTGTAAGTAAAAATGCCATTTTCATTGTTGGGGAAGGCAGGCCTTGGGGGTGAACTGAGATATCACTGAAGGTGTGGTTACAAGAACACAAGCTCCCCCATGTACCCAGGTATAAGGGGCATCTTGTGTGAATCCAGACCTTACTCCACTGTTGGAAGAGTCAGAGAAGAGGGAACAAGGATGTCTATACTGGAGATCAGTGGAGCAGATACTGAAGAGCTCAGCCTGATACTGAGAACTCAGGGGGTTCCAAAAACTCACTGCAAAGTGCTGCAAGTCTCAAAAATCTCTATGAAATTTCAAGCAACTATCTGAGGCTCTAGGAGTGAAGTGGGTGGTTCTCAAACGCTCCCCAGAAAAATGCTGTGAATCTCCTATCTGCCCCCTGTCAGTCTGTAACTGTCTGCAGAGGATAATGGCTTCATCTTTTTTCTTGCCTTCTTAATCTTGTGTGTTTCTCTCATTAGAAAATTCTAAACTGGGACCATTCAAGCAAGGAGATTACAAAAGCTATAGTTCCCATCTTTTTCTCAGCAATGCAGAGGGCATATTCCAAGGAGATGGTCGTGATGTCTGGTTGATTATATATAATTCAGCAAAAATAGATATTGATGAGTGGAGAGAGTCAAAATTTCTGTTTTATTCATACTAATGAAGATTCATAAGACTGGAGGTTAAGAGTGAAGCTGAGCTAAATATACACGTTTAAGTCATCAGCACATAGATGGTATTCATGTTGGTCTGCTCTTGGCATGTAACAAATTACTTCAATTGAATGGTGAACTTGTTCTTAGTCCTCTAGGTCAGAATGACACAGTGTGGCTGAGTTCTCTGCTTGGGGTTTCATAGGTTGAAATCAAGTTGTCATCTGAGCTTAGTTCTTGTCTTGTGGGGGAGGTTGGGTAAAAATCTGCTTATAAACCCATTCTTGTTGTTGACAAATTTCAGTTCCTCGTGGTTGTAAGACTGAGGTCACTATTTCCATGCCACTGTCAGTAAGAGGATACTTTCAACTCCTGGAGGACACCTGCAGACCTGCCATATGGCCCCTTCAATCTTCAAGCTAGTGACTGTGCATCAAATCCCTCTCATTCTTCATATCTCTGACTTCCTTTTCTGAAGCCTGCTAGAGAAAATGAACGCTTTAAAGGAGTTCATGTAATTGAGTAAGGCCTACCTGCAAAATCTTTTTATCCTAAGGTCAACTGGTTTGGGATGTTAATTATATCAGCAAATTTTTGTTTGAGTATCTGAAGAAGGTGTGTGTATACTAAAGGCTGGGAGTATTAAAGAGCATTTTAGAATTTTCCCTACCATTGTTTTTAAAGCTAAGGGGGTAAAGATATGTTAGTCTCCCAGGGCTGCCCTAAGGAATTACTGTAAACTTGGTGACTTGAAAAAAAGAAACTTGGCCGGGCACAGTGGCTCACGCCTGTAATCCCAGCACTTTGGGAGGCCAAGGAGGGCGGATCACCTGAGGTCGGGAGTTCGAGACCAGAATGACCAACATGGAGAAACCCTGTCTACCAAAAGTACAAAATTAGCCGGGTGTGGTGGTACATGCATGGTCACAATTCTGGAGGCTGGAAGGCTGAAAAATGAAGGCATCAGCAGGGCCATGTTCCCTCTGAGAGTCCGAGTAGAATCCTTCCTTTCCTCTTCCTTGACCCTGATGGTGACCACTGATTCTTGGCAGTCCTTGGCTTGCAGAGGCTACATCCCTCCAGTCTCCACCTCCTTCATCACATGGCATTCTACTTGTGCGCTCTGCCCAAATATCCTTCTCATAATGACATCGGTCATGTTACTTTAGGGCCCATCCTAATAACTTCAAGGACTCTATTTCCAAATAAGGTCACACTCACAGCTATTCACAAGTATTCACAGGTATTGAGAGTTATGACTTCAACATATCTTTTAGGGAGAAAAATTCAACTCACAACAGAGGATAACCTAGAGAGTGAGGATATGAATGAGTCCTTGGGCATTTCAGTATTTAGAGGATGGGAAGAAGATGGTGCTCTGACAGGGTGTAGGAGGAAAACCTGAACAGTACAATGTCCTGGAAGACAACTGAAGATGTGTGTTTCAATAAGACAGTGTGATCAACTTTGTCAAATGCAACTAATAATTTGAGTAAGATAAGGACTGAGAAATTGATTTAGCATGGTGGAGGTTATTGGTGACTTTTAAAAAGTAATTTCAGTGAAGATGGTGGTGCCATAACCTACTTAGAGTGGGCTTTTTTCTCGCTCTCTTTTAATTGAAAGTTTATTTGTGATATCTGTGTTC
This sequence comes from Pan paniscus, assembly GCF_029289425.2. NCBI lineage: Eukaryota > Metazoa > Chordata > Mammalia > Primates > Hominidae > Pan > Pan paniscus. Next base: position 39,056,736 of record NC_073255.2, on the reverse strand, counting down.
TAACAGAGTGGGCTTTGAGAATTGGGGATGAGAACGTGCAAACATAAAGTGAACAACATTCTTATTATTATTGTAGGATATATTTACAATGCTTTGTATCAAAAATGAATAAACTACCTTCTGATTTTAGGCATCAATCACACTCACATTTGATAATATAACACTCTAAAAAATAGATCCTCTTCTGCCAATCTGACCTAGAATTTCCAGCCAATATGTCAAAACAGAAAGCATGTATCAGAACTGTGTCTAGTAGTGAAGGAAAAAAAATATTGTTTCTACAGCAATAAGATTAGATACTTAGAAATGGAATTTGTCAAAAGATATCTTGGAGCTTATGAGATAACAACAAAGAGGCCCAAATACCAGATCACTATCCACAGATGAATAGTTCTTATATATACATGCAATTATAGATTAGAAAAATAAAGAAAAATTCTATTTGCAATAGCAGTGGTATGTATAAGTATATGTAAATGTGTATCAATATATCCATGTATGTGTAAAACATATATATTTAGAAATGTACAAGATATTTAAGACAAAATTACAAAAGTGTATCTATTTTCTGAAGAAAAGGTGAAAGCTTTAAGATGAATAATAACTTTCCAGAGTTGGTAGGAAGGGAGGATCGCAATGGCATGGTGGGATGGATTATCTTTGGATCAGAAGGTTATTATTTTATATTCAAAAATATGAGGGAGGCAGTAAGGATTGCACATGACATTAAATCATCCAACTCTATATTAAAAACATCTCAAATACTCAGTCAATTTTATACGGCTTGTTTATATCAGTAGTTTTCTAATCTGACTGCATAAGAGGATCATTTACAGGCACTTTAAAAAAATATCAATTCCCATATCGATAGATTCTCATTTAATTAGTGTGGGATGGGGCCTGGACACTAATACTTTCCAGCCCCACCTCCCAAACTATCTTTTTCTTTCATTTATGAAGGAGTAGTTTTTGCAGACAAATCCTCTTACTGAGAACAACTATTTAAATGGAATAAAACACAGAAATAACTCTTTCTGTTTGAAGTCATTGATGAACAGTTCAAGCAGCTAAGACTTAAAAAAATCCTAGAAAGATGGGAAACAGCTGTATTTTTTCTTGTTGTTGTTGTTTCGTTAGTTAGTTAGTTAGTTAGTCAGTTAGTTAGTTTTTGGTATGTGCTTTTTATTTTATTTTACCACCCCTTGGGGTATTTGCCAATTCATGTCATGGGGCATAGAGGCCAAATAAAAATCAATTTCATAAACCCTGTGGCCATGCTGAAGGGGGACAAATGTGACAGGGACCTGAAGGGCCGCAATCCTGGAGAAATGAAAACCATACATAATTGAGCCCTAAATGCATGTCGTTTCCTATTATGACATTTGTCAGTTATTCAGTGGTGCATGTACCAGGAAGAGTTGGGGAGGGGCTCGAGGCAGTGCCAAGAAACAGTAATAAGCATCATCTGCGAGTCTAAAACACCGAACAGAAATTCAGACAGCCTCATGGAACCAGAGAGATGAAAATGAGTTGAGCCTGCTAGGGAGGTCAGGCCACTGTAAATGTCCCAGGCTTTTATTGCGATCACTCCAAGGAGCTATACCCTAGGAGTAAGGACAAACAGAAAATATATGAGCCCTCAAAAAGAAAAGCCTCAATCTTGGCAATGGATGCTTAGATTAAGGTGATCCTCCTATATTCTACCTGCCTGCCAGAAAAATATTAAATCCACTCTAGAGGAAGATAAAATGTTCCAGAGTCCCATAGTATTTTTCATGGATAATACCTAGCATTCAAATTAATAGCATGCCGGGAAACTAGACCAGATGACTAAAAGGCAAGAGAAAAAGATACAAATAAAATAGAAACAGACCATAGGTAATTATGATATCGGAGTTATCAGACATGGATTTTAAAATAACTATGCTTAATATGTTCAAGAAAAAGATAATTAGTTCCTGTGAACTAAAATATATGGAAGAAAATCAAATGACAATTCTAGAACCAAAAATAATGCAAGGCTAAAATGAAGAATTCACTAAATGAATGTAACAGCAGGTTACACAAACCAGAAGAGATTAAAAAATTGGAAGGCACTCAGTAGAAAATAACTAGATTGAATCTCCTACACACACACACACACACACACACACACACAGTGAAAAAATGAAAGAAAGTAACATTCTAATGGAATATAGTGAAAATGTCTAAAATGTATAATTGAAATCTAAGAAGTGAAGAGATAATTAAGCAAAAAAAAAAAAAAGACAAAGAGTTGTCTGAAATAAATGAAAAATATAAAGCTACAGATTCCAGAATCTCTTTAAACCCAACCAGGATAAATACACCGAGGCACCTCATAATAACATTGCTAAATTCAAAAGAAAAAGAAAAAAATCTTAAAAGCAGCCAGGTAAGAAAGACGCATGACTTCTGAGAGCAGCAATAAGACTAACATCTGAATTTTTAATAGAAACAACAGAAGCCACCAGACAAGATAATGACATGCTTACAGAATAGAAATAAATTTTTTTTTGTTCAGCAAAAACTAAAGCCATTCATTGCAGTAGAAGTGTACCAAAAGAAATATTAAAAGGAGCTTATCAAGCAAGCTAAGGCAGAATGGAATGGGTGTCACAAGCACAGGAGGAACGTGGGCAGATTGAATAAATATATTTTCAGTGATAATAATAATAATATCTTGTGAGGGCTTAAATAAATGTAGAATTAAAAGACATGACTATAATAGCACAAAATGTCAGAAAGGATCAAAGAGTTGTGAGCTCCTTGCATTACCTGGAAAATGGTAAAGGCGCTAATTTAAGGTGGATTCTCTTAAGTCAATGACTGGCCTCACCATGTGGCTGTTTGGCCAGTTTCTGAACTTTACATGAAATTATACAGTATACATTCTTTTGTAAACATTATTTCCATGAGATTGATTCAGGTTGTTACATATAAGAGCAGTTTGCTCTTTTTCATAGATGTATAATATGGCTATGTTAACAGGTGCATACAAATTTATATCTTTTTGTTAAATTGAAATTTTTATGATCATAAATGTCTTCTTTACTGCTAGTAATATTATTTGCCTTAAAATTTACGTTGTCTGATGTTAGTTAAGTGATGTCAACTTTCTTCTGGTTACAGTTTACATGTTTTTCTTTTCTCATTTTTCCCTAACATTTCTGTGTTCATATATATATATACGTATATATATACACGTATATATATACGTATATACGTATATATATATACGTATATATATACGTATATATGTATATATACAAACATATATACATATATACACATATATACATATATATTTATATATATACACATATATACGTATATATATTTATATATATACACATATATATACGTATATATATTTATATATATACACATATATATACGTATATATATTTATATATATACACATATATGTGTGTATATATACACATATATATATAAATATATATATATGAACACAGTAAAAAAAAATACACCAGGCTGGAGTGCAGTGGCATGATCTCAGCTCATGGCACATGGCAACCTCTGCCTCCCAGGTTCAAGCAATCCTCCCACCTCAGCCTCCCAAATAGCTGAGATTACAAGCATGTGCCACGACACTTGGTAAATTTTTGTATTTTTAGTAGAGAAGGGGTTTCACCATGTTGGCTAGGCTGGTGTCAAAATCCCAACCTCAAGTGATCCACCTGCCTCGGCCTCCCAAAGTACTCGGATTACAGGCATAAACCACCACACCCAGCCTATATTCTTATATTTAAAGTTTATTCTTGTGAGATTTTATATTGAATAATATATATATTTAATTATATATATAATCTCACAAGACTATATAAAGTTTCATAATAAACTATGTAAAGATTAAATTAAAAGCTATCTACATAAAAATAAATTATATGTCTATATATGAAACTTATTTAGTTTGTCTCAATCTAGTACAATTACTAACATATTTGGATTTAAATATTCCATTTTACTATTAGTTTTCTATTTGTCTCATCTTATGCTTGTTCCTTTTTTCTTCTTGCTGTCTTTTGGATCAATCAAACATTTAAAAAATTCCAATTTCTGTTTTGATTAGCTTGTTAGTTGCATATTCTTTCCTTCTTCTCTTAGTGACTATCCTAGAATGTATCACTGATTTAAGAGAATCTACCTTAAATTAGCACCTTTACCATTTTCCAGATAATGCAAGGACCTCACAACTCTTTGACCCTTTCCAACATTTTGTGCTATTATTGTCATGTCCTTTATTTTGACATTTATTTAAGCCCTCACAAGATATTATTATTATTATTGTCACTGAAAATATATTTATTCAATTTACCCACATTCTCCTTGTGTTCAAGCCATTCATTCCATCCTGCCTTAGCTTGCTGCCATCTGAGATCATTTCTCTTCCTCCCGATAAGCTCCTTTTAGTATTTCTTTTGGTAGAATTCTGCCACAATGAAAAAGTTTCATATCTTGACGCAGGTGATATATGGGCAAAGTCACTCTTTAAATATCCATGGATATATACACTTAAGATTTCTGTACTTTACTGGGTATATATTCTGTTTCTATTTTTAAAATTTAAAAAGAAAAATGAAGAAAAACAATGTCCTCAAAAAATCCTAATGGGTCCCAGCATTGAGACCCACAGAGCTCTGTGACACCTGGCAGTTTGCTGGTGTCTGTGTTTGCTCGAACCAAGCACTGGGCATGAGGCTCCACCTCCCAACTGGACTAACTGCCGCCTTGGTGATTCAGGGCACTGCGGCACGCCAAGTGCACTGCATATAGCAATACTGATGGAGACCCCTCACCCAAATATAGGTCTGGAATCCCACTGCTTCTTGGACCCATGAAGTTTTATAGCTTCCACCCGACTCATAAAATTCTTCCTTTAGAAAATACTAGAATATACCAAATATATATCCCATTACACCCCTTCCCCTTAAATAAGTCTCAGCTGTTTCCTCCCACAAAAGGAAAAATCCTAGAGTTCTAAGACCTGTATGTACTAAACCTCAGCAACCTTTATCTTGCCCAAAGATTTACAACTAAAAATATCACTTTCTTCTCTTCGGTCCACTTCGACTCTTTTTGTGGTTCCTGACCAAAGACCCCAATCCCAATCACCCAGATCACTGTGTATATGGGAAGACACAGCCTAATTTGGTTCAACCTGGTGGTAAAAGTCTCTGCTTCTGGCCACAGATATTATTTGATTCATCTGGGAGAAAAGGAGTTGGGTGATCATATGTAGATATCTAGGAAAGGCCTCCTTGAACAATTTAATAGCCCAAATACTTATTCTACAAATGTAGCAAGGATTACAAACCTTAAGTGCCTTGGACTGGTGCAGTGACTGGACAGATCTGGCCAGTCTTCAAAGATGAGCTTTCTTTTTCAATCATAAGCAAAGGATTCCGACAGAGCTGGTACAGTCTTTTACAGGGATCTGCTTAATGTGTGTATTGATGCATATGTTTGCTCAAGATGCCACTGAGTTTTCTCTCCCTGTGCTTGTGAATAGGGAATGCTCCTGGAGAAAAATGTGCTTTGTGTTTCTGTCCAGATTGATTGATTTATTGATAAATTACGCTGTGTTTTCGGAAATTGAAGTGGTGCATGTTAAAATAAAAGGAAAACATAGTGGTGGAACATAATATGGGAAGCAGCTGGAGCATCTTAAGATAAAAGGGGGAAATAGAAATGACAAAGAGCTTTTAAAAGAATGAATTTCCTCTCCATCGTCTAAACAAATGAAAACGTATCTTTTAGGATCCATTGGGAGAGATGGATTTTGATAACACTTATGTTCAAAGCACTTTGGTATGATGGATAGGCATCTAGCTTTTGCTGTTAAGCAGCATTGTGGTCCTGAGTAAATTATTTTTGCTTTCTGTGCCTCAGCTTCCAAATTCCAAACAGCACAGAAATAATCCACATAGATGACTTCTACATGCCAATGTTCCAAGCATTTTACATATATCCCCTCATTTAATTATCACAATGAGGTGAATGGTATTGTCATTTCTACAGATGAGGAAGCTGAGGCACAGAAAGGCGAGCTGGCCAGCCCATAGCCACACAGCTAGTAAGGGGAAGAGAAGAGATTTAAACATAGGCTCTTTGGCTCAGGGCCTGTGCTCTTATATGCTTAAAGTTCTCCACTTCACTTAAAGCTCTTCACTTAAAGTTCTTCACTGGGCCCCTGGTTGCCACCAGGATAAAGTCTCAAGTCCACAAAATAGAATAGATAACCTTTCACAGTGGAGCCTAATCACCTCATCCTCTGCCCGCATGGAGATTCTCATCATACGCTCCCTGAACATCACCTGTGCCCCTTCTTGCTTGGGCTCTGCTCTTGCTCCTCCCTCTGCCCTGTCCCCACTGATCACCCACCCCTTCTGATCTGCTTTATGGACTCCTACACTTCCTGCAAGTCCCTGGAAAACCGTATTTCCTCTCAGCAGTTTCTTTGAATTTCCTGGTTAAAATTAGGTCACCCCCTGTGTAAGATCCCATACAACTTATCTTGTATCTATGTTGTAGTGTTTGCCACTCGGTATTGCATCATTTAATATATGAATCTATTTCTCCTGTCCGTCCATGGATCAGAGATATTGGGTTTCTTCTCTACCAGGCTAAGGAATTAGTGGTACTGCCCCAAGCACTGTGTTGAGAAGGATTCTGAGGCCATATTTGAGCTCAATGGGAAAATGTTAAATGCAGACTTCATAAGGGTGAGGGCCTTATCTGACTTTTACACCATGGTATCTTCAATGTCTGGCTCAATCTGAGCATATAACAGACATTCAATTAATATTTGTATGAACGAATGATAGATTAATAAGGTCTGCTTAAGAGAGGTAAAATTGATGACACTCATGTCAGATATTTTACTCTTCTTTAGTAATCGCTCAACATTTCAAGGGCAGAGACCATGTCTTATTTATCTTAGCATCTTTGAGGTCTCATTTTGTACATTGAATACAATATTATTGTTGTGTAAATATGTTGTTGAGAGTGCTTAAAGCTTGAAGGGTATGCTGATGCATGGCATGGAAGAAAACTCAGCCATGTGACTCACTCCTTCCTCTGTCCTGTAATAAGCCAAATGGAACACCAAAGAAAGATGTTTTCTGTGGTTGAAGATATGTTTACCAGTGTGTGACTCTCTTGCCCCTGCATTGTGAAATAGCAGCAGGTCTGCCTGAGGTTTAGAATGAAGAGGAAGGCAGCAGCTACTGAGGGGGCTGGGAGGTTGGGAACCACATTTTGCTTTCATGGTTTTCTCCTCCACTCCTAAGGAGTATCTTCAGGCCATCACCTACTTACGGATGCATCTCCACTCATGGCTCTGTGTTAGTCATCCTGGGGTGTCGCGGGTCGGGGTGGGGATTTGTCCCAGAAAAAAGCACAGCTCTCTAAGGCCCTCTCTAGGTCCTTGGAATTTGAAGTGTTGTGTGTTTAGTTGTGTTCTGAATCTTCTTTCTCAGAATTGCTATATGATAAGAAAAGGGAGTTTAGTCCTAGAAAGGACAGATGGCTGAAAACACATTTCTATCTTTGATAACAAACCAAGGCCAGGTGAGAAGCTTCCCCTCAAGATGCCAACTTTATACCCCCGTGTCTCCTGGGTTCTGGAATACTGTTACACACCAGCCAACTATGGATCCCATTCCTCAGAAGGCACCAGAAAGTCACAAGGGAAAAGGCAGAAGATCCAAAGGGAGAAATTCTAAAGGGTCTCTGGATGGTGCAGCAGCACCTGAGCGACACTGAGCGGCTAAGTGCACAGTGCTGTCCCCACGGTGTGCGTGAGCTCCTGGAACACGTTCTATTTTTAGATATGCTCAAAAAAGCTCTTCAGAAAAGATGTGAACAATAAAAGTTTTGTTCTTCACAGGAAAAAAAAAAGAATGTGACATCTTTTTTTTTGTTTTAATTGGCCTGAATTGGAATGTATTAACTTAAAAATAATTTGTGACATTCTTTGAGAGGTTCTGGAAATCTTTGAAGTGTCATAATATCAAAGATAGTTTGGGGAGAGCAAGTGTTTCCTCTTTTCTCATCTCACTCTGAGACTCACAATGAACTCACTGTGGAATCTAGAGCACAGCCTGCCCAATATAAATTTTACAATGAAGAAAATGTTCTATATTTGCACTGTTCAATACAACAGCCACTGGCCACATGTGGCTACTGAGCATTTGATATGTAGTTAGTGTGACCTTATCTTACTCTTCTCTTCCAAATGGGTTTTAATAATCCAGCCAGGCAAAATTTCTTCTTTCCTCTTAGTACATACACTTATCTACAACTCCAGGCCATGGTAGCTAAGTCTTATAGATAAATTCCTAGAATCTCAGGACTTCAGCATCAGGGGCTATACCTGAACAAGAGAAGCTGCACAGCCCCTCCTACTTTTAACTGTTTGGCAGGAATATCCTGAACCCATGGTGCCTGCTATCTCCCTCTTCAAGGCCAGCTGTTATTTGAAGAGCTGCCCTGACCACAGCCAGTGACATTGCTCAGACTCGCTCAGCCCCTTATGGTGCTGTGATCACTGTCCCTCCTCCATTCTGGGATCCATGATGCCCACCTTCCCTACCTTGGGTCCCTGCAAGTAGCCCTGAAAATAATCTCACCCATGTTCCTCTTTTTTTTTTTTAATCTTTTTTTTGGAGACGGAGTCTCACTGTTGTCACCCGGGCTGGAGTGCAATGGCGTGATCTCAGCTCACTGCAACCTCCACCTCCCAAGTTCTAGCAATTCTCCTGCCTCAGCCTCCCAAGTAGCGGAGATTACAGGCAACTGCCACCACACCTGGCTAATTTTTATATTTTTAGTAGAGAGGGGGTTTCACCATGTTGGCCAGACTGGTCTCGAATTCCTGACCTCAGGTTATCCACCCGTCTCAGCCTCCCAAAGTGCTGGGATTACAGGTGTGAGCCACCGCACCCAGCCTCTTGTTCCTCATTTTCCAGGAGACACTGAAACACAGAAAGAGGGACTTGTGTTAGCCCTCATAGAGTTAATGTGGCCCTTCCAGAGTTAACTCTCCCGTTGAAAGCGTGACCCTTCACTCAAGTTTCTTATCTACAGCCCCTTCCCTGCAAGACCATCTCTGATTGTTTGGTACCCACTGATAACCCTTTCTGTGCATTCCTCTAGCACACATCCAATAGCATCTATTTTGGCCCAAAGTCATTCATCGTTACATTAGTCTTTTCTTAACTAGAATGTAGAAATCCAGAAAGTAGAAACCATTCCTTTAACTGTCTTCCCATGCAGTGTCAGATAAAAATGACAGATTTTACCCTGACTCCTAAAGTAGTAGCATGTACCCTAAAAGGAAAAAGAATGTCATCGCATCGATTCTCCTCCTCTGGTATATACTACAGAAGAGAAATATTTGCTTAAAATTCCTTTGTGTCTAAATAATGCTTTTGATACATCATGTCCAAGCATAGATTTAAAAATTAAAATTCTTTGGTCTATTTTTCCAACATGAGTCAGTAAATCCAATCCAGCAAGCATTTATTAAATTCAAAGACCTTATAATATAGTTTAAAGAGCAATACTTTCACACATGAAGGAGATTGAGATTAATATGATAGAATGTAATTTTCTTCAAGTATTTATTGCATGCCCACTATCAGCCAAAAAATGTGTAGCTCAGAGCTATTCAAAGTTGGTAGCAGCTAAAGTTTCTAATGATCACTTTATCAACATGGCGAGAATTAAAATAGACTTTATAATTCTTGATGGTAGAAATTAGCAAGGCTGATAGGAGGAAGAAGAGGTGGAGCTGCCAGGTTGTTCATGTGGAAATCCAATGGATCTGCATAGGCCTTGGGCAAAGCTGAGGTTATTTACTAAGAAGTGGGAATTTCATTATTTGGGAGTGAAGACCAACAAGCCTGACCAGAGAGATGAGACCAGACTGGACTAGCCAGGCAATGGCTAAATTTATGAATAGCAGAGGGACAGGCAGAGCTGTCAGTGACATATGGGGGTAGGGGAAGAATCACTCTGGTCCAGGAGCCAGTTGATGGATGCTTTGATTATGGTGGTGCAATGGCAATACAGAACAAGAGATTTCATCCATTTTAAGATTAATTGTCAGAATAATTTAAATACATATTGTTTTATGGAAGAGTTTTAGGGCAGAAATGGAAGATATTTCCAAGTTTGGAGGTTGGGAGAATGGAAGGATGTTCCACTGAAAAAATAAGAACTAAGAAAGGAAGTGAGAAGTTAATGTGTTAAGAATAGGACATATTGAGTGTGTAAAGATAATGGGCTTTCAGATGGAGATGCTAAGTGAATTTCAAAATAAGAAACTGGAACTCGAATTACAGGTCAGGATGAGGACAGTGGCTTTCATATCAAGCAAGTCTACTTTCCTCTCCACCCAAAAACACTTTCTTCTTAGGCTGTGTGATAAGGAAGTTAGAATATGGTTATATTGAGGCCACTATCTCAAGGGGTCTCCGAGGTGCCTTCTTAAGTCTTCGCAGGTTGTTCAAAATCAGACCAGGAGTTGCTTTATGAGTTGCCCATAAACAGAGGGTCTCAGTTTGAGCCGAGAACTGGACCTTAGAGGAGAGTAAGAGGTTCATCTCTTGTACACATCCAAGGGGAGACCAAGTGTTGGGGACTGAAACTGGGGAAGGAGAGCATTCACTCTGTTCACTCTATGGCTTTCTGGTATGAATTCTAATAAGGTAATCCATGTTCCCCAATTCTTACATATCTGAGACCTAAGTAGGTGTGACGGAGAGCGCATAAGTTACCAACAATAGTCTCACCTTCAGAATTCCTGGAGTTTCACACTCCAATCCATTCCCCCACTGCCTGCACACACCCACTCTTCCACCTACAGGCAGACTTTTAAGGTGACCTGCCCTTTCTGCATGGCTGCCATGGAGGTTCTTTTCTAGCAGAGAAGGGATATCTCTACGCCACTGCCTTATACCATCTCCTTCATTGTAATGTTGTCTCTTCAAACCCAAAGCACGTGCCTGTGATGGTTTCTATACTGGTGCCATTCCAATTCTTTCCTGGTCTGTGGTATTCCTTGCCTGCCAACCATTTGGATCACCCAGCTCTGCCATTGCTCCAGGCAATGAGTGCTGACTTTGTGGGAAACACTTGCTCTGTCTGAAGCCTCGCTTGTGTCAGTTCCAACTTCTCATAGTCCTTTCTGCCATTTCTGTCCACACTGCTCTAGCTGAGACAAAAGAAGACCCTGCCAGGTTGCAGTGTTGCAATTCATCATAGACGTCCAAGTGCAGGCCATGCTACCTTAGCTCATCTCTATAGTATTGTGTGTCTAATCCTTTATTTGAGTCACCTTCTGAGATTCTTACAAGGAACCTGAGACAAAATCTCATTGAGTACAACAACAATAAGTGTGGTATCATTCCATGCCATACCCAGAATCTTTCCTTTCCTACTACATCCTTGCACGGAGCTCTAGCACCAGGTTCTTTCCAAATTCACGGCAATTTCACTGCTTAGCAAGGGCATACTACATGCAAGGTTAAGGATATGTCTCTTGTCACAATTCTCATGTGCAAGACCTACTGTCAGCTTGGATGTATGCAGTCATTTTCTCTGCCTAAAGACTCATGGACTTTATGAATAAACTCATAGGAAGGCCATCTTCCCCTTTATTTCATGCCAAAGTTTTGTGGAGTACACTCAGCTTAGGTATACACATGCACTCACACACACATATTTACACACACTCCATAGTCTTGACGACAATAATAGTAATAAGATTAACAAAAATCAGGGACTCTACTAAAGGCAAATGTTTCCTTTCAGTAACAAGGAACATGTGTTTCGAGAAATGTAACCAGCTTTATACAGGATTATTTGACTGAAGCCAGTTGCCTAATCTTATGTAAAACATATCCTATTTTCCCTGAAATCCTTGATATGAAGTGGAAATTAGTTTAAGATAATCAGTTTCAAAATAAAGATTAAATCATAATTCATTGCCCTACTTGAGCCCCAAAATCCCTTGGTCCGTACTTTCAGTCATTTCCAGTCATTTATAAAAAGACAAAACACTGCTACTTTGATAATCCTGCTGATCACTTCAAGCTGCCCCTTAGGAGAGTGAAAATTATGCTGGTTCCAAAATATTGTCTGATAGCTAGATGGATCCATTTTTTTTTACTGCCAGTAAAATAATAACTTGGAAGAGAGCAAAGGGAGAATAAATCCAAACTGTATGTTATGAGAATAAGTTGGACCATATCACCTCCCTGAGAGTATGACTTATTTGGCTGATAATCTTTCAGGAAGTGCATCAAAATACAGCAGGGGCAAATTCTGATTTTTTTTTTTCTGACATAGTATGAATTGTAAAAGATGGAAAAACACCGAGAGACAAAAAGTATAATTCACTTATTGTCATTTGACACCAACTGGAGATAGCTAAATTGTTCTAGCAATTTTTCATACCCCACAGCATGTCTAGGTAAAAAGAGCTGGCTCATGCTCAGAATTTAAATCAAGACAAAACTTTTGAATGTTTATCCTATTTAAAAGGTCACAGCTTCAAAATATTGTTCAGAGAACTTGCAGTGAAAGCAACATAAAAAGGAGAGCAGGGATAGAAAAAGGAATCCAGTGGGCAAAAGATGCCAACTGTTCCCAAGAGAGTCCAGTGCGACCATCACAACAGGTACCGGTGGAATTACCATGGTTATTTGTGGAGCAGTCATATTGTGAAAAGTAAATGTGGACATTTTTGCTGTTGTTGATGAGAGATGGAGTGGAGAGTACTATATTCATAGCTGCTTTGAATCTGTGACATTTATATTCCTGTAAAGTCATATCTATCCCTAAAATCTCTGGAAGATTCATCATACACTACACAAATTTTACCAGGAAATATATTTGATTCCAAGCCTGTTGCCCTTATACATTGTATTTTCTGAAGTGCAAAATCAAGTCAAAACCCCACCAAACAGCTTAGCTCACTCACCATCTGCTACTATTTTTCTAGTCTTATCTTCTTTTGTTCCTCCCTAGCCCCTTCATATAAACCCTCCACACCAACTGTGAATGTGTTTGTAATTCCCTGATCAGGCAATACCATTTCCCATGTGGATGTATTCTCAGATGCAGTTCTCTCTCCATCCTACAGTCAGGGTTCCAGTGTGAAGCTCCATCCTCCTACATCTGGCAGGTTTCTTCCAATAGATCTTGTCAAGGTTCCCTTTGCACCGTTTAGCCAAGTGAAACTATCTCCGCTGCTGCACCAATCCCAATATTGCACATACAATGAGGCTTACAAGTGATGCTCTTCCTGGTCAATTATTGGATCTCCAGTTTGGGGACACTGGATCTTGGCTGGACTGTAGTATTTTTGGGGAGTTTACATGCACCTGTAGTGTACAGAACTGAGACCGGCTGCATCTCAGGTTGAAGCAAAATGAAGTGGTCAGGCACACACCGTCAACATGGTGTAGCAAGCTTAAAGCACAGGAAGGGAAAGGATCCAGGTTTAATCCAATAAGATGGAAGTCAGAGAAACAAAATGATCCCTGAGGTTAAAAGCACAGTCAGAAGGAACACCTCGAGAAAAACCCTGCAACTGTGAGCATAGGTGAAACCTAAGGGCTTCAGGAAATAGAAAATATCTGCCTTCAAATAGCCCGGATTTAAGAGATGCAAGTCAGAATACTCATTAAACTGCTATAATTTTAGTTCAACCTCAGTGACTCAACACACACAGTGATAATCTTCTATGTTTAGTTCAGTCCCTAGTGCAAGGATTTCCCAGTGATTACAATGCCTTTTTTGAAATCTGTCTAGTTGGAATCCCAAAGAAAGGTCATAATGTGCTAACTCTTTCAAAATGGGTTTTAACATTGCGTTATTGTGATACCTAACCTCCTTTGTTCTTTTAAATATTGTGGCATAGTCACCTTTTTTATCCTGGGCTATAATGGGAAATATTTTTGGAGTTAGGCTAGGCTGGCCAACCCTCATATTAAAGCTTAAAGACAATGTAAGTTTAAAGGAATGTAAGCATTAAGGAAATGTAAGCCAAGTCCCTCAGCTCATGCCACAGGAGCATTTTCCTTCTGGTGCTGTTTCAGTTCCTTGAGAAGTTAAACGTGCTTTGTTTCAATATTGTGATGTAACCTTGTCATCAGTAAAAGCAATCTTTGATGTCAGCTCAGTATTCCACATATCTCATAGTGCTGAAAATGTCCTTGGTGAGCAGCTCCCCAGGCCTCTGTGTGGAGTCCCTGAGGGATGGAATGACTGCCATGCATAAATTGGCTCTGCTGAATGGTAACACTTCTGGCCCATGTGGGAAATGTGGATACGTATCAGCAGTAGTCCTTCTGAGGATTGATATCCTGAACTGGTGGAAGGCGGGGATCTTCCCCTCAATGTAATCTTAGCTATATCTGTCCTGGAGTTTATCTATACTCATAATTGGACCAGGGTTTGTTTTGGGGACTAAAGATTGGAACAGAATGAGAAATGTTCCAATTTTACTGGTGGTGTTTTATTATCACTCCATTTATTGGTTTGAAAAGCGTCATCAGTAAATCAACTAATCCCAGGCCAGCTTGAGGATGTGATATATGAAACAATTTAGAAATCAGCAAGGTGCACCTAGAATTATATTAAATTTAAATTTTACTGTAAAACTATTATCCTCTCTAAACACTCACTTACAATAAATACTTACGGGAGGACCAGCATTTACTGGTCACTGAGCATAAAGGCAGATTAGGGGAACTAGCTATAAATCTGGTAAATAAGATCATGGAGGCCGGGCGTGGTGGCTCATGCCTGTAATCCCAGCACTTTGGGAGGCCGAGGTCGACAGATCATGAGGTCAGGAGATCGAGACCATCCTGGCTAACATGGTGAAACCCCATCTCTGCTAAAAATACAAAAAATTAGCTGGGCGTGGTGGCAGTTGTCTGTAGTCCCAGCTACTCGGGAGGCTGAGGCAGGAGAATGGTGTGAACCTGGGAGGCGGAGCTTGCAGTGAGCCGAGATCACGCCACTGCACTCCAGCCTGGGTGACAGAGCGAGACTCTGTCTCAAAAAAAAAAAAAAAAAAGATCATGGAAGCGCAGATCGCCTTTGATAATCTAGAAGACCCATTCTTCTCAACTTTATAATTCAAGGAAAGCTTAGGAACTTTATAGACGCAAGTTCCTTATCTTGTTTTTTTGTAGATAACACTTGTGATTAAGAAGTTCAAATTTTAACACATCTAGTAAAGATTTTCTGACATCAAAATGTTGATGCTCTGTTGAGCCCTTCTCTTCACTAACTTGTTAGACCTAACTCAGTAAGCCTAGAGTAATTCTTCCTCTTTTAGACAACATACCTCTATGTCTTCAAAACCACAAACCAGGCAGTTTATTGAATGTCCCCTTACCCTGGCCACTTACACCACTTGTTTCATTAGCAAAGGGTAGGCTGGAGGTTCTCAAGCTAACACATGATGAAGGAGCAGGAAGCCTTTAACCATGATTCTGATATCCTTGACCACTGTTAAGTTTTCTTATCACCTTGAGAATAAATCTGTCCAGAAAATGATGTAGGTTCCCACTACTATCATCTATACTGATTCTTCCTTAGCCTCTGATTTGGTATAACATGAGTGAAGATGCATTGACCTGAGTTACCAATGTCTTTACTCAATTTGTTCTTATTTATTTTTATTTTTTAAATTTTTTGTAGAGTTAGGATTTGCTATGTTGCCCAGACTGGTCTCAAACTCATGGCCTCAATTGATCCTCTCACCTCAGCCTCCCAAAGTGTTGACATTACAGGCATGAGCCACCATGCCCAACTTGAATTTGTTCTTTAACAACAATATGATGGTCGGTTTGGTGCAGACAGTTATGTGACTCATAAACATGAAGTGAGAAATGGAGCTGTCTTCTGAACGTGATTGTTTCTAACTTATATCGTAGTGATTGGATCCTACTTTCCAGTTGTGACTGAGAATAGGTGTATGTACAAAATTTTCTGTTTGTTTGTTTATTTATCATGGTGAAATACCAGTGACCCTAATATATAATTTCCATTATTATCTCACTATTGTCAAAAAGAATGTCTATGATAACAAGCTGAAGCCAAAATCATTAGGTTTGGCAGATGTCCTCCAAGACTTAGTATGTTTATATTTATTTTTCTAACAAGAAGTTACACAGTTACAACCATTTTTTGCAAATATTTGCCCTGAAAGATTTATTAAGAAGTAGATTGCTTTACATTGAAGTTTCTATTTTATATGCAAAAATTCCTGGCAGAGTGTCTGATACTCAATAAATGGTCACCATCAGAAGGATGAGGATGATGCTCGCAATGATGCCAGAGACAGAGATGTCATTGCTCTTTGGATACATCATGTGTTGCCCTCCAAAGAGTGAAAAATTAAAAGGCATATATGAAGCAGCAAATTAACTCTATCTGAAAAAGCTGAATGTGTGTCTTTTGCATGATACAGCATTAGCTTAAGTTCCAAAGCCACCTAACAGAAATGGCTATAGTGTTTGGTTGGATCTATTTTTGGGTGGCTTATCAAATTATTCTTCACTATCAGACAGACTCAGATTCAGTGTTTGACAGCAGCTGAGTATGTGGCTCCTTAGATGTTTTCTAGAGGGATCTAATTAAAAGAATAAGGTGGCTTTTTTTAGCAGAGAATGCAGACTACCAGGCCTAGATCTGAACAGGAGTTGGGGGAAGAAGCTGCAGGCAGGCGAAGCCACATGGTGGGGCGTTGGAGGAGGAGGGCCTGGAACCTCAAGGAAGGTCCCCTCCTCTGAGAGTGGAGTGGCACCATGAGAATAGCCAGCAGGAAGCATGAGTTACAGAGATGGAAGCTCTCTCTCCATGATGCCCTGCTAATAAGTCACGAAGATAACAGACCTGGAGCAGCTTTACCAGTGCACTTTTTCAGGAATCGGGTAATTAGCTTTCTTGGCAATCACTGGGTATACAGTCCCCTTTCTGAGCACTCTTTGGGGATGTCTAAATGATAGGGCAAGTGCCATTATTCTAGAGTTGTATTAAGTTTGAACAGAAATCACTTTGACACATGTGAAACATTGAGTGCCTCAAGGTTATTTGGAGACATGGACTTCCTACCTGACCTCCACGTCTGAGTCCTCATTCACTGCCTATAACTGTGGGTGTTATAGAGTCATTACAATCATAACTCAATAAAAATTCTGCTAAACTATTCAGTGCCAGACCTTTTATATGCATTATCTGATTTAAACTTTATACTGATTCTTTGGTAAATATTCTATATTAGCTACATATTGAAAATAAAAAGAGGCACAGAGAGGTTAGGTAACCTGCCCAAAGTACACAGATGGTG
Source organism: Pan paniscus (assembly GCF_029289425.2). Classification (NCBI taxonomy): domain Eukaryota; kingdom Metazoa; phylum Chordata; class Mammalia; order Primates; family Hominidae; genus Pan; species Pan paniscus. The sequence goes on along the minus strand of NC_073255.2, from coordinate 39,039,320 downwards.
AGTGGCATGGTGGGGATTCCAATTCAGTGGCTTGATTTTAGGATTAGTGCCCCTCTGGGCACAAAAGAGACACTGTCAGTGTGTGCTGAACCATAGTGGCAACCTCCCATTTCCCTGCTCTCCTGAAATGGCTCTGAACATGTTGGCAGACTCTCTCCAAAGCTCACCACTCCCACAGAATTTGCCCTGATTCTGCCAGTGCTGACACTTGGTGAAAGACAGAAGATTCTTTCTGATTCATTCTTAGTGTAACTGCCATCTCTCAATCACCTTCCAGAGAGTCATGGGCAAACTATCGCTGTTGCCTAACTGACCTCCTCTCTCAGCCTCCAGTTTCACACCATTGAATTTTTGTGGAATCCACTGGAAAGATGCACTCCACCCTTTTGTAATCCATCCTCCCAAGGCTTTCCTTGCATATCTCTCTTTATTTTCCTCTAGTCACACAAGAAGTGTCCTTGGCATGCTTTTCGCAGACAGTCCTTCAGTTCCCTCAAGTACTTTCTTGCATAATTCTTTATATCTAAGTTGTCTGCCTGCAGTGTTTAAATAATAATCTGGTTTCCTAAGCAATATCCATATTCCCCACGTAAATTTTGGACACTGTTACTTAATTAAGTAGAAAGAGTGCTAAGAAGCTGACATTTATTGAACACTATTTTGTGTCAGGAATTCTCCTAGACAATATATCCATGAAGGTGGTAAAGAGTAAATCAGTGCTTGCAGTTTCTATTATTTCCATTTCACTGATGAGGAAAGAGATACTCAGAAAGGTGACACCACTGAACCCAGCTTGTACAACTAATAAATTATGACACAAAAAATAAAACTCAAACCAGCCTCACACCAAACCCATGTTGCAGCCATTACAGTTGTGCTTCTTACACCTTAATCAGCACATGTGCCACCTGAGGGTCTTGTTAAGATGCAGATCCTGATTCAGAAGGTCTGGGGTGGGACCTGAGATTCAGCATCCATGATGAACTTCCAGATGAGAAAAGGCTGTTGGTCTATAGGTCCCACCTTGAGTAGAAAGGCTCTGTAGCACTCAGCTAAGTATTTCTTCACCGATAGTGAAAAGGTCATCCTCAGGCTAATCCCTTCTAGATGCTGTGAATTCCATGTCAGTGAGTAAATATGAACACATATCAGCTTGATCAGGACAGTAAACATGAATGCATATCAGCTTGATCAGGACAGTAAATATGAATGCATATCAGCTTGATCAGGAAAGAAGGTGCAGCATGGTGTTTCCCAAAGTTTGCTCATTGGATCATTTGCACAGCATTCCCTGGAGCCGCTGCTAAGTGCAAGCATCAGCCCAGCCCCACTGGACCAGACTACTGGGAGACAGGACTTGAGAAGCTGATGAAGGATAAGCTTCCCAGGCCCTTCTAATGCACATTCAAGTTTGAAAAGAACTGGAGTAACCTTAGCACCAGGTGGATAATGATGATCATGGAAGCTCCTTGGGAAAGACCTGCAGACAGAGGACCCAGAATGACATCTCCCTGAAGGCAAAAGAAAGCTTTTTCATCTGTGGTGTAAAAAGTGGGATTAAAGGAACTCCCTCCCCTAGCCAAGAGAAGCCATGAGGGACTGTGCCGTGAGGAATGGTGCATTCCAGCCCAGATACTACACTTTTCCCACAGTCTTTGCAACCCACAGACCAGGAGATTCTCTCAGGTACCTACACCACCAGGGCCCTGGGTTTTGAAACTGGGCAGTTGTTTGGACAGACACCGAGCTAGCTGCAGGAGATTTTTTCATACCCCAGTGGCCCCTGGAATGCCAGTGAGACAGAACCATTCACTCCCCTGGAAAGGGGGATGAAGCTAGGGAGCCAAGTGGTCGAGCTCAGTGCATCCCACCCCCCATGGAGCCCAGCAAGCTAAGATCTACTGGCTTGAAATTCTCGCTGCCAGCACAGTAGTCTGAAGTCAACCTGGGAGGCTCAAGCTTGGTGCGGTAGGGGCATCTGCCATTACTGAGGCTTGAATAGGCAGTTTTCCCCTCACAGTGTAAACAAAGCCACTGGGAATTTCGAACTGGGCAGTCTGCACCGCAGCTTGGCAAAGCCACTGTAGCCAGGCTGCCTCTCTAGCTTCCTCCTCTCTGCGCAGGACATCTCTGAAAGAAAGGCAGCAGTCCCAGTAAGGATCTTATAGATAAAACTCCAATCTCCCTGAAGCAGAGCACCTGGCGGAAGAGGCTGCTGTGGGCACAGCTTCAGCAGACTTAAACGTTCCTGCCTGCCAGCTCTGAAGAGAGCAGCAGATCTCCCAACACAGCACTTGAGCTCTGCTAAGGGACAGATTGCCTCCTCAAGTGGGTCCCTGAGTCCCATGCCTCCTGACTGGGAGATGCCTCCCAACAGGGGTCGACAAATGCCTCATACAGAAGAGCTCTGGTTGGCCTCTGGCACATGCCCCTCTGGAACAAAGCTTCCAGAGGAAGGAACAGGCAGCAATCTTTGCTGTTCTGCAGCCTCCACTGGTGATACTGACACCTCATACAGGTGGGTGCCCCTCTGGGATGAAGCTTCCAGAGGAAGGATCAGGCAGCAATATTTGCTGTTCTGCAGCCTCTGCTGGTGATACCCAGGCAAACAAGGTCTGGAGTGGACCTCCAGCACATTCCAGCAGGCCTGCAGCAGAGGGGCCTGACTGTTAGAAGAAAAACTAACAAACAGAAAGGAATAGCATCAACATCAACAAAAACCACATCCACACAGAAACCCCATCCAAAAGTCACCAACATCAAAGACCAAAGGTAGATAAATCCACAAAGATGAAGAAAAAACAGCGCAAAAAGGCTGAAAATGCCAAAAACCAGAACACCTCTTCTCCTGCAAAGGATCACAACTCCTCCCAGCAAGGGAAAAAAAACGGACAGAAACTGAGTTTGATGAATTGACAGAAATAGGCTTCAGAAGGTGGGTAATAACAAACTCCTCAAAGCTAAAGGAGCATGTTCTAACCCAATACAAGGAAGATAAGAACCTTGAACAAAGGTTAGCAGAATTGCTAACTAGAATAACCAGTTTAGAGAAAAACATAAATGACCTGACAGAGTTGAAAAAACACAGCATGAGAACTTCGTGAAGCGTACACAAGTATCAATAGCTGAATCAATCAAGTGGAAGAAAGGGATATCAGAGATTGAAGATCAACATAATGAAATAAAGCGTGAAGACAAGATTAGAGAAAACAAATGAAAAGGAATGAACAAACCTTCCAAAAAATATAGGATTATGTGAAAAGATCTAACCTACGTTTGATTGGTGTACCTGAAATTGACGGGGAGAATGGAAACCAAGTTGGAAAACACTCTTCAGGATATTATCCAAGAGAACTTAGCAATATAGAACCCAATATAGAACTTAGCAATATAGAACCCAATATAGCAAGACAGGCCAACATTCAAATTCAGGAAATACAGAGAACACCACAAAGATACTCCTCAAGAAGAGCAGCCCCAAGACACATAATTGTCAGATTAACCAAGGTTGAAATGAAGGAAAAAATGTTAAGGGCAGCCAGAGAGAAAGGTCAGGTTACCCAACAGCAGATCTCTCTGTAGAAACCTTACAAGCCAGAAGAGAGAGGGGGCCAATATTCAACATTCTTAAACAAAAGAATTTTCAACCCAGAATTTCATATCCAGCCAAACTAAGCTGCATAAGTGAAGGAGAAATAAAATTCTTTACAGACAAGCAAATGCTGAGAGATTTTGTCACCATCAGGACTGCCTTACAAGAGCTCTTGAAGAAATCACTAAATATGGAAAGGAAAAACCAGTACCAACCACTGCAAAAACATACCAAATTGTAAAGACCATCAACACTATGAAAAAATCTGCATCAACTAACTGGCAAAATAACCAGCTAGCATCATAATGACAGGATCAAATTGACACATAACAATATTAACCATAAATGTAAACAAGCTAAATGCCCCAATTAAAAGACACAGACTGGCAAATTGGATAAACAGTCAAGAACCATCAATGTGCTGTAGTCAGGAGACCCATCTCACATGCAAAGACACACATAGGTTCCAAATAAAGGGATGGAGGAATATTTACCAGGCAAATGGAATGCCAAAAAAAAGCAGGGGTTGCAATCCTAGTCTCTGATAAAACAGACTTTAAACCAACGAAGATCAAAAAAGACAAAGAAGGGCATTACATAATGGTAAAGGGATCAAAGCAACAAGAAGAGCTAGCTATCCTAAATATGTGTGCACCCAACACAGGAGCACCCAGATTCATAAAGCAAATTCCTAGAGACCTACAAAGAAACTTAGACTCCCACACAATAGTTGTAGGAGATGTTAACACCCCCACTGTCAATATTAGACAGATCAATGAGACAGAAAATTAACAAGGCTATTCAGGATTGAACTCAGCTGTGGACCAAGCAGACCTAATAGACATCTACAGAACTCTCCAGCCAAAATCAACAGAATATACATTCTTCTCAGCACCACATCGCACTTATTCTAAAATTGACCACGTAATTGTAAGTAAAACACTCCTCAGCAAATGCAAAAGAACGGAAATCATAACAAACATTCTCTCAGACCACAGTGCAATCAAATTAGAACTCAGGATTAAGAAACTCACTCAAAATCTCACAACTACATGGAAACTGAACAACCTGCTCCTGAATGACTGCCCGGTAAATAACAAAATTAAGGCAGAAAGAAATAAGTTATTTGAAACCAATGAGAACAAAGACACAATGTACTAGAATCTCTTGGACACAGCTAAAGCAGTGTTTACAGGGAAATTTATAGCACTAAATGCCCACAGGAGAAAGTGGGAAATATCTAAAATCGACACACTAACATCCCAATTAAAAGAACTAGAGAAGCAAGAGCAAACAAATTCAAAAGCTAGCAGAAGACAAGAAATAACTAAGATCAGAGCAGAACTGAAGGAGATAGAGACACAAAAAACCCTTCAAAAAATCAATGAATCCAGGAATTGGATTTTGAAAAGATTAATAAAATAGACTGCTAGCCAGACTAATAAAGAAGAAAGGAGAGAAGAATCAAATAGACACAATAAAAATGATAAAGGCAATATCACCACTTACCACACAGAAATACAAACTACCATCAGAGAATACAATAAACACCTCTATGCAAATAAATAGAAAATCTAGAAGCAATGGATAAATTCCTGGACACATACACCCTCCCAAGACTAAACCAGGAAGAAGTCAAATCCCTGAATAGACCAAAAACAAGTTCTGAAATTGATGCAGTTAATTAATAGCTTACCAACTAAAGAAAGCCCAGGACCAGATGGATTCACAGCTGAATTCTACAAAGAGGAGCTGATACCATTCCCTCTGAAACTATTCCAAACAATAGAAAAAGAGGGACTCCTCCCTAACTCATTTTATGAGACCAGCATCATCCTAATACCAAAACCTGGTGGAGACACAACAAAAAAAGAAAATTTCAGGCCAATATCCCTGATGAACATCAATGTGAGAATCCTCAATAAAATACTGGCAAACCAAATCCAGCAGCACATCAAAAAGCTTATCCACTGCAATCAAGTCAACTTCATCCCTGGGCTGCAAGGCTGGTTCAACACACAAATCAATAAATGTAATCCATCACATAAACAGAACCAATGACAAAAACCACATGATTATCTCAATAGATGCAGAAAAGGCCTTTGATAAAATTCAACATCCCTTCATAATAAAAACTGTCAATAAACTAGGTACTGATGGAATGTATCTCAAAATAATAAGAGCTATTTATGACAATCCCACAGCCAATATCACACTTAATAGGCAAAAACTGGAAGCATTCCCTTTGAAAACTGGCACAAGACAAGGATGCCCTCTCTCACCACCCCTATTCAACATAGTATTGGAAGTTCTGGCCAGGGCAATCAGGCAAGAGAAACAAAGGTATTCAAATAGGAAGCCATGAAGGCAAATTGTCTTTGCTTGAAGATGACATGATTGTACATTTAGAAAACCCCATCATCTCAGCCAAAAATCTCCTTCAGCTGATAAGCAACTTCACCAAAGTCTCAGGATACAAAATCAATGTGCAAAAATCACAAGCATTCCCATACACCAATAAAACACAAATAGAGAGCAAAATCATGAGTGAACTCCCATTCACAATTGCTACAAAGAGAATAAAATACCTAGGAATCAAACTTACAAGGGATGTGAAGGACCTCTTCAGGAATAACTACAAACCGCTGTTCAAGGAAATAAGAGAGGACACAAATAAATGGAAAAACATTCCATGCTCATGGATAGGAAGAATCAATACTGTGAAAATGGCCATACTGCCCAAAGTAATTTATAGATTCAATGCTATCTCCATCAAGCTACCATTGACTTTCTTCACAGAACTGAAAAAAAACTACTTTAAATTTCATATGGAACCAAACAAGAGCCCGTATAGCCAAGACAATCCTAAGCAAAAAGAGCAAAGCTGGAGGTATTATGCTACCTGACTTCAAATTATACTACAAGGCTACAGTAACCAAAACAGCATGGTACTGGTACCAAAACAGATATCTGGACCAATGAACAGAGCAGAGGCCTCAGAAATAATGCCACACATCTAAACTATCTGATCCTTGACAAACCTGACAAAAACAAGCAATAAGGAAAGGATTCCCTATTTAATAAATGGTGTTGGGACAACTGGCTAGCCATATGCAGAAAACTGAAACTGGACTCCTTCCTTACACCTTCCACAAAAATTAACTCAAGATGAATTAAAGCCTTAAATGTAAGATGTAAAACAATAAATACCCTAGAAGAAAACCTGGGCAACACCATTCAGGACATAGGCATGGGCAAAGACTTCATGACTAAAACACCAAAAGCAATGGCAGCAAAAGCCAAAATTGACAAATGGGATCTAATTAAACTAAAGAGCTTCTGCACAGCAAAAGAAACTATCTTCAGACTGAACAGGCAACCTACAGAATGGGAGAAAAATTTTGCAATCTATCCATCTGACAAAGGGCTAATATCCAGAATCTACAAAGAACTTAAACAAGTTTACAAGAAAAAAACAAACAATCCCATCATAAAGTGGGCAAAGGATATGAACAGATACTTCTCAGAAGAAGGCATTTATGTGGCCAACAAACATTTGAAGAAAAGCTCATTATCACTGGTCATTAGAGAAATGCAAATCAAAACCACAATGAGATACCATCTCATGCCAGTTAGAATGGCAGTCATTAAAAAGTCAGGAAACTACAGATGCTGGAGAGGATGTGAAGAAATAGGAATGCTTTTACACTGTTGGTGGCAATGTAAATTAGTTCAACAATTGTGGAAGACAGTGTGGCAATTCCTCAAGGATCTAGAACCAAAAATACCAATTGACTCAGTGATCCCATTACTGGGTATATACCCAAAAAATTATACATTATTCTACTATAAAGACACATGCTCACATATGTTTATTGTAGCACTATTCACAATAGCAAAGACTTGGAACCAATCCAAATGCCAATCAATGATAGACTGGATTAAAAAATGTGGCACATATATACCATGGAATACTATGCAGCCGTAAAAAAGGATGAGTTAATGTCTTTTGCAGGGACATGGATGAAGCTGGAAACCATCATTCTCAGCAAACTAACACAGGAACAGAAAACCAAAAACTGCATGTTCTCACTCATAAGTAGGAGTTGAACAATGAGAATACATGGACACAGGGAGGGGAACATCACACACCAGGGCCTGTCAGGGGGTGGAGGGTTAGGGGAGGAATAGCATCAAGAGAAATACCTAAGGTAGATGACAGGTCGATGGGTACAGCAAATCACCATGGCACATGTATACCTATGTAACAAACCTGCACGTTCTGCACATGTATCCCAGAACTTAAAGTATAATAAAATATATACTCCTGCTTTCCTTGGATTAATGTTAGCACAATATATATATTTCCTTTCTTTTTTTTTTTTTAATTCTGCCTGTATCAATGCATTTTAAGTGAGTTTCTTGTAGGTGGTAAATAGTTGGGTCATGGTTTTAATTCACTCTGACAACTTTTGTCTTTTAATTGGTGTTCTTAGAACATTTATATTTACTATAATTATTAATATGTTAAGGCATGAGTCTGGCATTTTATTTTTTGTTTTGCTTGTTCTGCTTTTTGTTTCTCTGTTTCCTTTTTCTGGCTTTCAGTGAGTTACTTGAAAATTTTTTAGAATTGCATTTTGGTTCATCTGTAATAATTTTTATTATATCTCTTTGTATACCATTTTCATGATTGCTTTAAGTATTACATTATATATATGAAATTTATCACAGTCTACTGGTGTTAACCTTTTACCTGTTCAAATAAAATATAGAAACCTTATCTCCTTTTACTTCCCTTTACCCTCTTCTGTTTATAATTATTTCAAATAGTCCCTTCACATATATTTAGAACCATATCAGACAGTGTTATAATTTTTGTATCAACTGTCAAACATAATTTAGAAAACTTGGTCATGAACAAAAATTGGAATTAAAGCTGAAAGGGCTAGTTATAAAGTTTTAGCATCAGAAGGGATCCAACAGATTAGGTACTGACAGGAGAAGTCACCTAAGAGATGTCAGGAATGAGATTGTTCTCTGCTCATTATGAGGAAGGAGTCACCCATATCAGTAAAAACATGATGGATATTAAATATTGAATTGGTAAACACTTTAGATGCCTTCTTGGCAATGCCTATAATGTAGAGGAATAGAAATAAGCTCTTATTTGTGTGGCATATTCTCCATGCATGTTAATACCCATGAGATAATCTGCTCTCATATGTGGCCTCAGAGGGTACGTAAAGACAAGTGTGATTCAGTCCCTGCTCACAAGTGAGTGCACAGAGTGCAGAGAGCAGTTGTAATGCCAAGGTCAACCTCTGGTCTCCAACTTTGTGCCTCATCTTTTCAACCAGCCCTGAAGCTCCCAGATGTGACTGTGCATCAAAACACTTGAGGGGGCCCCACCCCAGACCTACTGAGTCAGGATCTTCAGACCTACAGAGACCTGGTCATCTGTATTTTTAAAAACAATGCTGCAGGTGATTCTTAAGCAATCGATCTATGGAACCACGTTTGGGAACCACTCAACTAGACTGTGTGACATGAGCTGCTTATTACTCAAAGGGTCATCTGGAAACAGAAGAAGTAAATAGATTGGAACCCTGGGACCCCTTCTGAAGACAGGAATGGCAGCAGGCACATTTTAGGGTCTTCCCTGTAGTCCTTCTTTTCCTTGGAATGTTAAGATTAGACATGAGGTTCCATAGCAGCTGGAAGTGGGAACATTTAAGAAACTTTTCATTTGAGAAACTGATAGAAAGCATAGCTCAGAACCTAGCTGGTTTATTAGCAAGATCTTCATTAACATTAAAGGATACATTTAAATTTGAATAATTCTAAGATATGGAGAAAGTGGAGGAGGCTGCTTCAGCTGTCGATTTAGAATGAGCTCTTGGTTTAAGTCCTCACTAGCTGTGTGGCTTTGGCTAAGTTAGCTAACCTCTGAAATGTTCAGCCACCACTCCAGAACCTAAAAAATGTCTTAGGAAGATTCTGTGAGGAAAGATGGGTGAAAGCACGCAGCACATACTAGGTACTCCCTATGTTTAGCTGAAGTTGAATCTGAGGTTCCTCAGAACGGTGTAGATAGGAGACAGGAAACAGGAGTTTCCTTGCAGCTGCTAACAAGAGCAAGACTCCGAGATTTTGCTTTCCTCTCAGGGGGTCTGGCCTTCCACATAGACAGATGAGCAGGAAACCAAGCAGCAGTATAGAGGAGCCTCCAGAAGGTTCCCGAGGGAAGCAGTGTCAGAAATTGTTTTACCATTTAGAAACTCTCCTTGGAACGTCTCTTCTTGTGCTTCTCTTTGAAGAATATAAAAGTTCTAATGAACTGATTTTATGCTAAATTTTATTTGGCTGTTGTTCTCATCAAAGGAACCATAGGGGAGGGTGGGTGGCGTAGAGCCCCGTGGAGAAAGGATTTGACCAGGGAGAAAGGGGCATGGGAAGGGAAGTAGGAAGTGTTGAAGTCAACTTTGACTGGACTCACAGCTTTCCCCATCCCATGGGTTTAGCCCATCGTGTGGGGAGATGAACTTGTGGTGCCCAGGAAAGGTGAGAGGTTTGCTTCCAGAGGAACGTATTTGAGCTGGGATGAGTGGCCCATCTCAGTTAAGTGGGGAGCCTGTGTTATCAAAGCACCCTGAGGAAGGAGGTAAACTTTCCTCATCAGAGTAGGGGGAAATCATTTTAGTAGGAGGAAAATGTGCTGTTTCTATGAAACTAGTCTGTATTGTTTCTCAGAGAAAACAGTCTCACTGTGGCAATAGCAACTCACCAGGAAATCAACTGTGATTCTCATTGATTCCCCTGATTCCCACCCTGCCTAGTGAGAAACACCCACTGTGGGGCAGAGAAATAGCAATAGGGGTGAGTGATGGTTTCCACTGCACCCAATTTGCATGGATACTTTTGCTTTTTGAGAGATCTGCTGCCCTGTCATCAGGGTCTCTCCTCTCCTCCCCAGGACCTGGGTCAAGTGTAAAAGCACAGAGAACTTTTCTTGGTCAGTCAGATTCCCTAAGAAAGATGGACTGCTCAGAAGAAAGATGGGGACATAGAATAAGAAAAAAAAAAAGTATGGAAAACTTCTCAGCAGAGAGTAGACAGTAACTTTTGGGATTTGGCAATGGTGGAATGGCTGACATCAGTTCCATGGAGTCACGGAGGCTCATCAACCTCTTGAGCCTCTCTCTTTCAACAAGAAGAATGCTGTTTTTCCTTTTGCTGTGCTTTAATTGCTTGGTGCCCACCATGATGTGTTAAGTTTACGGAGAGAACGCTTCCAGCTCACACCTATGACTTCCTCCCCTGAGTTGCACATATCCTACTGGAATGACTGGGCTGCAACAGATGTAGGACCATTGGCCACATGGTACCTGTCCTGCTGCTCCCAGACGCCTCCAACATCCTGTTCCTATGATTGGTTCAACTTGCCACCTACACTCAGGCAGGGTGAATTCTTTTTCAGAAGCAGCCATCGCTCCTTGCAACCTGACTTCTGTCACCACATCTTCCCTGACCCAACAAATCCACCAGGACACAAAGTATGCACAGAATCCAAGTTCTATTTTTTACCATTTTCCTCTTTGACCTTCTGTGCAAACCAATCAATCACCAGTGCAAATGGATACGAGAAAGCAGACTATAGTCAAATCCAAACAATTTGCACTCCATACAGATTTTTGCTACATTAAAGGAAAAGAAAATCTGCATCAGTTTGAAACTGAGAATGATGGCATCAAAATACCACAAATATAATATAAGACACAGTGGGAAAAAGATTGTTTTGTGACAGGGATTGGAGAACCCAGGATCCACCTTTCACAAAGGGAAGCATGTGTGGACAGGAAATGAGTAAGACTTTCCACAGGACTCCCCAAACACCCCCAGCCACAGAGAGCAGGAGCTGGAGGTGAAGGCAGTTTATTGCATGGTTGCTGAGAAATAAAAGTATACCAAGACCAGCATGGGAAGCAGCTAACTGTAGCATTTACTCCTAGCTTACTCCTGGAGCAGAGGGCATACTTAGTAAAACACTGGAATGCCTACTGCAGTCATGACATGTCAAAGAGGGAACATTGTCCTAGCTGACTTTGGTTTGAAAAATGAATTCTTCAGTATAGCAAAATCTCACTGTGCTGTATCTCTTAATCTAGCTCTCTTCCTACCCCCAATAGACAAAGCTATCTAAAAAGACAATGTCTACCAACAGAGTCTTTCTAAAGTTTCCCTTCTTCCTTTGTCTGAACCTGAACTGTTTGACAATAATGAAATCACTACAGTCTCTGCGTGAAGCCACTTCATTTTCCAGACCAGAACAAAGTGACATGGCACTTCACTCGGTAAGGTTGAACAAACAAAGAGAAATCCTCCAGCAAGGTAGGACCTACTAGATCAAAGGAAACATACAGGTTAAGATTAAGTGACACCCTGTGGTGGCCATGAAAATGTACCACTCAGATCTCCTGTTGTATGATGGTCCCAGCTGCTGCCCACAGGCTATTCCAGTCAGTGACTATGCATGAATGCAGCCCCATTCGTGCAAGACAAGGGACTCTTAATAGGTGACTTTGGCTAACAGCCTCACTAGCAGCCTCGCCAAAACCTTCTTAGACCTCTGCTATAGTCTGGGATTCTCCCACTGGCTTCTCCTTCCTTCTCTCTCCTGAATAGGTATCAGATCTTGTGGTTGTTAAGGCACTTTGCACCTTCTCTGGTTCCATCTTCTTTAGTCTTCACAGACATTTCCCTAAAAATCCTTTTGCATATCTATTCCTAGCTTGGAGTATGCTGAGCAGAGGATCTGAACTAAAAAACACATGAAACAAAAATGTTAGAAAAAGCATCAGGTTTTGAAGGAAACTGCATAAATTTACAGGCGCTAACCCAAAACCAGGCATGATTACATTCAGATGATATACACAATTGCTTAAAAATTTCCAAATTTTCAAATTTTCCAGAGAGATATGCTGAACAATAGAAGCTACCAATCCAGTTAATCTAAAGGCTGCCTTGTTATTGCAGAATTTGGGGGAAAAGGATAGATTTAAAAGACATAGAGAACAGACCAGAGAGAGCCAATGCATGCGTTATAAGTAAACTTAAGAGAAATAAGATAGAAGATGCAAGGGAGAATTAATCATTAAAAATATAAAAAGATAGTTTTTCTGATTCCTTGAGATTAAAGAATTGACTTTTCTGCTCAAGATTCTAGCAACACAAGAAACAACAGGAGTGAAAAGCCGTGTTTTTCAATTGTCAGAGGGCTCCCAAAGTGAACTACCATGAACTCCAATCATGCTCCCTGCTAGTTTAAGAGCAGAAACAACTCAAAGAGCTGGACTAATTTATGGTTCCTGGTCAGGCATTCTAAGAGACTTAATACCAGCTGTAATGTTGCTAGGAAACCTACCTCTGAAATCATCTATTAAGTGACATGGCAGGACCATTAGTTATAGGCTATCAGATCACAATAAATCATAGGATCTCAATTTGATGTGTTATTAATCTAGGTCAGTCTGAATTTTATAGTTGTAATTTTATGATTTGATGTGTTGTTAGTCTAGGTCAGTCTGAATTTTATTGTTGTGATTTTATAATTTCTTTTAAAAACTAGGTTACTGTGTTTTTTAAAACTTAATATTGAATCTCAAAAGATATCTTCTTAACAAACCCTCTGATAAGACTTTGTTGATGAGACTAGAATATATGACTGGCTGCTTAGGGATAAGGCACAGTATTTGGTAGTGAGAATGTCACCACCACAATTCACTCAGCTCTGCCTAGCCACATGTAGAGCCCATATATAGTTATTGATATCTTCAGGGTTACCTTCAGGTCTGAATTAAAGTAGAATTCTACTATCACATTTCTCTTTGAGGACAATTAGGATATGATACATTCAGTATTGTTTTTTTCCAGAAGGAAGAGATCTAGTTGTTAATCATTAGTATCTTCAGTGCTCATGTCTAAAACTCAAGTGCAAATACATGCCTCTGATGGACAGGAGAAACAGGAGCTAGCAAACAGATTGCAGTTTCAGACTATCATGGTTTAGCCATTACCAGTAGCTATTAATGTGTAAGTTATATTAAAATGCATATGTCTCATTTCACACACAATAGTACCCATGATAATTATACTAAAGGCTCTTGATCCTGATTTTAATAAACTAACCACTTTTTATAGAGTACATTAAAATCCCATACTACATGATTTAAGATATATGCATTTTTTTCTGGTGACTCAAATATTCCTAGTTAATAAATAGCTATTACCATATAAATACACTATACAGGAATTAACAATTTCAAAGAATTAGGTTTTCAAAGAATTTCCAAAGAATTGGAACAAGATCAATTCAACACTAAAATAATCCTGAAAAAAGTCAATACTTCATATTCGCATTTTCTAGTATAAACTTTTTAAGCCCTGACATTTCATTTTAACAAATCTTTTAACACAATTTTTGTTTTATCAATTTTTAAACTTTTTATCAAGATTTTATTAAATTTGAATAAGAAGGAAAGAAAGGAAGAGAATTGAAGGACGTATTTGATGATTTGTTAAAAGGTATAAATACTAGCTACTCCTTTTCCATGTATAGAACAAGTGGGAGGTAAAAAAAAGAGTAGTAAAGTTAGGGTGTAAGGAAAGTCTCAGTGAGAAGTATCCCTTTGATTGCCAGCCAGCTGTAGGATTTCAGAAAGGCAAAAATGGACGATTGGAGTTAAAAAAAAAAATCAAGCTCTGCCCTGATGGTACATGGTAGAAGAGGTACCATAATTGCTACAGGAGTAATTAGAAGGAATTTTGATTTTTGATGAGCTCCTCTCAATGAATAATAAAGTGCCCAGCTATCATTTCTTCCCGTTGGTCAGTGCCTGGACTCTGCCAGTTATGAAATAGTTTGCCCAACACCTCTGTGTTTGAAGAGGCTTGAGATCATCAGCAAAACTAGGCCAGTGCAGCTTATTCACTGCATCAAAGCTGTCAGTTAAATGCTTGGAGCTGCAAATAACAGCCACCTTGAGCTAGCTGAAGCAAAGAAATTAAATGGCTTACCTAAGTGTAATCTAGAGGTGGGCAGGCTCCATGCCATTTGCCTATTATTCCCTTTCCTCTGTCCTCATCCTGTGCCGGCTCCCTTCAGGCTAGCAACTAGATGGCTGCAGCAATATTTGCTCTATATGGGTCCACAGCATCATCTAGAGGGAGAGAAACTATTCCTAAGGTTCTCTTTAAATGTTATGAAGCTTTCCTCAGAAAAGCCAAATAACCTTCTCCAAGACAGACCTTGAGTCTCTTTGGTCTGTATTGGGATCCCATACATATTCATGAACCAATCCCATTGTCATTCATTGGCTTAGGGCTGGGTTTCCTAATTCCCGCTAGGGTAATGGTCAATTAGTGTAATAGAACCAAATGGTCAGTGGTATTTGACCATTGGTTCTCCAGGTGTGTGTGTGCCTTAGGATCTCCTGGAGAAACTGACCCCCAAAATTCTGATTCAGTAGGTCTGGGATGAGAACAGAGAATTTGCATTTCTAAACATTTTCCAGGTAATGCTGATGCTTCTGGCCCGAGAACTACCCTTGGAAAAGCACTGGATCTACCCAATCAGGGTTTAACACAGAAGCTGGAGTTACTTCCCTTAATGCCTGTGTTGCTACACATCAGATAAGGAATAGAGAGGTTGTGAAGCGTCAGTCATCACACTTTCTGCACTGGCTGCGAGGGGTTCCCACGGCGCTCAACATGAGTTTTTGTTCACTTCACTGACATTACCTGGGCTAAGCAGGATATGTCACTCTGAGTTCATGGTGCTCCTCTCTGTGTACAGTAAGATATATATATATCTCATTTCCTACCTCCTCCCCTGGTCCTTTCTTCCCCTATAAACATACAACATTTACCAGGCAGGGTGCTGAGGGTTTAATTTCTACAGGTGACTTATATACAGCCTCATATATGTATGTTTGGGGATTTGGTTGCCTACAACATTATTCTCTTCATGCTTTAATGGGAATCACCTGGGGATCTTGCATCAGTGCAGATTCTGGCTTAGGAAATCTGAGGTGGGGTCTGGGATTCTGAATTCCTAACAAGCTCCCAGGTGATGCTGATGCTGCTGGTCCACAGGCCACTCATTGATGATTCCAGCCCAGGAGGCCTCCTCACACTCTATCCTTCCTGGTCATGTTTATTTCCCTTTCCAGAACGTACTCTTCTCACCTCCAACTCTATGCCTAGAATCTCTTTGTATATTTTCTTCTCCTAAAAAATACAGTAGCTTTTTTGGTGTACATAGAAGCCCCAACAATGGCATAAACCTCCATTAAACAGCCTTGAGATCCATTTTTAGTAGGTACTCTGGGGTAAGTTCTGAGGTTGAGGTATAAGGAAGACCAAGATGCATTAACATGGGACTAGGGTCCAGGCATCTCAGACCGAGTCAGTGTCCTCCTGGCTGTGTGCTTGATGTCAGGTTGATTAGTCTGACTTTCTGTAAAAAGGTCAGTATAATCTTACGTGAATTGAGAGAAAATTTTTTATTTAGCAGTATCATTCTTAACAAATGCCTCAATCACACTATAGTGAACATTGCAATTTATTACCAAAATATTGTGATATGAGTGATCTGTTTACTCCTAATGCATGGGTCCTGGGCTGGGAGGGGAACATGTTAGCTAGGAGGGAAACAGGGATTCATCACTGTCCTCAGCCTTCCTTTTTGTCTAGTCTTTGCTTAAAAGATTTTATTTAGAAGCCACAGGAGACAGTGGAAATGAATCTCCTCCAAGCCCTCAATGACAGCAATGGATTATGCTCATGAGAAATGATCGCACCTAAGGTAGGCAGGAGGGCCAGTGCAGGTCATCACAGTGCAATTACAGCACTGGGTGAACAGCACTGGGCCAGGCCAGATGATGGATGAGTTTTCTGAAGGATAACAGAATAAGAGTACTTGGCAGCAATGACTAAGGTTTCCTCCTGAACATCAAACATCAAATTGGATTTTCTCAAGAATGAGGTGAAGCACTTCAGTGAGACTACATAAACCACGCAGTGTCTTAAAGCAATAACTAAATGGTGCCGATCAAAGAAAGAGAAAAACAAACCTACAGAAGGCCTGGCAGTACTGCACCATTTGGATTGCATCCGGTAGTTCTTGAAATCCCATGAGCAAGAGGAAAGGGAAATGAAAGAAGTGGATGTTGGCTGATAACACGTGATAACACATGTTGAGGAGAATGCCATTAAATATCTTGGCCCAGCACCTACTATTCAAGAGTAAGGAAAGGGGTCAGATTCCTGGGTCTATGGATTTCTCAGCAAAGTGGGAAAGGCTGCAAAATTGGCTGAATCAGTGGAACAAAAGGAGAGAGAAAGGTGAAGGGAAAGGATGGGAAAGGAGCACGGGTGGATGTTGATAGCGAGATGGGAACTCCAAGGGCTGCACTGCTCTATATTTGGCGGGACCAGAGATGCAATTTATATACTTAGTGACTGTCACCAATTCTGCACTGAGAGAGCTTAATCTCCACAAAATGGCTCTCTTGTAAATGGCCCTTTTGAATATGAAACACAAGGCTTTGGCCTAGTCTGGGAGGAGAAGGTTGAGGCAAGGCAAAGACAAATTGCTCTGCTTACTAGTGAAACAGAAGTCTTGAATATTTAATGGAAAGTGAGAGCCCAGAAACTGAGAGGAGAGAAGAGAGGAAAGAGAAGCGAGTTGGTAAAGTGGTAGGAGGCCAGGTCCCATAAGGAGGGACATACTAGTAAATTTTCTCTGGTTTAGAGGATGGTGGAGAAATCGTATTGGGAATAGAAACTTCTGACTAGCAACTAGAATTTGTTCCTGTAAATCCTCTGATATCCCTCAAATACTTTTGGTAGAAATCTATTAGACACACTTGCCTCGTATTCATGACAGCTTGGGGGAAATAACATTTAAATGAAGTCAGTATATCTCTGACCCCAGTTGAAATTGTATGAGCTAACAGATTACCAATGGGAAACAGAAAATCTCAGATAAGGGGTGGGGCCTTGATAAACATTTCCAATATACCAGCTATACATAGCTCACTAGAGGCTTTAAAAGGTCTTTTCAGGTTTTCCTGTTATTGTTATAAATATGTAATTAATATTGGTCAGACCCCTGGAGTATAAATAGCCTTTACAATTTTGAGAGTTACATGGTTAAGAAGCCAGGGAGGCTGTTTCAATGAAGTGACACATTGTGTTCATACCTTTAAATAATGACAAGGGAAGAAATAATTTTCAACAGGCCCCAGTCTGGAAATACTCCTGCTGAAGCTTATAAAGCTGTCACCAGCATGAGCAGAAAGTGAAGCAGTAGTGTTGAAACACAGGGTGGCAGGTGGTGTCCTCACAGGGACAGAGGGCTTGAGGACCATGAAGTAATGTTTCTAATAACCAGGACAATCATTCTTCAAAGAGCATTAGAGATGCTAGTGTCCTTAACTGCTCCAGTTCAGGAATGAATGGATAAGGATTAACATGGCAACTGTGGAGATGAAAGCATGCTGTGACTAGGAAAAGGGGCCCTGATAAAAGAAAGAGACTGGGCTGGGCACAATGGCTCACGCCTGTAATCCCAGAACTTTGGGAGGCCGAGGCAGGCTGATCACCCGAGGTCTGGAGTTTGAGAACAGCCTGACCAAAATGGAGAAACCCCATCTCTACTAAAGATACAAAATTAGCCAGTCATGGTGGCACATGCCTGTAACCCCAGCTACTTGGGAGGCTGAGGCAGGAGAATCGCTTGAACCCGGAAGGCAGAGGTTGCAGTGAGCCGAGATCATACCAGTGCATTCCAGCCTGGGCAACAAGAGCAAAACTCCATCTCAAAAAAAAAGAAAAAAGAAAAAAGAAAGAGACCAGCTTGGGGACAGAAGAAGTAGAAACAGAAGAGCTCTGAAGAGACAGAGGAATTCTAGAAGGACAGGGCAGATCAGACCAGAGCAGAGATTTTTACAATTCTTGGTGGAGACTGAGAAATTTATATCAGAAGTCACCATGTGTCATTTATACTTTGTGGTGTAATTTTGCTTGAATTGTCTTCATAGTGAGTTATGTATATAGTACTCATTCCAATACCAAAATATAGGCTCTGTCATTTTCAACAAATTTTCTGTGCTGTTATCGTAGATGCTTGGGTTGCGGAAGCCCTCCAGCTGTTGATAAAATGCTAGTAAAAATATTAAATATGTAAATATGCTTTGTGGAAATCATATTGCCAGCCCTTTTTGCTTCTAAAAGTTATTGCTTGCCTTTCTTCAGTGAGGGGAGACTACGTAGGGGAAATTGTATTTTAAGGAAATCTGAACCTCCATATCCTAACATAAGGTAAACAAAGTATTGCTGAATATACTTTCTCAGGAAAGATTAAGGAAAAGTATTCTAGAAAAAAAAGTGAACAAAGGACATAGATAAGTTATAATAGACAAGATACAAATGGCTAAGAAACACATGAAAAACAATATTTAGGCTCACCACTAAGCAAGAAATGTAAATGTATACAAAGTACTGATTTATACACTGCAAGTTGGCAAAGTTTTGAGAGAATGAAAATGCCTATTACTGTCAAGGATATGGGGAAACTTGATTTTTCAAGCACTGTGATATGAGTAGCAATGAACAGCCTCTTGGAGGGAGGGTTGACCTCTGTATCAAGAACCATAAAATTCATATACCCTTTGGCCTCATAATGCTACTTCTAGAAATGCTTCTAAAGAAAACAACCAGATGAACCAGGAAATATATTGATTGCATCATTATATAGAATGGTTAATATTTTAAGTTCCAACAGCAAAAATTATTTGAAATTGTGATCTGTTGATAATGGAATATTAATTCAGCCACTTTAAAAAGATGTGAGTAAATAGATTTTACTAAAACGAATAGATGTTCACAGTATATCATTATGCCAATGAGCAAGTTACAAAAGATTATAGTATTTTTTTCTAGTTTTACACACACAAACACACATGGATGCACACATGCACATATGTATACATGTAGGAGAGGGAGACAAGGAAAGAATTTATGAAAATATTGTCAATGGTTTATTGTATCTGGGAGGTGAGATTGTGGGTGATTTTTTTCCCTTATGATTTATCTGTACTGTAAATGTTTTTTGTAATAAACATGAATTACTTTTAGAATATTCATAATAAAAAAGAAAAACAGTATATTTTTTCACTTCCGTCAAAGGAAGTTTAGATTCTTTTTGTAGCTAAATTGGTGTTTTTATTATTTGCAATTTTCTTAATAACAACAAAACTAATACTAGTGACTTTTTATAGCCATATGTGATCTGTATCCAAATGGGCCTATTAAAGGCTAAATCCCTTTCACATTTTTCTTCATAATGACCCTAAAGGAGAGCTGAGGACTAATGTTATGAATGGAGATAATAAGGCACAGATAATCAGAGAAATTCTCCCTTCAGTTCAGAGAAAACTTAGAAGCAGGTCTGAGAAAAAACTGCAAGACCCCAGACTGTTGTTTTGAATGAAAGTTGAGCTCCCCATAGATCTCATCAGTAATTTTATCATTAGTGCAGCCTCAGCACCATGTCCCTTTGGGTAAAAATAAGAATTATTTCCTTCTCGTTTTAAAAGTCTCTTTCTTGAGCCAAGAGTGTGTATATATCTACATGGCACTAATGCTGATGTGTGTGTTGTGTCTCTGATACAGTTTGGCTCTATGTCTCCACCCAAATCTCATGTCGAACTGTAATCCTCATAATTACCCTGTGTCAAGGGAGGGATCTGGTGGGAGGCAATTGGATCATGGGAGTGGTTTTCCCCCATGCTGTTCTCATGACAGTGAGTGAATTCTCACAAGATCTGGTGGTTTTATAAGTGTTTGACAGCTCCTCCCTCACTAGGTCTCTCTCTCTGTCTCTCTCTCTCTCTCTCTCTCTCTCTCACTTGCTGCCATGTAAGACATGACTGCTTCCCCTTCCACCACAATTGTAAGTTTCCTGAGGCCTCCTCAGCCATGTGGAACTGTGAGTTAATTAAATCTCTTTTCTTCATAAATGACCCAGTCTCGGTGTTTCTTTATAGCAGTGTGAAAATGGACTAACACAGTCTAACTCCTACATTCAATAGATATTCTGGGTTGCCCTCTGGACCCAGTTTGTCCTCGAGAAGTGGTCATTGTCCATCCCCCCAGGATGAAAACTTCCCCAGTAGAAAGGGTTTAGCAGCACCAAGTGAGAAGAACACAGAATCAGACATGTCCAGGTGTGAATCTTCACATCTCCAAGTCTTACTTCCTCCACAATGAAGTACAGCTAACCAACCATGATGTTAATTTTATGTGTCAGCTTGACTGGACCATGGGATGCCCAGATATTGGGTTAATTATTACTTCTGGGTGTGTCTGTGAAGGTGTTTCTGGTAGAAATCAGCATTTGAATCACTAGACTGAGTAAAGAAGATCAACTTAACCAATGTGGACAGGCATTGTCCAATCCATCGAGTGACCAGATAGAACAAGAAGGTGGAGGAGGGGCAAATTTTCTCTCTTTTCTGAGCTGGGACATTATCTTCTCCTGTCCTGGAACATTGGAGCTCTTTGTTCTAGGGGTGTCAGACTAAGAGCATACACTAGCAGCTCCCCCAACTGCATCCTTCAGCCTTGAACCTCAGATTGGGAGTTACATCATCAGCTCCCCTGGCTCTCCAGCTTGCAGGTGGCATACGGTGGGACTTCTTGTCCTCTATAATCATGTGAGCCCCTTCCAAAATTAATTCTGTTCTTATAAATATCTTATTGGTTCTGCTTCTCTGGAGACCCCTGACTAATATTCTGAAGAAAAGGAGATAAATTCATAGAGTGTGTTAAACACATGGAAGGGATGTCACCAGAGTTAGTGCTCTCTTCTCAGACTCCTACACCCTCTGTGACTTGCCCATTGAACTCCCTGAAGGAGGGTCTGGCTCTTCTACTTTCTGATAATGCCCACAATTCTAAGCCCAGATGGGAGCTCTGTTCAGGAAGATGTAACATGAAGTTATGAGGTTTAAGTTTCAGGACTCCTCCTTGGAGGCCCATTAGGGGGCTGAGGGTCTTGCTGAGAGTTGTAGAATGTTCTACATGAAGATGGGAAGACAGATTACAAGGAGAAAGCATTTCTGGTAAATGCGCTCCTGGTAAATTGCCTAAAAAGAGCTCAGAGGAAAGAATCGCGAATCTCTAAGGCCCTAGGAATGTATTGTGACTTATTTTCTCATTACAAATAAATATTCACTGGCATATCTAATTGGGTGTCTGGATTCTTGTAGTTTCAGCAGCATCCCAAAATTGTATAAACTCCAGGCCCCACAAAACCTGGATCATCCCTAAGACCTTAGTTCAGTTATCTGGCTTAAGAATCCTCTCTCTTACTATTCCCACCCAGTCTCTGCTCAGACATTGAATGAGAGTGAGATTTCTACCTTCCAAGGTAGTTCACTCCAATTAGAAACATTTTTACCCTGTTTACCGAAAAATGCCAGTGATGACTCTGTGTCCCTAAGCTATCCGGATCACAGGTCACATATCTGTTCCTTGGACCACACAGAATACATGCCGTCTCCAAAGCTGTTTCCCAGGCCACACACACCAGCATTTAGCCCCTCTCATCTACCCACTGCAGTTCCTTTTCTGACTGGTGCATAGAGCTGAGCCCAGCCCTTCAAGTATGATCAGACTGACCACAGCATGACAGGTGCATTACCACCCTCCAGTAATGCTGGGCATGGTTTCCGCTTGAAAAAGAGTGCCCACCCTAAAAGATCTCAAGTCAAAAGCTGGTTTTCCATAATAGTGGTAATGAACTTCAATGTGACACTTCTACGGCCAAGACTGATGCAGCCAGTTCACTGCCCAACAGTTGCTGACTGAGGAAGCTGAGTCTTAAACAGAACCACAACACAGGGCACTGCAAGGAAACTAGCTCCACCCTGCATACGCCTGATGCTGCCGTTGCATGGAAGGTCAGAGCTGATATGGAGACATCATCAGGTTCCAGTGTGGGACTTGGGTTGCAACCTGCAGGCAGGGCCTGTGCTCTCAGAGAGAACAGAGGAGAAAAATGGTGCCATCATGTAACTACCTTCTTTGCCTGCCTCACAGTCTCAGAGTCTGGCTTCCACACTGCCTTCTTTAGTAATTTATTTTCTTTTCTGTCTTTCTTTCTTTCTTTCTTTCTTTCTTTCTTTCTTTCTTTCTTTCTTTCATTTATTTGAGATAGGGTCTCACTCTGTCATCCAGGCTGGAGTGCAGTGGAGCGATCTCGGCTCACTGCAACCTCCGCCTCCCAGGTTCAAACGATTCTCCTGCCTCAACCTCCCGAGTAGCTGGGAGTACAGGCATGTGCCACAATGCCTGGCTAATTTTTATATTTTTAGTAGAGACGGGGTTTCACCATGTTGGCCAGGCTGGTTTTGAACTCCTGACCTCAAGTGATCCACCCCCCCTCAGCCTCCCAATGTGCTGGGATTACAGGCGTGAGCCACTACACCCAGCCTTCTAGTAGTTTCTTTGAATCACAGTCTTGGCATAGTCATGGCAGTGCATTAGCTCATATGGTTGATAGGGCTCAGGGGGATAAGTTGTTTCCTCTGTTCTAGCCTATGAACAACCCCCTCCATTTCCCAATCAAAGAAGGAATAAAGCCACACTGCCTACTAAAAACAGTTATGAAACTATAAAGGACTTTCTTAATATCTTGGCCCCAGGATTTTAGGATAAAGACCCTCTCCTGATGTTCAAGGTATGGTACTGAAAGCCAATTTTGTGGTAGGGACAGCAGCCGAATAAGCATGGCGCCAGAGACGGCTAGAACATCCTCAGGGTGCCAGTGCTTCCAGGCACTCCTAAGTGGCTCTGTGACTCGAATGTCCACATGCACACAAACCCACACACACACACACACGCCCATACTGCAGTGGCAGCATATGGTTGGCTTTCTTTCATGGTGCAGTTTACTCTTACTGTAAACTGAGGCACAGCCATGGAGCTAGCGGGGGCCTAAATAAAAGGGTGTGCTAACTGAAACAAGTAAATGCAGGCAGCCCAAGAAGTTTCTACATATACGTTTTATACGCTGCAATTATCAATAAGGAAATCTTAAACAAGTAGAGCTATTTTGGGCATTTTCCCACACTGCTTACTCTCCCTGGCGACTGTAACTTGATTTTGTCTTATGTTGGTAGCCCGAGATTAAAGAGTATCCCAAGTCAAGTGCTACCATAGACACAGCTCTCAGTTACTCACAGCGTGTAAATGTTAGTGCAGTGGAATTACTATTTGTGATCTAGCATGACCTGTGAAAATTCAGATTTAACTGGAAGAGGGATAATGGCTAACAACAGTAAAAGGCTAAATTTCACTTTTCGGAAACAAGCCAGAATCGATTAAATGGGCAGATTGGTTTTGACAGCTCATTGCTTGAGTGTCACAAAATAAACAACACTGGCTAATGTGTTCTGTCATGGAAGACCAAGCAGATGATATTTTATGCTTTTTAGACTTGACTGAAGAAGATGTAAAACAGCACACTAAAACAACAATTAAAATATCCCCCTTGCTCATCCCACCCCAAACCTAACAAAGTCCCAGTGAACCAAACTTAACTCTTACTTTGTTCCACTCATCCATCCACCCATCCATTCAGTCATCCCCCCACCCATCCACCCTAATAACAAGTATTTGCATGCGCTTTTCATGTGTCAGAAACAGATAAGTTGAGTCACATAGATGAGAATTTGCTCTCTACAGCGTCTCTTCTCTCTTCTTCCTCGTTTTGGTCAATGTAAGGACTCAGGTTCATGTAGTCACTTGTGACTTCAAGATTGCCAGGGAGATGGGCACCAGGCTCTGGTCAATCAGACTCAGCCTCTCAGAACCATTTCTTAGGCAAGTGCCAGGATCAGAAAGTAGGATTGGATAACTGGGTGAGATGCCTGTGGACAACCCAGAAGTCACTAGGATATCACATCAAAAGCTGAATTGAGCCAAGGAAGAGGGCCACACACTGTGGGGAGGAGGCAGAGTCTAGAGGGGACAAACTAATCACAGAAATCTGTTTTTTCTATTGCAAATAATTTTTTAAGCCACACTGTGCTTATCTTAGTGACTCTCTGTCAATTCAAGGTTTTTTAAAAAAAAATTTTGGTAATGAGAGGAAATGGAGGCTAGAAAAAATAAAAACAGACATTAATACAATGGCTTGAAATCAAGGCAAACTTGGTAAACCATGGAAAATTTTTATATGTAACTTAAAAAAAAATATGCAAAGAAAAAAGTGCATGCCACACAAGTTCAGTAACAATTTTTAAGCATCATTTTCATTTGCTTTCTATTATAACGAAGCCAGAGATCATTACTACTTTCAGATTTGATATAGGCTCCTCAGACTCTTTAATAGCTTGCCCAGGAGCCAGGTACACTCTATAGTCGGCCTTCCAGGACTTGACATTAATTATCCATGCTGAAGCAAAAACTAAGACAGTCGCGGCATTCAGGGTAATTCTTTAAAGTGTGCATGTGGAAGTGTGGAGGGCATTCTGTATGGATTTCTCCAACTGCTGTAGCCACAGAATGAGGCAGGTCAGGACTTCAATCCCAGCTCTGTATTTAACTAGTTTGAATCTCTGTCACCTCATCTGCCAAATGAGCATCATAATACCTCACTCACAGTGTTGGGTTGGTTTTGCCAACGCATGTCTATCATGTCTCCATAAAGGTACTTGAGGACACAATGTAGTCTCAAGGGGAGGTTGAGAAAGTTCCATTGAAGCTGCATTTGAACCACAGGGATTTTACTTTGATTTCACGTTCATTTGGAAGAATCATGAACTTATTGGGGAGACTATAGCCCTTTCAGGTCACCCCTTATCTACCTTAGAAATCAGGAAACTTTTAATGTAAATGACCAGAAAGTAAATATCAGGCCATACAGTCCCTCTAGCAACTGCTCTACTATGTGTTGTGTTACAAAAGCAGCCGTGGACAATATTTAAACAACTGAGCTTGGCCATGTTCCAAAAAATATTTATTTACAACACCACATAGAGGAACAGATTAGATTCATAGAACACAGTTTGCAGACCCCAAGTGAGACAGAACATATATCTATGAGATCTATAGCTAGTGTATGTCTATGAGATAGGATATATATAGTTTTTCTTACAATGTCTGACACATAAGATGTGCTCAATAAATACCTCTCTGGCTATTTTGTCTTGACAGCATCCATGACTCAAAATCATATTTATTCATTCAACAAATTTTGCTTTAGTGCCTTCTGCATGCCAGGATCTATTATTGTCACCAAGACACAATAACGAACAAGACAAAGTGCCTGCTTTTATAGAGGTTATATTGTGGAGGTGAGGAAGGAAGAAAGGGTGGGAGGAAGGAAAGGAAGGAAGGAAGCCATCAGCTCATGATAAGTGCTATGCAGACAACAAATAGGATGCTATGGTAAGAAAAATGATAGCATAGCCATTTTTATGAGATACACATCTCAGAGCAGGTGACATTGAGCTGAACTCTGAAAGAAGAGAAGGAGCCTTCCAGGCTGAGATGAGGGGAAGCCTTCCAGACAGAGTAAACAATGAGAAGGAATGCCATAGGGGGATGAACACTGCCTGACCAGGGAAAAGGAGGAAGGGCAGAGTGACTGAGCTCAGAGGGCAAGCAGGGGGAGGGCAGAAGGCAAGTCAGAGTCAGGCAGCCATTAGATCACTTAGACTGGTGCTGTCCAGTGGAAACATAATGTGAGCCACATGTGTAACTTAAAATTCTCTAGTGTGTATGTATATAGATAGAGTCTATCTATCTATCTATCTAATCTATCATCTATCTTATCTGTCTGTCTATCTATCTATCTATCTATCTAATCTATCTACCTACCATCTACATGTCTGTCTATCTTTCTATCTAGATATAGACATGCATAACAATGGTAAAACTAATTTAAAATATAAATTTTTGATGGCTGGGCATGGTGGCTAATGCTTGTAATCCCAGCACTTTGGGAGGCTGAGGCAGGTGGATCACCTGAGGTCAGAATTTTGAGACCAGCCTGGCCAACATGGTGAAACCCCGTCTCTACTAAAACTACAAAAATTAGCTAGGCATGGTGGCACACGCCTCTAATCCCAGCTGCTTAGGAGGCTGAGGCACAAGAATCACAGGAACCCAAGAGGAGGAGTTTGCAGTGAGCCAAGATCGTGCCACTGCACACCAGCCTGGCTCACAGAGGGAGAATCTGTCTCAAAAACAAAGAAACAGATTTTTACTTAACCCAACAAATTCAAAATATTATTATTTCAATATGCAATCATCATAAAAATTATTAATTAGATAATTTTTACTCTTTTATTCATGCAAAGTCATCTAAATCTGGTGAGTGTGTCATACTCACAGCACATCCCAATGTGGACCAGCCCCATTTCCAAGGTTGCTAGGAGCTGACAAATCAGGCAGCATTATTTAGATATTTATGAGGTAGGATAAGAGCTTGTATTTTCACTCCAAGTCCTCAGAGAGTTTGAGCAGGAGAGTGATATGTTCTAATTTACATTTCTGAAAGACCATTCTTTATGGACTGCTTTATGGAGAATGAGTTAAAGGGGGACTCTAAGAGGAGAAAAGTGAGAGGAGCAATTGGAAAGTGAGTGGCCTAGGGCAGACAAGGGAAGGTATTGGCTTGACTGGAGTGGTGGGGTGGGTAAGGAGTTAGAGAGGGTGGATTAGAGATGTTGAGTCTGAGTTGGTGTGATATGCAGGGTAAAGGCCTACAGATTTTGGTCTTAAAGTCAATGCCTGTGTGTACTAGGAATGCTCCCTGTCACACACACACAGAGCTCCAAAATGATTATCATTCAACCATGTCATGTAATACCATGAGAACACTGCTAGTCTTCGCTGATAAAGGTCCACAAAACCAGGTCAAACAAGAATGAAGGAAAGAGAATAAGGGCACCAGGTGACTCGTATTGATTCTGGAGCAGGAATGAGACAAAAGTGTAACCTTTTTTAGTACTACCCTAAACATTTCCCTCCCCATTTTCTTCCTTCACAATGCCTGCCTAGGTCCTATGGAGGAAGTCTCAGTTTCTTAGGATCCTGTCCCTGCTACCTTCCTCTGCCTCACCTCAGCCTTCCCTGAGTCACTGCAAATATTTCTCACCCTTTTCTTTACCCCTTTCCAAAAGAAGCAGCAGATGTTCCAGCTCTCATCCATCTCCAGTCTCAACTGCTCACTGGCCCAGTCTCAGCCAAAGAACCCCAGAAGGAGAAGAGCCACACTGGCAGAAGGAAGAAGGTGGCTGCTGGGAGGAACTGCAGGCAGTTCTGGAAGCACACCAGCAGGACGGAAGCCAGAAGAGGACACAAAGCAGAGGCCAAGCACAGACCTAAGCAATCCACAGAGCAAACAGCGCTTCCAGCTGCTTCTCCACTCCCACACTAACCATCGTGGAAACAGGCCCCATGCTTCTAAGATGCTTTACAGCTTGTTGTGTGCTTCCCTGTATTTGTTCCATTGAAATAACTGAGAAAGGACCCTGAGGTGGGCATTTTTGAGAACAATTTCAGGAGAGGAAACTGAGCCCAACTGACTTGTCCAAGATTACACAGCCTGGAAGAAACAGAACCAGGGACTCCAGATCAACCGTCCTTCTCATCATACCCATTAATAGCAATGAGTCTGTGTGGCCGTAGCTGGGAGCCAGCTGTGCAAAGCCACACCACCAAACACACAGGGAATCACACATACCAATGGCTCAGTCTTCCTCATTGTGGGTGGAAGTCATCTAGGTCATGCCCTGTGGACATCAGGCATCTTTTCTTCATTTGTGTCTCCTCATGTTTAAGTTTTAGTCTATGCATTTAAATAAAGGAACCACTATTCTGAGCTGAAAATATCAGTGGCATCTGGGATCAGTCTTAGAATGAAGAGTCTGGCCAGGGCAGTATGGAAAATGTTTTCCATAAAAATATTTAAATGCTTATTTAAATATTTCCAAGTTAATTTGACCAACTTTAAAATGCACCAGAAAGACAATCCAAAAATCAAATGCCCTAAAATAAAAAAGCAGCTAAGTTACATGAGCTATTTATTTCCTTTTATTTAGATTTCTTGTCTAGAGACAAATCAGAAAAGATTTTTATATAGACTTGCCCTGCCTTGTCTCCATCATAGAAGTGCCATATGAAAATAAGTTAACATCAACCAATGCAGCATTTAATGTGTTTGAGGCACTAGTCTAAATGTTTTACATTTAATCCTGACAATAACTCCACAGGTAAGGATGCTACGACTATTTCCATTTTACTAGAGAGAAAGGAGAAGAAGGAAAAGAAGGTAGGGGAGGAGGACAGGGAGGAGGAGGAGGAAGAGAAAAGAAAGTAAGTAGCATTTACTGAACACCTACTGTGGGCCCTCCACTGAGAGAATATAACACTGACCCTTCCCACAATGTCATGGCATGCTATCTACATTTCACAGGTGAGCAAACTGACTTGGAGAGGTAAGTACTTACTAAAGTTCACAGTTGTAAGTACTGGAGGCAGGATTCAAACCCAGGTCTTTTCAGTACAAGAGATTCTTGTGATAAGGGCTTTCATATCAACCCGGTGTTGTGGGACTGAGGGACACAATGATATTTTGATGTATGAACAGTGCTGAGTTTCTCTTTTTATTGCCTTTTCATTAATCTAGTTCACTATTCTGTCATTTGATTGCTCAATAGGCATTTCACAAGTGCTGAGTGCACACAGAGCACATGTACATCACCACCTTCCCTCTCTTTCTTAAATCCTCAGCTGGCTTGGTCATTCTCAATCTACGAGAGCACTGTGTGCACTTGATCCCAGGCCTGAACGGGCTTGAACAGCTGAGAGAAGAAGGAAACGTTCACTGACCACAGCCTATACATCAGGTTTGGTGCTCAGCACTGGCTATTCATCCAATAAAACAACCCCGTGGAATAAGCATTTGGTATTCATTTTATAAAAATGGAAACTGAGGCTCAGATAGTTACAGTGACAGAGCTATAAAGTATCAAATCTTGGTGAAATGATACATATGCTACTTCAAATTGGCCATCATGTAAAAATTAACAACAATAATAAAAATCAAAGTCAACCCACGTGACCTCCAGACTTCTCAAGGTCAAAGCTACTTATGACACCTACTCTTGCCCTCCCAAGCCCCTGAAAAAAAAAATCAATTATCAATTACTCACTAGGACAGGGAGGGTTGGACAAACAACTCAAATCATATTTCAAATATTTTGGGGTCAACCAAATGCCCAGTGTACTCTGCCAAGCATGTAAACACTTATTCATTAGAAAAACCATGTGAAATGGATGGGAAATAGGCTCCATATGTGTCCTGCTCATTAAGATAAAATAAAAAATATATATCTTTTCAAGAGTTGTCAGCCATGTAAGAAGCTTTTTGAGGGTTCCGCAATGATCCCCACCCCCAATATAAAACAGGAAAGAAACCTTTCTAAAGTTAATTTTCTTCAAAACAGAAAATGAGATTTGTCACATGCCATCATTCAGATATTCAAATATGACTCTGGGCTTGGAAATTATATATATAGATTTTGAATGGGACTCCGAAATGGAACATTTTCTAAACTAAAACGAAGATGGAAGGAAAGGAAGACACGGAGTGAGGGAAGAAGGGAGAGAGGAATAAACCGGCCAAACATCACTTATTTGTCTTACTGTGGGCCTTTCTAAAGCTCCAAGGAGCACACGGTAGCATTTGTCCTCCCTGGGCCAGGGCTTGGGCAAGGGTAGATAAACTAGGGGAGCTGGAACCCCAAGCATTTGCCTGGCTAATTCTGTTCCCTCAGCTCTACACAAGCATCACTATCAAGAGCACTCCTGCCACTTTCTCTTTTTTCTCTCTCTTCCTGCATTTTTTCTCTTTCCAACCCTGGCACAAATACATTATTGAGCTATTTATCGGTGCCAGAAACCAATCACTGCTATCATATACACCATCAAATTTATTCATTCATTTAATTATCAAATATTTTTAGCCTGTGATTTGTCCCAGGCACTGTGCTGGGTTCTGGGACACAGTGGTGAGCAAAGAGCGGGGGTGTAAACCAGGGCATCTTCCAGTTGTCTCTGCCTTCTCTTCCGAAAGCAGACAGTCAGGAGCCAAGAGCCAGCTGCTGTTCTCCTTCTTTAGGAATCAAATGAGATATCAACCGTCCTTTTATTTTTAGAGAGGGCATTTTCTTTCATATCCCCCCTGAGAAGCTCTTTATTCTGACATATATTCATGCATTCATTTATTCACTCAACCAACAATAATTAAAATAGACTAAAAGCCTAAGAGAAGTACAGTGTGGTGTATAATACGTAAGCTCCAGGGCCAAGCAGGCAGGACTTCTCTCACCCGCCATGCAACCTCTCTAAGGTCCCATTTTCTCCACTGTAAAATGAGGCTTATCAAAGACCTACCTCACAGGTTCATTAGGAGGATTTCATACCATAATAGTACACCGAGTTGGGGGAGGAGCCAAGATGCGAATAGGAACAGCTCCGGTCTACAGCTCCCAGCCTGAGTGACGCAGAAGACGGGTGATTTCTGCATTTCCATCGGAGGTACCGGGTTCATCTCACTAGGGAGTGCCAGACAGTGGGCGCAGGTCAGTGGGTGCGCGCACCGTGCGCGAGCCGAAGCAGGGCGAGGCATTGCCTCACTCGGGAAGCGCAAGGGGTCAGGGAGTTCCCTTTCCTAATCAAAGAAAGCGGTGATGGATGGCACCTGGAAAATCGGGAAAATCGGGTCACGCCCACCCGAATACTGCGCTTTTCCGACGGGCTTAAAAAACGCTGCACCACGAGATTATATCCCCCACCTGGCTCAGAGGGTCCTACCCCACGGAGTCTCGCTGATTGCTAGCACAGCAGTCTGAGATCAAACTGCAAGGCGGCAGCGAGGCTGGGGGAGGGGCGCCCACCATTGCCCAGGCTTGCTTAGGTAAACAAAGCAGCTGGGAAGCTCGAACTGGGTGGAGCCCACCACAGCTCAAGGAGGCCTGCCTGCCTCTGTAGGCTCCACCTCTGGGGGCAGGGCACAGACAAACAAAAAGACAGCAGTAACCTCTGCAGACTTAAATGTCCCTGTCTGACAGCTTTGAAGAGAGCAGTAGTTCTCCCAGTACGCAGCTGGAGATCTGAGAACGGGCAGACTGCCTCCTCAAGTGGGTCCCTGACCCCTGACCCCCAGCAGCCTAACTGGGAGGCACCCTCCAGCAGGGGCACACTGACACCTCACACTGCAGGGTACTCCAACAGATCTGCAGCTGAGGGCGCTGTCTGTTAGAAGGAAAACTAACAAACAGAAAGGACATCCACACCAAAAACCCATCTGTACATCACCATCATCAAAGACCAAAATTAGATAAAACCACAAAGATGGGGAAAAAACAGAACAGAAAAACTGGAAACTCTAAAAATCAGAGCGCCTCTCCTCCTCCAAAGGAACGCAGCTCCTCATCAGCAATGGAACAAAGCTGGACAGAGAATGACTTTGACGAGCTGAGAGAAGGCTTCAGACGATCAAATTACTCTGAGCTACCGGAAGACATTCAAACCAAAGGCAAAGAAGTTGAAAACTTTGAAAAAAATTTAGAAGAATGTATAACTAGAATAACCAATACAGAGAAGTGCTTAAAGGAGCTGATGGAGCTGAAAACCAAGGCTCAAGAACTACATGAAGAATACAGAAGCCTCAGGAGCCGATGTGATCAACTGGAAGAAAGGGTATCAGCAATGGAAGATGAATTGAATGAAATGAAGCGAGAAGGAAAGTTTAGAGAAAAAAGAATAAAAAGAAACAAGCAAAGCCTCCAAGAAATATGGGACTATGTGAAAAGACCAAATCTACGTCTGATTGGTGTACCTGAAAGTGATGGGGAGAATGGAACCAAGTTGGAAAACACTCTGCAGGATATTATCCAGGAGAACTTCCCCAATCTAGCAAGGCAGGCCAACGTTCAGATTCAGGAAATACAGACAATGCCACAAAGATACTCCTCAAGAAGAGCAACTCCAAGACACATAATTGTCAGATTCACCAAAGTTAAAATGAAGGAAAAAATGTTAAGGGCAGCCAGAGAGAAAGGTTGGGTTACCCTCAAAGGGAAGCCCATCAGACTAACAGCGGATCTCTCAGCAGAAACCCTACAAGCCAGAAGAGAGTGGGGGCCAATATTCAACATTCTTAAAGAAAAGAATTTTCAACCCAGAATTTCATATCCAGCCAAACTAATCTTCATAAGTGAAGGAGAAATAAAATCCTTTACAGACAAGCAAATGCTGAGAGATTTTGTCACCACCAGACGTGCCCTAAAAGAACTCCTGAAGGAAGCGCTAAACATGGAAAGGAACAACCGGTACCAGCTGCTGCAAAATCATGCCAAAATGTAAAGACCATTGAGACTAGGAAGAAACTGCATCAACTAACGAGAAAAATCACCAGCTAACATCATAATGACAGGATCAAATTCACACATAACACTATTAACCTTAAATGTAAATGGACTAAATGCTCCAATTAAAAGACACAGACTGGCAAATTGGATAAAGAGTCAAGACCCATCAGTGTGCTGTATTCAGGAAACCCATCTCACGTGCAGAGACACACATAGGCTCAAAATAAAAGGATGGAGGAAGATCTACCAAGCCAATGGAAAACAAAAAAAGGCAGGGGTTGCAATCCTAGTCTCTGATAAAACAGACTTTAAACCAACAAAGATCAAAAGAGACAAAGAAGGCCATTACATAATGGTAAAGGGATCAATTCAACAAGAAGAGCTAACTATCCTAAATATATATGCACCCAATACAGGAGCACCCAGATTCATAAAGCAAGTCCTGAGTGACCTACAAAGAGACTTAGACTCCCACACATTAATAATGGGAGACTTTAACACCCCACTGTCAACATTAGACAGATCAACGAGACAGAAAGTCAACAAGGATACCCAGGAATTGAACTCAGCTCTGCACCAAGTGGACCTAATAGACATCTACAGAACTCTCCACCCCAAATCAACAGAATATACATTTTTTTCAGCACCACACCACACCTATTCCAAAATTGACCACATACTGGGAAGTAAAGCTCTCCTCAGCAAATGTAAAAGAACAGGAATTATAAGAAACTATCTCTCAGACCACAGTACTATCAAACTGGAACTCAGGATTAAGAATCTCACTCAAAACCGCTCAACTACATGGAAACTGAACAACCTGCTCCTGAATGAGTACTGGGTACATAACGAAATGAAGGCAGAAATAAAGATACTTTTGAAACCAATGAGAACAAAGACACAACATATCAGAATCTCTGGGACACATTCAAAGCAGTGTGTAGAGGGAAATTTATAGCACTAAATGCCCACAAGGGAAAGCAGGAAAGATCCAAAATTGACACCCTAACATCAAAATTAAAAGAACTAGAAAAGCAAGAGCAAACACATTCAAAAGCCAGCAGAAGGCAAGAAATAACTAAAATCAGAGCAGAACTGAAGGAAATAGAGACACAAAAAACCCTTCAAAAAATTAATGAATCCAGGATCTGGTTTTTTGAAAGGATCAACAAAATTGATAGACCACTAGCAAGACTAATAAAGAAAAAAAGAGAGAAGAATCAAATAGACACAATAAAAAATGATAAAGGGGATATCACCACCGATCCCACAGAAATACAAACTACCATCAGAGAATACTACAAACACCTCTACGCAAATAAACTAGAAAATCTAGAAGAAATGGATAAATTCCTTGACACATACACTCTCCCAACACTAAACCAGGAAGAAGTTGAATCTCTGAATAGACCAATAACAGGAGCTGAAATTGTGGCAATAATCAATAGCTTACCAACCAAAAAGAGTCCAGGACCAGATGGATTCACAGCTGAATTCTACCAGAGGTACAAGGAGGAACTGGTACCATTCCTTCTGAAACTATTCCAATCAATAGAAAAAGAGGGAATCCTCCCTAACTCATTTTATGAAGCCAACATCATTCTGATACCAAAGCCGGGCAGAGACACAACCAAAAAAGAGAATTTTAGACCAATATCCTTGATGAACATTGATGCAAAAATCCTCAATAAAATACTGGCAAACCGAATCCAGCAGCACATCAAAAAGCTTATCCACCATGATCAAGTGGGCTTCATCCCTGGGATGCAAGGCTGGTTCAATATACGCAAATCAATAAATGTAATCCAGCATATAAACAGAGCCAAAGACAAAAACCACATGATTATCTCAATAGATGCAGAAAAAGCCTTTGACAAAATTCAACAACCTTTCATGCTAAAAACTCTGAATAAATTAGGTATTGATGGGACATATTTCAAAATAATAAGAGCTATCTATGACAAACCCACAGCCAATATCATACTGAATGGGCAAAAACTGGAAGCATTCCCTTTGAAAACTGGCACAAGACAGGGATGCCCTCTCTCACCACTCCTATTCAACATAGTGTTGGAAGTTCTAGCCAGGGCAATTAGGCAGGAGAAGGAAATAAAGGGTATTCAATTAGGAAAAGAGGAAGTCAAATTGTCCCTGTTTGCAGATGACATGATTGTATATCTAGAAAACCTCATTGTCTCAGCCCAAAATCTCCTTAAGCTGATAAGCAACTTCAGCAAAGTCTCAGGATACAAAATCAGTGTGCAAAAATCACAAGCATTCCTATACACCAACAACAGACAAACAGAGAGCCAAATCATGAGTGAATGCCCATTCACAATTGCTTCAAAGAGAATAAAATACCTAGGAATCCAACTTACAAGTGATGTGAAGGACCTCTTCAGGAACTACCAACCACTGCTCAAGGAAATAAAAGAGGTTACAAACAAATGGAAGAACATTCCATGCTCATGGGTAGGAAGAATCAATATCGTGAAAATGGCCATACTGCCCAAGGTAATTTACAGATTCAATGCCATCCCCATCAAGCTACCAATGCCTTTCTTCACAGAATTGGAAAAAACTACTTTAAAGTTCATATGGAACCAAAAAAGAGCCCACATCACCAAGTCAATCCTAAGCCAAAAGAACAAAGCTGGAGGCATCACACTACCTGACTTCAAACTATACTACAAGGCTACAGTAACAAAAACAGCATGGTACTGGTACCAAAACAGAGATATAGATCAATGGAACAGAACAGAGCCCTCAGAAATAATGCCGCATATCTACAACTATCTGATCTTTGACAAACCTGAGAAAAGCAAGCAATGGGGAAAGGATTCCCTATTTAATAAATGGTGCTGGGAAAACTGGCTAGCCATATGGAGAAAGCTGACACTGGATCCCTTCCTTACACCTTATACAAAAATCAATTCAAGATGGATTAAAGACTTAAACGTTAGACCTAAAACCATAAAAACCCTAGAAGAAAACCTAGGCATTACCATTCAGGACATAGGCATGGGCAAGGACTTCATGTCTAAAACACCAAAAGCAATGGCAACAGAAGCCAAAATTGACAAATGGGATCTAATTAAACTAAAGAGCTTCTGCACAGCAAAAGAAACTACCATCAGAGTGAACAGGCAACCTATAAAATCAGAGAAAATTTTCACAACCTACTCATCTGACAAAGGGCTAATATCCAGAATCTACAATGAACTCAAACAAATTTACAAGAAAAAAACAAACAACCCCATCAAAAAGTGGGCAAAGGACATGAACAGACACTTCTCAAAAGGAGACATTTATGCAGCCAAAAAACACATGAAAAAATGCTCACCATCACTGGCTATCAGAGAAATGCAAATCAAAACCACAATGAGATACCATCTCACACCAGTTAGAATGGCAATCATTAAGAAGTCAGGAAACAACAGGTGCTGGAGAGGATGTGGAGAAATAGGAACACTTTTACACTGTTGGTGGGACTGTAAACTAGTTCAACCATTGTGGAAGTCAGTGTGGCGATTCCTCAGGGATCTAGAACTAGAAATACCATTTGACCCAGCCATCCCATTACTGGGTATATACCCAAAGGACTATAAATCATGCTGCTATAGAGACACATGCACACGTATGTTTATTGCGGCACTATTCACAATAGCAAAGACTTGGAACCAACCCAAATGTCCAACAATGATAGACTGGATTAAGAAAATGTGGCACATATACACCATGGAATACTATGCAGCCATAAAAAATGATGCATTCATGTCCTTTGTGGGGACATGGATGAAATTGGAAACCATCATTCTCAGTAAACTATCGCAAGAACAAAAAACCAAACATCGCATATTCTCACTCATAGGTGGGAATTGAACAATGAGATCACATGGACAGAGGAAGGGGAACATCACACTCTGGGGATTGTTGTGGGGTGGGGGGAGGGGGAGGGGGGAGGGATAGCATTGGGAGATATACCTAATGCTAGATGACGAGTTAGTGGGTTCAGCACACCAGCATGGCACATGTATATGTATGTAACTAACCTGCACAATGTGCACATGTACCCTAAAACTTGAAGTATAATAATAAAAAAAATAAATTAATTAATTAATTAAAAAAAATAGTACACCAAGTTATACACCTAACACACTCAATGCTATGGCAGCTGTTATTATCCCTGCTATTATTGTATTGTGCCATGCACTATATGCCAGTCAAAAGAAAGTCAGACAAAAATTACAAAGGGATCTGGAGAGGACAAACACTACTCCAAAACAGAGGAGACCACATTGTTTCTCCCTGACAAGTCTGATGCTTCTCTTATCAATTCAGCCACCATGGGTGAGTGTAAGACACTACAAAAGTCTCCAGCTTGCTCTTTCTTGTTTGAAGGTGGAATGGCTCCCGCAGCCTTGAAACACCTCATTTTTTGCCTGAGTGCACATTATACATAATTGATCACACTGCAGAGCCCATACCTGAGAAAGCTGTTAGCTCAATAATTCACCTTGTCTGCTTGCATAAAACAGATGTGACCCCCCCAAGCTGACTTGAACGTCCATTAGTCCATGAGATGCAGTATCTTCCTGTGTATCTAACAGCTGGAAAAGAAGTAGCCCGAGCATGTCCTTGAACTGAGAAGGGGGTGAGTCCACCGCCTCTCCAGTGAACACCCAGGACAGGCAGGTTCCATGAACAGGAAATGGCCTCCTCCCAGGGTGGAATATGTGCCTTTTCAACCCATAAGGATAAAACTAGCAAATGATTTTGCCCAGAAAAAAAAAAAAAAAAAAAAAGGAAACTGAAAGAGAATGTCAGTGTTCCAAGTGGAGCCAATTAACTCATTTAGATGGTAAATAGTAATGTAAGTATAAGTGAATGAAATTATTAGACAATTTCAAACTCTAGCTTTGGGGCAGATAAAAAAAGTAGGGGAGGAGCAGGAAAGTGATAGCAGGACACAGGAAGTAATCACAGATAAAGGACTGCTGAGTGTGAGGAAATCATCTGAAAGTGCTAGTCAGAATTCATTTGCCTCCCACCTGTAGTCCCTTGGCTTCCACAGCAGGTTCTTTTGCAGATACTCATTCACTGTTTTATGTAATTATTTATGTATTGAACATTTGAAAGAGAAATTCCCCACTTGACATCCCTGAATATGTATATATGTGTGCAGTAGCCAAAAATGACAGAAAGGACCAGCATAAAAGGTGTTCAGTTGATGATTGCGCTCAACTGAAAACAATAGCAGAGAGAGACTAAAAATTCCTCATCAGGGGCAGATCAGCTCTGATCCAAGCACTGTCTGGATCAGGAAGGTTTATAAGTGAGCTGGGAACTGACCCAGGCCTTTTCTTCTTGCCTTTTCTGGCTAGGGTTTCTCCAGAGCCTTGGTGAGAGGGGTTTTGTAAGGAAGACTAGAAGGGTGTCATGGTTAATGCTGGGTATGCGCTTTGCACCATAAGTCCTCTGGGTACATGTGCACATGCATCTTTACGGATAATTTGTTGGTTTTGTCTGACTAGATTTTGAAGGGGTTTGGGTTGTGAGTTTAGAATACACAAACACGATGCAATTGCAGTTTATTGTTTGCTAAACTGTTCTAAGTCTGTGCCATAATGTGAGTTCAGTCCTTCTCAGCTCATTCTTTTGTTATTTTTATAGATCCTTGTAGTATATAAATAGTATTTATTATTTGTCCATGATTCCTCCTTCCCGCTTTGTCACTGCTGTGACTGTCCTGTGAACAGAGTGTACTTTCCATCCCACTGGCATTGGACTTGGCCATATAACTTGCTTTGAGCAATAGAACATAGATGGAGGAGACAGCATGTTCCAAGGTGAGGCTTTAAGACACATGGCAAGTTTCCTACTGTCCTCATGTACTCTCATGAGCTTCTCATTCACTGTGAGAAGAGTAGAATTCAGGTGGCCTTCAGCCTGAGTCTCAGAATGAGAGCCCCATTGATCAGATATGAACCCAACCTACAGCCTGAAGCCAAGTCCAGCTGAGGCCAGCAAAGCACCACAGAGTCATAGCTGACTCATAGACCTGTGAATGAGAAACAAGTATGTGTTGCTATTTGGGGATTCTTTGTTATGCAGAATCATTGTATCAAAACCTGACTAATGCAAGTCTCAAGTTAAAGACACCTCATATAATATCTAGGAGAATTTCAGCACAATTGATAATTGCATCCCACTCTCCAGAAGGGAGTGGGCAAGTAAGTAACTTTCCTCATTCAGTGTTGCCTAAATATGGCCTGTATCTGGCTGACAGTGCCAAATATGTTATAAGTAATTTGAAGTCCAGAAATCAGGATAGCATTCTTATATGCTATTGTCTTAGTCCCTTCATATTTCCATAGCAAAATACCTTAGACTAAGTAATTTATAAACAACAGAAACTTATTGCTCACAATTCTGGAGGTTGTCCAAGATCAAGACACCAGCAAAATCAGCATCTGTTGGGAGCTCGTTGGGAGCTCGTTCCTCATAGATGGTGCCTTGTATGTGTCCTCGCATGGTGGAAGGGGCAAACAGGCTCGCTCAAGCCTTTTTTCTTCTTTTTTTAAGTTCCGAGGTCCATGTTCAGAATGTGCAGGTTTGTTACATAGGTAAACATGTGCCATGGTGGTTTGCTACACCTATAGACCCACCACCAAAATATTAAGCCCAGCATGCATTAGCTATTTTTCCTAATGCTGTTCCTCCCTCCTCCCCTCCCCATGACAGGCCCCAGTATGTGTTGTTCCCCTCCCTGTGTCCATGTGTTCTCATTGTTCAGCTCCCACTTACAAATGAGAACATGTTTGGTTTTCTGTTCCTGTGCTATTAATGCCATTCCCAATCACCTCCCAAAGCCCCATTTCTTAATATTATAGCATTGGTGACTAGGTTTCAACATATAAATTCTGGGAGCACTTAAACATTCAGACCATAGCAGCTGTAATCCAGGAAACCCTGGGTAACTATTTATAGGTGTTATTTACTTCTTTATTAATACTAATGCAACCATTTATAAAAGGCTCACTGCTAAGTCTTTTACATATGCAGTCATTTTTCTGTATCTATGGGAAATTGGTTCCAGGAGCCCCTTCAGTTACCAAAATTCTCAAGTCCCTTATATAAAACGGTGTACTATTTGCATGTAACCTACATACATCTTCCCATATCCTTTAAATTATCTCTAGGCTACTTATAATACCTAATATACTGCAAATGCTATGTAAATAGTGCTGAATACTACGTTGCTTAGAGAATAATGACAAGAAAAATGTCTGTACATGTTGAGTACACGTTCCATTTTTTTCCATATATTTTCAGCCCACAGTTGGTTGAATTTACAAATGAGAAACCCAGGGATATGGAGGGCTGGAATTATCTATTTAATCCTCAAAATAACTAAATAGGATACTTATTACTGTTTTACAGAAACCAGAGCACAGAGAGATTAAGAAAAGCATCTAAAACCACTTGAGTATAAGTAGTGGAGCCAACACTTAACCCCAAACAGTCAATCTCCAAAGTATATTAAACTGCTCCCTGTTGAAGCCTATACCCCTCCATGGGGCTTACAAAAGGGTGTTTACACCTCCTTACCATGCTTCCACCCCTGCCTTTTGCTTCCCTCGGGATTCACTGACTTAGGATCTTGATACGAGTCTGCGGAGACCACATGTAAACAGATCCCATGTGCTGTAAATCCCAGGAAGATGCAGAGGGCATCCAGCTCTCAGGCAGGAAGGTGGCCCTGTGATCTGGCGAGCTCTTGTCAGCCACCTGGGTGTGGGCTATGGCTGGCCTCTTCCTTACCGTAGTAGGTGTTCACAAAAACCGCAGTTGTTTTTTTACCATGACGTTTCTTTTCTTTTCCAGGATAGGCTATGCTTCTTATTTTTCCCTTCAGATACTCAATATCCCTTGTCCCCACTTTGCTCTTACTGCTCTTACATCTTTGTGTATTTTTCTTCAGTTTACAGTCTTTGCTTTTACTGCCCTCAAAATTCCTCAAGGGCTTCTGAAGGCTTTTTATGATTCTTCCGTCTTCTCAGGACGCAATGAAAGGCGTATTTCATTCAGGTGGATCTAACATTGTAGGTGGAAAGAAAATGATTCCTTCTGAGATTGTTTAACCAAAAGAAAAAAGAAATTTGCTGAACTATAAAGGCAATACATGTTCATTGTAGAAAAACTAGAAAATATAGGAAGCAAAATAAATATAAAAACTGTAAGTCTCCCTCCCCAAGATTACTCTTTTAGTTGATAGGTTAATATTTTAATAGATTTCCTGCCTGTCTCTTAAATACATGTTACCATAATCATGATTTTATAGTTTATGACATTTAGTAGCTTGCTTTTGCACTTAATATTAGAATGTAAACTTTTTTTTCAAATTTATAAAAAGTATCAGAACAGTACTTGTCAAAGCATGCCATGGACCATTGGTCACTAAAATATCCCACAAAAAAATGGGGAACATGGTCAAACATGTTTGGGAGACAGTGCATGTCACATGGCCCCATGCTGGAGATTCACAATGCACCTTGGCTCATTTAACTGTCTGAAAAATTGCAATAAAGAAATCAATTTCATTTTATTTATCCAGGGTTTCTCAAAAACATCTGAATTTGCATTCTATTTTTGGAGGAATAACTATTAACATCCCACAAAAGTAGTGTTTCATGGACCAGTGGGTCCAGACTAGCCTAATAAGAGTCCAGAGAATTTCTAATCAGATGCCCCTTAAGCTTCTCACTTAGTACACCCATAATATTCAGTTGTTATTACAGATCTAGGCACCAAAGCTCTAAAAACAAGAAACTTTTATTAATCCCTGCAGAAAAATAGAGTTGAAGTTAAAAGAAGAGATGAAAGGGCATATATATTTCCGGATTCAATTCAGAGTCCTAAAAAAGAAGAAATAAAAACTAACTCATTAACCCATTTCACGGTATAATTGACAGTCACATGCTGCCAGGTGTGCTAGGTCTCTTTAAGTAAAAATAAACAAAATAAAGTTTCTCACATAATTCTCATCACAGATCTCTTCAGCACATATTATTGCACCCATTTTACAGGTAGGAAAACAGAAGTTGAGAGAGTGTGAGGGTCTG
This sequence comes from Pan paniscus, assembly GCF_029289425.2. Lineage (NCBI taxonomy): Eukaryota > Metazoa > Chordata > Mammalia > Primates > Hominidae > Pan > Pan paniscus. The sequence continues at coordinate 38,997,087 of NC_073255.2, read as the reverse complement.
ATTCAAGGGCAAGGTTGACGAATGGCAGAGCAAAGATTTGAAGCCAGCCCTTCTGTCTGAGACAAACATTGTTTCTGTGGTATTACAGTGGGCTCTGGTCACTCTCTTCTCTCAGCAGCCAGCAACAGCACGATACCTTTCACTGTGGAATTAAAATTAGTAGTCTAGAGCTAAAAGTTTTCATTTTAATACCATTAGCCGTCTTCTCAAGTCATTTAATTATGTCCCAGCACAGGATTCCTTTTTCCATCCCTGAAGATTTAGCAGAATCATGCTCCCAGTGCATCTCATGCTCCTGCATATTTGGGATCCTAAGCTAAATCTCTCTTTCCATCTCATACATTAAAACTACTTCCCTTAATGTATTGAATTTCAGCCCTTTTATTGGGCTGAAATTTATTTTACATTAGAAAGCATTGGAAATGCAAAACTGAGAATCCATTTTAACAAGGAATATTGAATAGCAGATCACAGACCATCTTTCCATTAAAGGAGAGGAATTAGAAATGGGTTGACATGCTCTGTGGGCTTCATTAGGAAAAGATGAAGAAAAGGAAACTAGAATTCATTGAACTATCTCAAGTCAAATGCTTTATCTATGTTGTCTTACTTAATCTTTAAAGCCATTTATAAGACAGTTACCATTATACTCCTTGTACAGATGGGGAAATTGAGAATCACCAAAGGAACTACTTGTCTAAGTCCACGAACTTAGAAAAGGGTCAACCTAAGAGCTGCTCCATTATGAGAGTTTAAAGCCATGTGCTTACATGCTGGGCATGGTGGCCGTCACATCCATCTATCAATTCCAAGAGAAATGGCTCCAGATACAACCCCTGGACAAGCGAAGTTTGCTCTATGTTGGCTGCTAAAGACAAGGTCAGGGTAAGAATACAACTTTCACCTGGAATAGTACTGGTGTAGTCCTGTTATTCTGTCATAACTATCAATAACACCCCATTTCATTCATAAAATTGTCTTAACTTGGAATAATAAATCACTAGAAGCCTCCCGGTTGAATGAATGGGTCCACCCCTCAGCAGTAAAAATCAATGACAAAAATCTCAGAGACAGGGCAGCTACCATTCCAGAGAAAAACATTAGAAATTACAGTCCAAGGGCCATGGTTATATTAAACTGTCCTCCCTTGCCCAAGACTAAATACCAACAACCCAGGTAAGATGAAAATGGTAAGTGCATGTGTTTTCAGGCACCAGAAAGCAAAGGAAAAGGTGAAAAAGCAACTTTTCACTGTATTCCAACTGGAGGGAGAAAGGCCCCATGGAACAGGGCAGGAGAGCAGTTGATGTGGAGTAGAGGGAGTCATGCTAAGGCCTGGAGAGCATGGGAAGCCAACCTGGGCCAGAGAAGAAACCCCTGGTTGAGCTGGAGAAAATAAGGGCAAGGCCCTAACCCTCATTCTTGGAGAAACTGGAGTGATGGGCAGAGAAGCAAGGTGTGAATTTTGTGACAAGGCCTGGTCTGGATCACAGGACTCAGGCAAGTGTCTGGGGAGGCCCATTGTCAGAGGAGGACAGGCAGCCCTAAGGCCTGGGATTCGTATAGTCCACGAGTGCAGCACACGGCTAGCACAAGCAAAGCCAGCAAACTGAAAACAGAAGGGCTAAAGGGATTTTCTGCATGTCAGAAATGCAGGCAAATATTAAAGTCTCAAACCCACACCATCAAGCCAGAGGATCTGTGCAGCAATGGGGCCAACGGGGAGGGTTGGAAGGAAGTGATTCCTAGCTACCCATTAGCGAAATCATTGAGTCCTCCTGGATTTCTAGAAAGGCTAGCACTCAGGAATTTATTTTATTTATTTTTGCTTGCTTTTGTAGTGGTTTGTTGATGCTCTAATGAATAACCTATCTTTTAGCTATTTCAAATGTTAAATTCCTATTTCATTTCTCTTAGAATTTTTCCCCTTTAGTACTTATTAATGAATCCAAAATCCAGGCCAACCCATGTCAGTAATTGAGCTGCAATTCATCACTTCCCTCCTCTTTCATGTTAGAGATAAAGTGTCCACATAGCAGAACCCACAGGTATTGTAACTGTTCTTAAGACCAGGGGTTGGCCTGGTTAGGACAAGGTTTACTGCGTGAGAGATGTTACTGGATGAGTCTCAGATTGTCTGCAGCTTATCCTGAACAATAAATTCCGGACTACCACTCCTAGGCCTTTCACCTTGTAGGATAAAATTCATTTATCACTGAGAGATAAATGAATAGCAAGAAGAGGCACATTCATAAACTCTGAAAAGGGATGAATTCTCTCTTTAATAGAGGTATGTCCAGCACCTCCTTCAACCTCAGTCAAGCATGCTTACATCTTGTTGATGTAGCTGCAACAAACTATAAGGTCCCTGGCAGAATCTACATCTTATCAGCGTCAATTTCATGGGTGGGCTAGCACTAAGTAGCTATTAATTCTGAGCATTCACAGTAATGTTGGTTAGAGGAAGGGGAGATGCAATGGGGAACCTAAGCTGGGGAAGGCAAAAAGATTTTAACCTAAAAACCAGCTCTAAAGGACTGGTAGCAGCAGTGTGATGCATGGTGTTGAGAATGATTCTGAGGCTCACCAGGAAAGAGTTGCTCCATTAGTCAAGTCCACCATGAGTGTCGTAAGTCAGAATGATGCCATGCCTAAGTGTCATAGGGCACTGCTCTGACCAATGCATGGGCCCTCTGCTATTTGTAGATGTTTGGTATGCAATGGTGGTAGGGAAAGCCCAGTGATGATTGATGATCTGCTCATGGGAGAGAAGGAGGAAGTTTGCAGGAAAGACAGATCCTGGATGCTTTGAAAATAACAGTCAATTTCTTACAAAACAAAAACAAAAGCAAAAAAAACAAACCAGCCATGATAAAAGAACAACAGCTGAAGCAATGTCCCACGGGAGGACAATCCTGAGCTGATGGAGACAGCATGTGAAATCTCAGGGAGAGACTGATCCCCAGAACAAGTGGGCTGGCCTCCAATCCAGTTCTCACTGGGCTGCACAAGTCCTTAAAGAGTGTGCTGTAATGGAGAGATGAACCAAAGAAGCAATTCAACATGAAAAGCAGTGCTCTTTCATTCCAAAAGAGAGTCTTAGACTCCTGGAGAAAAAGAGGCTTTTATTACACTCTCAGCATGAGGCCAATTAGATTGGAAAAGAGAACCCACGGTGTCTTCCAGAACTGAAAGAAAAGAAGCATTTGCAGCAACAGTGCCACATCCAGACCTGCCAAGGCATTTGCAGATGGTCACCACAGCAACTGGTAGCCCGAAGGCCACTCAGAGGGAGATCACAGTGCATGCGCTACCCTAGGAAGTCTCTCCACTGAGCTGCAGATATGGATTTGAAGATGATTGGCCACAACCTACCAGTAGGAGCAAGCCACAGAATTAGCATCTGGACCACCACTGTTGATTTGGCTGTACCCCAGGGCTGATGACCTCAAGACCCTTGCACCCCTGTCATCTCCGTCGCCATAGCCCTGGTAGAACAGCTCCCTGTGTTTTCTGATAATCTACTTGTGCTAGGCCACATTCATCCTCCACCCTTAGATTTCTTGAAGGGCCTCTCATGGTTTTCCATTTCTTCCTTTCCCAAAAGCCCCAGCCTGAGGGGCCTGGCCAAGGGAGCCAATGAGTCCCTCTTAAACCACTGGGAAGAAGGAAAATACTTCACAGAGCCGATTAGAAACAAAGCAAATGATTCTGTGGAAACGTTTAATTCATTCTTGGCAAGCCATGCCATGGGCTTGGAAAAACAGAGCTGTGCTTCAGTCTTCTCCCCCGGAAGCCTATTCATTCGATCTATGGAAAAAAAGAAAGGTAAAGCTGACACTTTTCAGTAATCTGCAAGTAATGACAACAAGGCCTGGGAGTACCTAGTGTTAGCAGAACTGGTGCAGCAGGGAGAGCTGGCTCCAGCCTGGTGGCCTGGATAAGTAATCAGACTCCATGCAAACAGTGCGCACCCTACCTGGGGCTGTGGGACATGCTGGCCTAGGCCTGTTTGGTGGAACTCTGAGCATTGCCCCTCTTGGATCCATCTCCAGGGTGCTTTTTTTCTGCAGATGAAGATGACCTTAGCTCCACATGGAAGGCTGATTATTGTCAGAGCTCCTTGCCTCTCTACCCACCACTAAGGGAAAGTGGAATTGATGGATTCACCATTCACGATGTGTCATTTCATCAAGGACAGAATTATGTGTTGTTTGAAATATTTGCCAATGCCATTATAGGTGGACCGGGCAGCTGGAATCCACAGTCGGCCGTTTGTTTCACAGTCTCAGGAGCCCACCTCTCATTTCCAACAGCAGACCCTACTAGGGGATTAGAGGTCCCTTTCCTGTCAAGAACTGACCTGCAGAATCAACCCAACTTTCCAGCTGGCCACAACCAATCGAAGGTGTTAGCTCATGACATCAAACATATTTGCCCTCCCAGCCTTGGCCCCTCTGTGAGCTTTGTGTTGTCACTGCTGCTACAACTGGATGGCTTCATCTGGCAAGGAATGAGTGACCAGCCCAAGGTCAGGCAGCCTGAGGATGGCAGAATCAGTGACATTGCCCCAGGTACTTGGCAAGTCCAAGCTAGCCTCGGCTGAGAACACCAGCCCTCGCCAGCACGCTCTCCACTTTCTGTGCTCAGATGGCTCAGACTGTTGGCTTCTGCTCCTGGTTGTGCTGGACTCCTGCCCTCAGCCTGGCCCACAGCTTCTGGGAACACACACACAGCAGTGGTTGCCCTGGTTCTGACAGTTCCCAACACAGTGAGCATAAAGTGTGGGGATATGGAGCCCCCGTGCTGACACCCTGAGGCCCAAACTGCTAAAGAGTGACATGGATTAGGTAGAACATTGGCATACATCATTTTAAGGAAGAGATGCATCCTTCCTTCATTCATTTCTTTATTCTTTCACTGGACTCTGTGTTGAGTCCCTGCTATGTATGTCAAAATATGTGAAGGCAATGAGGATACAGAAAGGGAGAGACCTGGCCTGTGTTCTGGAGGCATCGGTCAGGCAGAACAGACACAATGCCTGTCCCTAGACTGACTAAGTTCTCTCCTTCCTTTTTTGCCACAGCCCCCTGAGACCGGACATCCCCAGCCTCCTTCTTCCTGCCTCATAGGGGCCACTGGTCAGTTGATCCCTGAAGGTTCCCTCCAAGCTGGACATGCATGCAACAGGGTGGCCTTGGCCAGTCCCACCTGTGCTGCAGGGTTTGGTGGGTTTACTGTGAATCACTGCAGGGAAACAGCAGAGAATGAAGCAGCATAAAAGCAGAAGTGGGAGGGATATTTCCAGCTGTCGTGTCACTTCCTGGTGTTTACTAACTCCCCCTGTGGCACCTGGAAGTCCCCCTGGATGTCTTGCTGACAAGTAGCTTTGATTCCTAAACCTTATAACCTCTCCCCCTGCCCACCCTCTGAAGGCTACTCATCCTTTCCCAAGGTGTGGGCAGGAAAACCTCTGCTCTGAACCTACATTGCCAGCACCCTAGCCCTGGTCAGACCCTCCCCAAAGACCCTTATTTATAAATAAGGAACATGGAAGAGGATTAGGTCAAGGCAGAAGAGGTAGCAGACAACAATGAGGGGAGAAAAAGAGAGAGATTGAGAGAGAGAGAGAGAGAAGGAAAGGGTCGGGGAGACACAGAGCAAGAGAGAGAGAGTTATAGGTATGAGGGAACAGGAGCCAAAAAGAAAAGTGAGGGGCTCCCAAAGAAGACATTGTTTTTGGCAATCTTGCCTGGAAGCAATTCTGGCAACCTCATTGCTTCCATTTCCTTTTCTGTAAAAGGTGTGGAAAGCACTGTCTTCTCTCTTTGATTTCCTGTGAGACTGAGTTAATGAGAACAGAGAAGTGATAGGGGAGGGGGAAGGAGAAAGTGGTGAGGACAGAGCCTCTTCGTGATGAAACCTAGAGATTAGAACACTTGCCATAAATTAGTTTCCATCAAAACAGCTTCATCTGTGAAAGATAATGTTGTTTCCTCATTAGTGGTTTCTGTCTGTGATAATTAAGCCTCCACATTTGATCTCAGATAACCCTTCCTAACTTGACATCATTCAATCTGCTCAGATTGGAGGAGGGATGGAAGCGACATTGACTCACAAACACTGGATTCTTTTCATGGATGCTCTAATGGCAATATGAGAACTTACTGAGGGCGCAGATGTGCAGGGACACATTACATGCACAGCCAGCAGGCCTCCAAATTCCCCTGCTCTCCAAGGGGTGTTAATCCCCAAATAAAAAGGCTTAAACCCCAACCATGGAGGGAAGTTCCGTAACCATGCCATCCCATAATATATACATAATCAAGCCATAAATATTTCAGAGAATTTCCCAGAGGCCTTTTGCTCACTCAAGCCTGCTTGCAGTGAATTAGAGCCCTAGCAAACCCCCTCACACCTAGTCAGTGTCAACTCCTGTCTCCCTCTCTCTGAATCAGTCACAGAAATCTATGATGGAAAAAAAATCTATGATGGAAAAAAGAAACCAGGCACGCCACCATGGACACCTCCTCAAGAAAAGCCTGGGGAAGGTCCTTCAGGAAGTGTCCAGAAAAAGGCATCATTATCACAGGAGATGACAGCTTCATGCGTGTAATTGCCCCTGAAGGTTTTCCAGTGGGACAAGATGTGGAGGTGGAAGACAGTGATATTGAGGGTCCTCACCCTGTGTAGGCCTAGGCCAATGTGTGTGTTTCTGTCTTCATTTTTCACAAAAAATTTCTAAAAGTTAAAAATAACAAATAATTTTAAAAATAGAAAAATGCTTATAGAATAATGATAGAAATAAAGAAAATATTTTTGTACAGCTGTACAATGTGTTTGTGTTTTAAGCTAAGCATTATTATAAAAGAGTCAAGCAGTTTTAAAAAATATAAAAGTTTATGGAACAAAAAATTTATGGTAAACTAAAGTTAACTTAATAGTGAAAAAAGAGAAATTTTAAAATAAATTTAATGTAGCCTAAATGTACAGTGTTATACTCTGCAGTAGTGTACAGTAATGTCCTAGGCCTTCACAGTAACTCACCACTCACTGACTCACCCAGAGAAACTTCCAGTCCTTTAAGTGCCATTCATGGCAAGTGCCCTACACAGGTGTACCCTTTTAAAAAATATTTTATACCACATTTTTACTGGAACTTTTCTATGCTTAGATATGTAAAGATATACAAATACCATTGTGCTACAGTTGTCTACAGTATTCAGTACAGTAACTATGAGCAACAGGCTATTCCATGTAGTATAAGTATGTAGTAGGCTCTGCCATCTAGGGTTGCGTACGTACATTCTATGATGTTCGTGAAATGACAAAATCACCTAATGATGCATTTCTTAGAATGGATCCCCATCGTTCTCAGAACATTCTTACAATATTTCCCCATCATTAATTGACACATGACTGTATTTTCTTTTCTTTTGATGCTTTAATTTGAATATTTTCTAATGACCTACTCTAGTTCACTAATCCTGTTTCCTGTCATGCCTATCTGCTTCTGTCTTTTTCTAATTTCAGATACTGAATTCCTTAAATTCCAGAATATTTTAATTTTTAATATTTTTATTTCCAATTTTTTATAATTTTCAGTTCTTGGCTAAAATTATCAAACTTTTCTTCTATCTTTTAAACATACAGCTCCAAAAAAAGTTTATTCTTCCCTTTTCTAGGAAGAGAAAGGAAGAGGCTGATCCCTGTAATCCAATCAGGCATTGAGATGAATATCAGCTATTTTTGCAAGTTTTATAAAGCTCAGTCTACTTTTGATTCGCCATTGTTTCTACCATATAGCTCTTCAAGGCTATTAACTGAAGGCCTGGTGTGTTCCACTAGTAGGCCTTAAACTCTACTCTTTGTTTTCTCAGCACAAGACTGCAGAAAATTCTGCTCAAATGTTTTCTTCTTAGATTTTTAGCCTGCTGCCTCACAGAGCTTCAGAATTTAACAGACTTCTTGAGAGGGAAGCTGGATGGTGTTTGAGGTTCCCAGGTCTCCAATTTTTCATTCCAAACCTTTAAGACCACACAAAGCCCTGTCCATTTTTCTGTCACCTAAAGATGTTTCTTTACTTGAGCAAGGTAGATTCTCAGCCTCTTGTTCTTGCCCATAATCAGTCAAATGGCCACAGGAAAAAAGCAGCAGCGCATTTTCAGCTCACCTCCCTGTGGTTCTGCCCTCTCTAAAGCCTCAGACCTTCAGGTCCTCATGGCTTCAGCAGATCTCCTTTGCCTTTAAGCCAATTATTCTTACATTTCATCTTGATTTATTACTTGTTTTAGAAGAAGCATTGGTCTGTTCCCAACATTCTGTCCTTCATGGGGCAAAATTCCAGTCATTTATTTTTTAATATCACTTAATTTTTCTTTTTGGTGTATCCATGTCACCTGAGATTTTTCAAATTATTTAGCATACCAGGGATGTTTGTCTAGTTATTATCTAAATAATAATATGGGAATGAAGCCTATATGCCTGATGAAATCTAAGCTTGTTTTTGAAGATTGTAGACATTTTTTTCCCCAAATAACTTCGGAAAATTTTGAAATTATAGTTTTTCTTAAAAGTTTTTATAAGTTAACATCAAAGTCTTAGACAATGACCTGGCTCACTGTAGCAAAGCCTACTTCTTCTTTATACATCCACAGCTCTCTGCCCAGCCCCGGCCATCTCTGTAAGTTGAAATATTTGATAAAGTACAATAATAGTCCAGCACTGCAAAGGAAAAGAGGAGGACTGGCTTTGAAGAGTGTATCTTCCCTTTCTGAAGAAAACCTCAAATATCATAGCATGTTTCCAAATACTCATTTTACAGAGGAGAAAAGTAAGATTCAGAGAGGTCAAGTAATTTGTCCAAGATTATGTAGCTAGTAAATTGTGTCACTAATATACTAGTCTGTCTGTTACTCTTTATCCCAGAAAATACATACAAATCCAGATAAAAGAACATATTAGGTGAGTGCAAAAGTAATTGTAGCTTTTGCATTGTTAAAATCTGCCATTTGATATTGGAGTACATTCTTAAATAAATATGGTTAGTGTATAGTTCTTCTATACATCATTTTAGTAAGCATTTCTCACTTTTTTTTTTGGCTAATGACATTACTTGCTGTTTATTTTATGTTTATTTTAGACTATGGAAATGATGTTAGACAAAAAGCAAATTCAGGCAATTTTCTTATTCGAGTTCAAAATGGGTCGCAAAGCAGTGGAGACAACTCACAACATCAGCAACACATTTGGCCCAGAAACTGCTAATGAATATACAGTGCAGTAGTGGTTCAAGAAGTTTTGCAAAGGAGAAAAGAGCCTTGAAGATAAGGAGCATAGTTGTCGGCCACTGGAAGTTGACAATGACCAACTGAGAGCAATCATCGAAGTTGATCCTCTTACAGCTACAAGAGAAGTGGCAGAAGAACTCAACGTCACCCGTTGTACAGTCTTTCAGCATTTGAAGCAAATTGGAAAGGTGAAAAAGCTCAATAGGTCGGTGCCTCAGGAGCTGAGCAAAAATTTAAAAAATTGTCGTTTTAAAGTGTCATCTTCTCTTATTCTACACAACAACAAGAAATCATTTCTTGATTGGATTGTGACATGCAATGAAAAATGGATTTTATATGACAACCGGCAATGATCAGCTTAGTGGTTGGACTGAGAAGAAGCTCCAAAGCACTTTCCAAAGCCAAACTTGCACCAAAAAAAGGTCATGGTCACTGTTTGGTGGTCTGCTGCAGGTCTGATCCACTACAGCTTTCTGATTCCCAGTGAAACCAGTCCATCTGAGAAGTATGCTCAGCAAATCAATGAGATGCACCAAAAACTGCAACACCTGCAGCTGGCATTGATCAACAGAAAGGGCCCAATTCTGCACAACACGCGACCACACATGGCACAACCAATGCTTCAAAAGTGGAACAAATTGGGCTATAAAGTTTTGCCTCACCCGCCATATTCACCTGACCTCTCACCAACTGACTACCACTTCTTCCAGCATCTCGACAACTCTTGTAGGGAAAACACTTCTACAACCAGCAGGATGCAGAAAATGCTTTCCAAGAGTTTGTCGAATCCCAAAGCACGGATTTTTATGCCACAGGAATAAAGAAACTTATTTCTTGTTGGCAAAAATGTGTTGATTGTAATAATTCCTATTTTGATTAATAAGGATGTGTTTGAGCCTAGTTACAATGATTTAAGATTCCTGGCCGCAAATCGCAGTTATTTTGCACCCACCTAATAGAATTATCTCTGGACTGGTTTCTTACTGTGACATTATGGGAGACAGCTGAGATTGACAGGCTTATTCAGTTCTTTTCTGGAGTTATCTGGTTTCTGATTTCTCCTAAAACTTAAAATATCCTATAGATGTCCTGTAGCATTCCAAATGTGGATTTTACAAATATCTTTTTTTCTCTTAAATATAACCTAGTTTATAAATCATCTGAGGGCCCCTTGAGATAATAAACACTCAAGCAACAGACACAGAGATGCCTTTTGAAGCTGCAACATCTTGTAGGCACAGAGAAGTCATGAGTCACATCAAAGGGAAATGTATGTTTATTGGGAAAGCCTTTTGTTGAAGTGGCATAACAGAGTTCTGCAGTAACTGAGAGAAATTCCTATGAGACACCCAGAGAAAGATGAAGTCTGCTCTAGTGGTGGCAGGAGGAATATCTCTTACAAAATAAACCTCCAACAATTACCCTCTTGCCAGGGGGATGGAGGGTTATGATGTTTCCAGCAGCTTTCCTTGGAGGAGGAAACTCACTTGTCATTGGTGGACACGGGGCAGGATCGTTTGCTGTCATTTTAACATTTATATATTTAGACTATCTGGCTTAAGTAGATGGTTGATGGTTTATAATTAAAAACATTAATATTTACCAATTGTTGAGGAATACCATGTGCTTGTCACTATGCTAAGTGTTTCGCATACAATTTAAATCAATAATTCCAGTGAGATCAGATAACATTATTCCCATTACATTAGAAAAACAGGCTCAAAGTTAAGCTACTTGCCCAAACACACATAGCTGTTTAGTCTAACTGAGGTCTGTAACTCCATACTACATGCTCTTTTAAATTCTTACATTCTGTCTTTCTACTTAGTCTTTTCACAATTCTCTTTATGTAATGATGACAGTGTGAGGGTTACAAAATGTGGCTTGCTGTATTGGTCTGTTTTCACACTGCTATAAAGAACTACTTAAGACTGGGTAATTTATAAAGCAAAGAGGCTTAATTGACTCACAGTTCCATATGGCTGGGGAGGCCTCAGGAAACTTACAATCACGGTGGAAGGCAAAGGGAAAGCAAGGACCTTCCTCACATGGTGGCAGGCCAGAGAGACAGAGAGAAAGGGGAACCACCATATACCTTGAAACCATCAGATCTCATGAGAACTCATTCACTCTCATGAGAATAGCATGGGGGAAACCACCCCCATGATTTAGTCACCTCGCCTCAGGGCCCTCCCTCAACACCTGGAGATTACAATTTGAGATGAGATTTGGATGGGGCCACAGAGCCAAACCACATAACTTGCCCATCTTTGAAATGGTCCAAGCACAATATAGTGTTTGCCATGTTACTTAATGAAACCTATACAACTTCTGTCTTTAGTACCTTAGGAAAATCATTTATTCTTTCTTCTTTTATTAAAAAATTTGAAAAGTTAATTTTATTTGGTCAAATTTTCAAGTGACTTAACCACTGTGATGTCACAGTTGGAAGCTTTCTTGCCTGGGATGTTCAAGACCACTCTATTTGAGCAGCCTCGAGGTATAAGATTGTAGAGAGCCCCTGGGGGCTCAATTCCTGAATAGATGAACTCTCTCATTCATTAAACATATCTGCTAGACTCCACTTGGTGTCTTGGTGTTACAGAAATGAGCAAAACGTAATACCAGGCCTCATGGAGCTTCTGATATAATACAAGGTTATTAATTAGACTGGAGAATGACACAGGCTATATTGGAGATATTAGTTGATGCTGTTGGGGAGTGGAAGAGAATAGCATCCAACTCAGAGAATGAGGGAGGGCTTTCCTGATAAAAGATGCTTGAAGTTTATCTTTCATCCCATCCTCAGGACTCAGAACATTTGGTGCCAAACCTTCTCCACTAATTCACAGGTAAAAGAGTGACTCAGTTCATTTGGGCTGCTATAGAAAAATGCCATAAACTGGGTGGCATAGAGAAACAGAAATGTATTTCTCACAAGTCTAGAGGCTTGGAATTCTGAGATTAAGGCATAGGCAGATGTGGTGTCTGGTAAGTATTCAGGTCCTGGTTCATAGAATGGCAACTTCTCACCATGTGTCCTCATATGGTAGAAGGTACAAGCCAGCTTTTTCTCTGGAGCCCCTTTTATAAGGGCACTAATTCTATTCATGAGGGCTCCACCCTCATGAACTAATCGCCTCCCAAAAGCCCTACCTCCTAATATCATCACACTGATGCTTAGATTTCAACATATGAATTAGGGTGGGGGGTGGGACACAAACATTCAGACCATAGCATTTTGCCCCTGGTCCCCGAAAATCCATATCCTTCTCGCATGTGAAATACATGCATTCTATCCCAGTCACTAACATCTTAGTTTGTTCCAGCATCAACTCAAAAGTCTAAAATCCAGAGTCTTAGCTAAATTTCATCTATATTAGATATGGGTGAGACTCAAGGTATGATTCATCCTGAGGCAAATTTCTCTCCCCAGCTGCGAACCTGTGAAATCAAATGTTATGTGCTTCTAAAATATAGTGAGGCTCTAAGCATAGGGTAGACATTCACATTTCAAAAGAAATACACAGAAAAGAAAGACAGTAACAGGTTTTGAACAAGTCTAAAACCTTAAAGCTCAAGAATAGCCTTCATTGACTGGATGCTTTACTGCCCTCTAGGTCCACTGAGGTGAGGTCCCACCTTCCAACTCTCTGTGGCAGCGGTCCTGCCCCATGGCTTTGAGCGGCCACACCCCCATGGTGGCTCTCTGCAGCAGCCCCACCTCCTTGGGGTTCTGTGCCTGAGTCACGTGCCTGTGGTCCTCCCACCCCCAGTGGGAATCATGCACCAGTGGCTCTAAGGGTCTGAGGTCACAGTGGGTGGCTCTACTCTCGTGGCTGCACTAGGAATTGCCCTGGTGGGGTCTCTCTACAGTGATCTCGCCCTCACAGCAAATCTCTGCTTGGGCTCCACAGCTCAGCAGGGCATCCTTTGAAATCTGGGTGAAGGCAGCCATGCCTCTACATCTTTGCTGGGTGCAGTGCACACCATACCAGGGTCTGCTGGAGCTGCACCGGGGGCAACCAAGAAGCTTGGCAATGAAGTGTGGAGAACAGAGCCTTGAGGCAGTGCCTGGTAGCAAGTGCTAAGATCCTGCAGGTGCCCATGCCCCCTCCTTTGAAATTGTTTTTTCTCCCAGGCCCTGAAACTCTGGGCCTATGATGGGAGGAGCAGCAACATGATGTCTGAAATGCCTTCCAGGTTACTCTTTTATTATCTTGTACAATAAGTCCTGGCTCTGCTCAGATGGCTCATCCATACTAATCTTATCAAGTGGTCACTTTTTCAAACCCTCGGTTTTCTCTCCCAGACATGCTTTCTCATTCCTTTCAATATGAATAAGAATTTCCCAAATATTTATATTCTGCTTCCCTTTTGATTAATAATTCTATCAATCATTAAATCAATCCTCTCTTCTTGCATTTACTGTAAGGAGTCAAGAGAAACTAAGCTTCAACACTCTGCTTAGAAATAGCTCCAGCTAAATATCCAGTTGCTCACACATTCTACTTTAGACAGAATTCTAGGACAAACACTACTCAGCCAAACCTGTTGCCACTTTATAACAAGGATCCCCTTTCCTCAAGTTTTCAATGACGTGTTCCTCCGTTCCACTTGAGACATCAGCAGAATGGCCTTCACTGTCCATATTTCTACAAACATTCTGTTCACAACCACTTACTCATTTGCTAGGAACATTTAGGCTCTCACTACAGTACTCTTCTTCTGAGTCCTCAATCGAATCACCTTTTAAGGTTCCTTCACACCAACGTAGGCTTCTCTAGTATTCACTTAGAAACCCTTCCTGCTTCTGCCTATTATCAGTTCCAAGCTGCTTCCACATTTTAGCAGCACTGTAACAAATACCTAAAATTTCCCCTTAGGTATTTTGTAGAAGTGGTATTTCTTCCTCTTCTTGGTACCAATTGTCTTAGTCTGTTCAGGTTGCTATAACAAAATACTATAAAATAGATATTATAAATAACGGAAATTTATTTCTCACAGTTTTGAAGGCTAGGAATTCCAAGATTGAGGCAGCAGCACATTCTGTTTCTGGTGAGAGCTCACTTCCTGGTTCACAGAAGGCATCTTCTCACCATATTCTCACATGGTGGAAGGAATAACGCAGCTCGTTGGGGCCTCATTTATAAGGGCACTAATCCCATTCATGAGGGCTCAGCCCTCATCCTAATCCCCTCTCAAAAGTGTCACCTCATAATATCACCACATTGGTGGTTAAGTTTCAACACATGAATTTGCGGAGGGCCACAAATATTCAAACCATAGCAAAGAGATGACCCTCTCTTTACTTATCTGACAAGAGCAAACCCCAAAATAGGCAGTCTACTTGCCACCTGGTGAGATGTCAAAAGTCCCAGGAAACCACCTTTTCTGTTAAATTTAGAACAGTGTAGCATCATCTATTCACAATTAAGTGTTATTCCATGCTAACCTAAAAACACCCTGGAGGGAATAAGCATTGATAATTTTTTCCAGAAGTAGACCATCAGTGTAAAAAAATATGAGAAATATTCTGATAAGTTAAATACTAACAACAGGTTCACCTGGTCTTGAATCCTAATTCTTCCATTTGATAATTGCGTAATTCCAAGTAAGGTGTATCCCCAGTCACACTCTCCCTTTCCTCACCGTAGATAAAGATAGCACACCTGCACAGCTACTGTCCTTGATTCCTGAGCAGGATCAGAGGAGCAGAGACTGTACAAGGACTACACTGTCCATTTGTCTGCAGGCAGAAAGGATAGACTGGGTTTCTGGGCTCAAATCAGGGATGCCACTGAAAGCAAGCTTTTTTTTTTTTAAACGCAGTCTCACTGTGTCGCCAGGCTGGAGTACTGTGGCACGATCTCAGCTCACTGCAACCTCTGCCTCTCGGGTTCAAGTGATTCTCCTGCCTCAGCCTCCCAGGTAGCTGGGACTATAAGCATGTGCCTCCACACCCAGCTAATTTTTGTATTTTTAGTAGAGGCAGGGTTTTACCATGTTGGCTAGGATGGTTTCCATCTCTTGACCTCATGATCCTCCCGCCTCGGCCTCCCAAAGTGCTGGGATTACAGGTGTGAGCCACCGCACCCAGCCAAAAGCAAGGTTTTACATAGATGGGAATTTTATAGCCCCCTCATCATACTCTAGAGATGACAGTAATGTGTTTTCTAGCACATATGCATTTCTGAGGCAACCTACACTTCCCAAGACACCTGGGACCCCCATCTCATCTCAGCCAATAACCACAGTTAATTAGAATAGGAATGGACCTTGACCCAGAAATGGCATGAGCAATCAAAAATTTTTCTTGAATAATTAGATTCCTCTCTTGGAAATCTAAAAGTGAAATCAAGCAACTGAGATAGGTAAAATAAACTGACCCCCTAATGTCAAGAGGTAGACTTCAGGGTCAAAGAAGGCTACCTCAATCAGGATCCCTGCAGAACAGATGGCATGCTCAAATGTATTAGAGGACAGTTTTAAAAATAGGCTATTTGTAAAGGTGTGAGTGGGGGTGGGAAAACTACAAGGAATCATGTGATACCCCAGGTCTAGTCATGGCAGACACTCTCACCACCAAAAGGCCTGAAACAGCAAGAGAGAAGCAGTCACTAGAACGCAGGTAGAACAGCAAAGAGAGAGCCATGTGGCAGGAGCTGTGATCTGCAGGTGAGGGACAAGAATGGAGTTAAGAAACAAGACCTTGCTCTTTTTATTTCCTCCATCTTTAGCCAGAACAGACAAAGCCAATCCGAAGCCAGAAGGAAAAGGAGCCCAGTGGTACAAAATTCTGGGGCAAATGAGGATGGAGAAGGATGGAAATGAATCTAGAAGGCAAATAGAGTAAGCAGCAGCCCAGCACAGAGGCCTCAATGGACCATGCACAAGACTATCCATAAACAAAAACAGCCAATTGGCTGAGAATAGCAGAAGAGACCAGAGATGCAGAGATGCCCTAAGAGATCATGCAGCCCGTAAGAGAGAGCAGAGCCTCCGCTCTGGAACTGCTGCCAGCTTAGCAATTCCATTTTAGATGTTTCCTGTACCTGAAGATCCCTATGTCCTTTACAGGCACTGTCTTGATGAGTCTAATTATTTTAGTCAAGTACTATTAACTAATATTCCACTCCCTGTGGAGGCAGTTTCAGACATAGTTTCCAGTGATCCCTGCCCCTTGCAAGCTTCCCCTGGAGTATAGACTAGGCCTTAGTGACTTGCCTCTACCATACAGAATACAGCAAAAGTGATGGAATTCCACTGTCAAAATTAGGTTACAAAAGACTCTTGCCTACTTTTGTGCTTGCCTTCTCTTGCTGGCTCTGATGAAGCAAGCTGCCACTGCTGTAAGCTGTCCTATGGAGAGACTCACATAGTGAGGAACAGAAAGCAACTGTGTAACTGAGGTTCTCCGTGCAACAGCCCACCAGGAACTGAATGCGGCCAAACCATGTGTATGTACTAGGGGACAGATCTTTCCCCACTGAGGCTTGAAATCTGCTGCACTCCCAGGATGATACCTTGATTGCAGTTTCTGTGAGGTAATAAGAGTTGTTGTTTTAAGCCATTAAATTTTGGAGTACATTGTTTGTTACACAGCAGAACAGAACAGAACAGATAGCAGAACTAATACCTTCCCAGAACATAATTGTTTCCTCTACATGAGAGGCCATAGGCCTGAGAATCCTGTCAGGCTGCACTGGGAGATTCCAAGGATGCTGAGCACCCTCTGAGTATCTCTGAGACCTGTGAGAACCACCTAAATGGAAGATTCCTTTTTGGTCTAGCCATGGGTGAATTCCAGGCCAAGAGCCTGAGTCTTTGCCAGCTATTCAAATCGAATGCCATGTCTTACAGCTCATAAGACCCCTTCTTCTGCATTTCTGTTCTCTTCAGACTCTAGCTACATTGTTGTGTCATTGTTAAATTTTCTTTGAAAATTATTTCAACTACTGTCATGGGTTGTGGGATATTCAGCCCATGTTCCCCCATTTCCAAATTGCTCCTCCTCCAGCATGCATGGAAATGATGGTTTGCACTATTTCAGAAGTACTTTGATTCTTTTCTTCATCTAATCTCTCCTTTAGGTTCCATTCACTTAACCTTAGAAAGGTGATTCTCAAAGGGAAGTTGAGTGGGGGACTTCATATAGCAAGAAAGGGGCATATTTTTCTTCTCCTTTGAGCCATAACCATTTAAGGCAATTATAATGCTATGTAATAAAGGAAAAACATTTTAATGATATCCGGGCTGTTATTTAAAATGCCTCTTTGTTTTTATTTCCATGATGTGAGTTGTTCATGCTTGCTGTTTTTTTCCTCCCATGGGACGGGAGCTGGCAAGTTATTAAAAATATCTCACTGTAACAAATATATTACAAAGAAGGATATTGAAAACATATCTCTCTAAATCATTGCCGTGTTTCTGGTGATAGATATACAGTAACAGTGCTTTGTTTGTCTAATTTTAGCAGATTCTAAACAATCTTTAATCCTAGGAGAAAAAGTGTTTTGGCTTCTGTACACATAAGGAAAGAAAAATTGAGTAGAAGTTAGAACACTTAAATTATGACCCCAACTCAGTTGCTAATTAATATGTGGCCATAGGCAAGGTTATAAATGTTCTTGCTAGCAAAATGAAAATGTTATTGCACAGGGTTATTGAGAAGACTAAATGAGATACTGCATGTACAACACTGATATTCAGTGCTTAGACTCAGTATTCTCTTGTATAAAAACAGGGTTACTCTTTAAAATAAAAATAGGATTACTCTTTAAACAGATCTACAAAATACTGTGCAATTGAAACCAACATGGAAAGGGTTCAATTGAAACCAACATGTAAAAGGGTTTTTTATGGTCCTGGATAAGTTGATTTGACATTTGTCAAAGTAGTGGTTCAGCAGCACCATGAACTACAATAGCTTCCAGATGGATTAAACATTAAAAAATAGAATTGTTAAAGTACTAGAAGGGCTGGGTATCATATGTAAAACAAAAGAAAACTCTAAAATGTGACTGTAGGAAGGCAGACTGGCTAGGGTCCTTGGGATCCAAGGAATGGCACAATGGTTAGTTCCCTGGCTTTTTTTTTCCCCCCCCTTTTTTGCCCACTATATCCTAGGCTGGGAGCTGGAGAAACTAGAGAAATTAGCAAGACAAAAACACCACAGAGTATAGACAAAAAAGCTCCAAGAAATGCATTATTTCTCTAGCCTGGACCAAGAAAGGAACACCAAGACAAAAAATGTTTAGACAATAACTGCCCTATTCTAGGAAGACACCATGAAAACAAGATGGGGCCCACCTCCATTCCATCTGCAAAGACCAACCAGGAGCCTAGACTTCTACAATCACCATGTACTGTAACATGTGCCCGAGTCTTCTGCTAGGGTGGCATCAGAGAAGGATGGGTAGGGAACTAGGACTTTCCTCCCCATCAGTGGTAATAGGGAGCACCTCCCTGATAAAAGTCAGTGGAGGCCATGGGAGAAACAGTAACCAGGTGTCCCCTTTCATCAGAGTGGTGTCAGCAGAGGCCTAGAGGGGAGCCTTAACTTCTACTCCTGCCCAGCAGTAGAAATAAGATACCCCCATAAGGGTGTCAGTGGAGGCTGGGTGGGAAACATGCACTTCTCCACCTCCAGTAACAAGGAGGCATTTCTACTTCCTTTACCAGTGCAGTGTTAGAAGAAGACAGCTCTTTATGAACTGAACTGTGGCTCTCTTAATTCATATGTTAAAGCCCTAACCCCCAGAAACTCAGAACGTGACTATATTTGGCAATAGGGCTTTTTAAGAGGTAATTAGGTGACAATGAGGCTGTTTGGGTGTGCCTCTATCCAATCTGACTCGTGTCTTCATAAGAAAAAGATATTATGGACACACATAGACATCAGGGGTACACATATACAGAGGGACTACCATGTGAAAAGGCAGCAAGAAAGCAGTCATCTGCAAGCCAAGGAGAGACCTCAGTGAAAACCACCCCTGCCAGCACCATGATCTTGGACTTCTAGCCTCCAGAACTGTGAGAAAATAAAGTAGAATACCATACCACCCAGGTTGTGTTGTTTTGTTATGGCAGCACTAGCAAATTCATAGACCAGCTAAAACAGGAAGTTTAAATAAGAGTCTCATAAAATAACACCCAAAATTTCCAGGATATAGCTGAAAATTACTCAGTCACTCATCATATCAAGAACCAGGAAAATCTTGAGTAAATGAGAAAAGACAATCAACAGATACCAACTGAGATGGCACTGATGTTGGAATTATTTGACAAATATTTTTAAACATGCATCATAAAAATGCTTCAGTGAGCAATTAAGAACACGTTTGAAACAAAAGAAAAACTACAAAACCTTAGCAAAGGAATAGAAGATATAAAAAGAAATCAAGAACTGAAGATGGCCGAATAGGAACAGCTCTGGTCTACAGCTTCCAGCTTGAGCGACACACAAGACGGGTGATTTCTGCATTTCCGTCTGAGGTACCTGGTTCATCTCACTAGGGAGTGCCAGACAGTGGGCGCAGGCCAGTAGGTGCGCGCACCGTGCGCAAGCCAAAGCAGGGTGAGGCATTGCCTCACCTGGGAAGCGCAAGGGGTCAGGGAGTTCCCTTTCTGAGTCAAAGAGAGGGGTGACGGACTCACCTGGAAAATCGGGTCACTCCTACCTGAATATTGCGCTTTTCAGACCCGCTTTAAAAACGGCGCACCACGAGATGATATCCTACACCTGGCTCAGAGGGTCCTACACCCACGGTATCTCGCTGATTGCTAGCACAGCAGTCTGAGATCAAACTGCAAGGCGGCAGCGAGGCTGGGGGAGAGGCGCCCACCATTGCCCAGGCTTGCTTAGGTAAACAAAGCAGCTGGGAAGCTCGAACTGGGTGGAGCCCACCACAGCTCAAGGAGGCCTGCCTGCCTCTGTAGGCTCCACCTCTGGGGGCAGGGCACAGACAAACAAAAAGACAGCAGTAACCTCTGCAGACTTAAATGTCCCTGTCTGACAGCTTTGAAGAGAGCAGTGGTTCTCCCAGCACACAGCTGGAGATCTGAGAACGGGCAGACTGCCTCCTCAAGTGGGTCCCTGACCCCTGACCCCCAGCAGCCTAACTGGGAGGCACCCCCCAGCAGGGGCACACTGACACCTCACACGGCAGGGTATTCCAACAGACCTGCAGCTGAGGGTCCTGTCTGTTAGAAGGAAAACTAACAAACAGAAAGGACATCCACACCAAAAACCCATCTGTACATCACCATCATCAAAGACCAAAAGTAGATAAAACCACAAAGATGGGGAAAAAACAGAACAGAAAAACTGGAAACTCTAAAACGCAGAGCACCTCTCCTCCTCCAAAGGAACGCAGCTCCTCACCAGCAATGGAACAACGCTGGATGGAGAATGACTTTGACGAGCTGAGAGAAGAAGGCTTCAGACGATCAAATTACTCTGAGCTACGGGAGGACATTCAAACCAAAGGCAAAGAAGTTGAAAACTTTGAAAAAAATTTAGAAGAATGTATAACTAGAATAACCAACACAGAGAAGTGCTTAAAGGAGCTGATGGAGCTGAAAACCAAGGCTCGAGAACTACGTGAAGAATGCAGAAGCCTCAGGAGCTGATGTGATCAACTGGAAGAAAGGGTATCAGCAATGGAAGATGAAATGAATGAAATGAAGCGAGAAGGGAAGTTTAGAGAAAAAAGAATAAAAAGAAACAAGCAAAGCCTCCAAGAAATATGGGACTATGTGAAAAGACCAAATCTACGTCTGATTGGTGTACCTGAAAGTGATGGGGAGAATGGAACCAAGTTGGAAAACACTCTGCAGGATATTATCCAGGAGAACTTCCCCAATCTAGCAAGGCAGGCCAACATTCAGATTCAGGAAATACACAGAACACCACAAAGATACCCCTCGAGAAGAGCAACTCCAAGACACATAATTGTCAGATTCACCAAAGTTAAAATGAAAGAAAAATGTTAAGGGCAGCCAGAGAGAAAGGTCGGGTTACCCTCAAAGGGAAGCCCATCAGACTAACAGCGGATCTCTCAGCAGAAACCCTACAAGCCAGAAGAGAGTGGGGGCCAATATTCAACATTCTTAAAGAAAAGAATTTTCAACCCAGAATTTCATATCCAGCCAAACTAATCTTCATAAGTGAAGGAGAAATAAAATACTTTACAGACAAGCAAATGCTGAGAGATTTTGTCACCACCAGGCCTGCCCTAAAAGAACTCCTGAAGGAAGCGCTAAACATGGAAAGGAACAACTGGTACCAGCCGCTGCAAAATCATGCCAAAATGTAAAGACCATTGAGACTAGGAAGAAACTGCATCAACTAACGAGAAAAATCACCAGCTAACATCATAATGACAGGATCAAATTCACACATAACTATATTAACTTTAAATGTAAATGGACTAAATGCTCCAATTAAAAGACACAGACTCGCAAATTGGATAAAGAGTCAAGACCCATCAGTGTGCTGTATTCAGGAAACCCATCTCATGTGCAGAGACACACATAGGCTCAAAATAAAAGGATGGGGGAAGATCTACCAAGCCAATGGAAAACAAAAAAAGGCAGGGGTTGCAATCCTAGTCTCTGATAAAACAGACTTTAAACCAACAAAGATCAAAAGAGACAAAGAAGGCCATTACATAATGGTAAAGGGATCAGTTCAACAAGAAGAGCTAACTATCCTAAATATATATGCACCCAATACAGGAGCACACAGATTCATAAAGCAAGTCTGGAGTGACCTACAAAGAGACTTAGACTCCCACACATTAATAATGGGAGACTTTAACACCCCACTGTCAACATTAGACAGATCAACGAGACAGAAAGTCAACAAGGATACCCAGGAATTGAACTCAGCTCTGCACCAAGCGGACCTAATAGACATCTACAGAACTCTCCACCCCAAATCAACAGAATATACTTTTTTTTCAGCACCACACCACACCTATTCCAAAATTGACCACATACTGGGAAGTAAAGCTCTCCTCAGCAAATGTAAAAGAACAGAGATTATAATAAACTATCTCTCAGACCACAGTGCAATCAAACTAGAACTCAGGATTAAGAATCTCACTCAAAGCCGCTCAACTACATGGAAATTGAACAACCTGCTCCTGAATGAGTACTGGGTACATAACGAAATGAAGGCAGAAATAAAGATGTTCTTTGAAACCGACGAGAACAAAGACACAACATACCAGAATCTCTGGGACGCATTCAAAGCAGTGTGTAGAGGGAAATTTATAGCACTAAAATGCCCACAAGAGAAAGCAGGAAAGATCCAAAATTGACATCCTAACATCACAATTAAAAGAACTAGAAAAGCAAGAGCAAACACATTCAAAAGCTAGCAGAAGGCAAGAAATAACTAAAATCAGAGCAGAACTGAAGGAAATAGAGACACAAAAAACCCTTCAAAAAATCAATGAATCCAGGATCTGGTTTTTTGAAAGGATCAACAAAATTGATAGACCACTAGCAAGACTAATACAGAAAAAAAGAGAGAAGAATCAAATAGACACAATAAAAAATGATAAAGGGGATATCACCACCGATCCCAGAGAAATACAAACTACCATCAGAGAATACTACAAACACCTCTATGCAAATAAACTAGAAAATCTAGAAGAAATGGATAAATTCCTCGACACATACACTCTCCCAACACTAAACCAGGAAGAAGTTGAATCTCTGAATAGACCAATAACAGGAGCTGAAATTGTGGCAATAATCAATAGTTTACCAACCAAAAAGAGTCCAGGACCAGATGGATTCACAGCCGAATTCTACCAGAGGTACAAGGAGGAACTGGTACCATTCCTTCTGAAACTATTCCAATCAATAGAAAAAGAGGGAATCCTCCCTAACTCATTTTATGAGGCCAGCATCATTCTGATACCAAAGCCGGGCAGAGACACAACCAAAAAAGAGAATTTTAGACCAATATCCTTGACAAACATTGATGCAAAAATCCTCAATAAAATACTGGCAAACCGAATCCAGCAGCACATCAAAAAGCTTATCCACCATGATCAAGTGGGCTTCATCCCTGGGATGCAAGGCTGGTTCAATATACACAAATCAATAAATGTAATCCAGCATATAAACAGAGCCAAAGACAAAAACCACATGATTATCTCAATAGATGCAGAAAAAGCCTTTGACAAAATTCAACAACCTTTCATGCTAAAAACTCTGAATAAATTAGGTATTGATGGGACATATTTCAAAATAATAAGAGCTGTCTATGACAAACCCACAGCCAATATCATACTGAATGGGCAAAAACTGGAAGCATTCCCTTTGAAAACTGGCACAAGACAGGGATGCCCTCTCTCACCACTCCTATTCAACATAGTGTTGGAAGTTCTGGCCAAGGCAATTAGGCAGGAGAAGGAAATAAAGGGTATTCAATTAGGAAAAGAGGAAGTCAAATTGTCCCTGTTTGCAGATGACATGATTGTATATCTAGAAAACCCCATTGTCTCAGCCCAAAATCTCCTTAAGCTGATAAGCAACTTCAGCAAAGTCTCAGGGTACAAAATCAATGTACAAAAATCACAAGCATTCTTATACACCAACAACAAACAAACAGAGAGCCAAATCATGAGTGAACTCCCATTCACAATTGCTTCAAAGACAATAAAATACCTAGGAATCCAACTTACAAGGGATGTAAGGACCTCTTCAAGGAGAACTACAAACCACTGCTCAAGGAAATAAAAGAGGATACAAACAAATGGAAGAACATTCCATGCTCATGGGTAGGAAGAATCAATATCGTGAAAATGGCCATACTGCCCAAGGTAATTTACAGATTCAATGCCATCCCCATCAAGCTACCAATGACTTTCTTCACAGAATTGGAAAAAACTACTTTAAAGTTCATATGGAACCAAAAAACAGCCCACATCACCAAGTCAATCCTAAGCCAAAAGAACAAAGCTGGAGGCATCACACTACCTGACTTCAAACTATACTACAAGGCTACAGTAACCAAAACAGCACGGTACTGGTACCAAAACAGAGATATAAATCAATGGAACAGAACAGAGCCCTCAGAAATAACGCCACATATCTACAACTATCTGATCTTTGACAAACCTGAGAAAAGCAAGCAATGGGGAAAGGATTCCCTATTTAATAAATGGTGCTGGGAAAACTGGCTAGCCATATGGAGAAAGCTGAAACTGGATCCCTTCCTTACACCTTATACAAAAATCAATTCAAGATGGATTAAAGATTTAAACGTTAGACCTAAAACCATAAAAACCCTAGAAGAAAACCTAGGCATTACCATTCAGGACATAGGCATGGGCAAGGACTTCATGTCTAAAACACCAAAAGCAATGGCAACAAAAGACAAACTTGACAAATGGGATCTAATTAAACTAAAGAGCTTCTGCACAGCAAAAGAAACTACCATCAGAGTGAACAGGCAACCTACACAATGGGAGAAAATTTTCACAACCTACTCATCTGACAAAGGGCTAATATCCAGAATCTACAATGAACTCAAACAAATTTACAAGAAAAAAACAAACAACCCCATCAAAAAGTGGGCGAAGGACAAGAACAGA
This sequence comes from Pan paniscus, assembly GCF_029289425.2. Lineage (NCBI taxonomy): Eukaryota > Metazoa > Chordata > Mammalia > Primates > Hominidae > Pan > Pan paniscus. The sequence continues at coordinate 38,972,180 of NC_073255.2, read as the reverse complement.
CACTTCTCAAAAGAAGACATTTATGCAGCCAAAAAAACACATGAAAAAATGCTCATCATCACTGGCCATCAGAGAAATGCAAATCAAAACCACAATGAGATACCATCTCACACCAGTTAGAATGGCAATCATTAAAAAGTCAGGAAACAACAGGTGCTGGAGAGGATGTGGAGAAATAGGAACACTTTTACACTGTTGGTGGGACTGTAAACTAGTTCAACCATTGTGGAAGTCAGTGTGGCGATTCCTCAGGGATCTAGAACTGGAAATACCATTTGACCCAGCCATCCCATTACTGGGTATATACCCAAAGGACTATAAATCATGCTGCTATAAAGACACATGCACACGTATGTTTATTGCGGCATTATTCACAATAGCGAAGACTTGGAACCAACCCAAATGTCCAACAATGATAGACTGGATTAAGAAAATGTGGCACATATACACCATGGAATACTATGCAGCCATAAAAAATGATGAGTTCATGTCCTTTGTAGGGACATGGATGAAGTTGGAAATCATCATTCTCAGTAAACTATCGCAAGAACAAAAAACCAAACACTGCATATTCTCACTCATAGGTGGGAATTCAACAATGAGATCACATGGACACAGGAAGGGGAATATCACACTCTGGGGACTGTGGTGGGGTGGGGGGATGGAGGAGGGATAGCACTGGGAGATATACCTAATGCTAGATGACGAGTTAGTGGGTGCAGCGCACCAGCATGGCACATGTGTACATATGTAACTAACCTGCACAATGTGCACATGTACCCTAAAACTTAAAGTATAATTAAAAAAAAAAAAAAGAAGAAGATACAAAGAAAACTTAAATGGAAATTTTAGAACTGCAAAATACAATAACAAAATTTAACAAAAACCAAAAGGTGGAATCAATAGCAGATCAATAGAACATAAGAAAAAAATCAATAACCTTTAAGATAGAACAATGAAAATGACCCAATCTGAAAAACAGAAAAAAATAGACTGAGGAAACCATGAACATGGCTTCAGGGACCTGTGAAATTATAACAAAATATTTAACTTTCACAGCATCATTGTCCCGGAAGGAGAGGAGAAAGAGTGGGGCCAAAAAAGGTGCAGAAAAATAATGACTAAAATTTCCCAAGGCAAATTATATAGACCCAGATTTAAGAAGTTGTGCGAATCTCAAGCGGCATAGTCCAAGTAAATCTACACAAAGACATATTCTAGCCAAGCTTCTGAAAATAAAAGACCAAGGAACATTCTGCAGAGCAGAAAGTAAGAAGTGACATAATCCCTACATGGGAAAGCAATTTGGATGACAACATATTTCACATCAGAAACCATGGAGACCTGGAGGGAGTGGCACATTTTTCAAATGATGAAAAAGCAAGCAAACAAACAAAAATGCACACAAAAATCTATCAACCCTAAATTCTATTTCCAGGTGGAAAAAATCCTTCAGGAATTAAGAAGAAATCAAGACATTTTCAGATGAAAACAACACTAAGAAAATTTGTCTTAGAATGGCAGAAAAAAAGGAATCTTAGAACATCAGGAAGGAAGAAAAACCAATGGAAAGACTAAATGTAACTAAGTATCATAGAATTTCCTTCACTTGGAGAAGGAAATTGTGCTTGATAGTTGAAAGGAAAATTATAATATCGTCTAATGTGTTTCTCCAAGTGTGCCGAAAAAATATTTAAGATAATTATAAATGGGGGAAAGCAAAGGGACTTAAATGAGGGCCAGGTTTCTATACTTTGCTTGAACTGTTAAAATGTTAATATGAATAGTCTGTGTCATTTATATAATATTCTTAAATGACAAAACTAAAGAAATGGAAAGTGCATCAGTGGTTTCCAGGGGTTAAGGATGTAGGGGGAAGGGAGTTTATGTGACTATAAAGAAGTTGTTTTACTCTGTTGTATTAGTCAGTTCTCATGCTGCTACTAAAGACATACCCGAGACTGGGTAATTTATACAGAAAAAAAGATTTAATGGACTCACAGTTCCACATGGCTGGAGAGGCCTCACAATCTTGGTGGAAGGCAAAGGAGGAGCAAAGTCACGTTTTACATGGCGGCAGGGAAGAGAGCGTGTGCAGGGGAACTCGCCTTTATAAAACCATCAGCTCTGCTGAGACTTATTCACTATCACAAGAACAGCATGGGAGAAACCCACCCCCATGATTCACTTACCTCCCACTGGGTCCCTCCCACGACACATGGGGATTATGGGATTATTATAGCTGCATATATTTGAGCAGTGCACTCCACCTCTCTAACCCTCAATTTGCTTGCTAGTAAGGGACAAGGGACCCCCAAATGGGTGGTGTACATATTATGACCCAAAGAACAACCATGCCCTATCAGAGGTTTCAGATCACAGCCCTATGGCCACAGTCTTTGAGGTAAAAATGATATTTGGCAAACAAAAAATTATGCATTTCTGTATCTGGAATTTTAAATTTACTCAGGTAGGGAATTTTGGTTTCCCTGTGATTCTCCTGGCACAGGTCTTCGTCCCAAAAGTGGAAGGGAGAGAAAACCCAGGACATCTAGGGATTCCAGACTATATGCTCTTTGATTAAATAGTCTTTCACCTGACTGTCCACGAGGATTTGTCCTTCTGTGATCTGTGTCTGCATTTAAATACATTTCTGTTTTAAACATTCTTAGACCTGTGGGAGCTTGTTTTAAAAGAAGTGAGTGACAAACTCCCCCATAGTGTGTGTGTGTGTGTGTGTGTGTATATATATATATATATATATATATATATATATATATATATATATATATTAGCAAAGTAGTTTTAAAAATCAGGCACTTAGCCTGCCAAGTTTCATCTCTTGGAAATGACAAGAGAGGCTGCCTCAGACTTTAAAACATCTAATTTGTAAGTGGTCCATCTATTTTTATAAAGGGCAGAGAAGGGAGTGGTGGGGGAAAATATCCAATCTCATTAAAATTCTCACAACGATTTAATGAGGATGAATTGTCTTCATTTTATAGTCAATGAAACAGGGGTTCAAAAAGATTAAGCAACTTGTTCAAGGTCACACTCAATGTTAACAGACATCCTGGAGTATAAAGGCAGTTTTCTCTGACTCTAAATCCCATGTTCTTGGCCCTGGCTGCAGGAACCTCGCTGATACCACCAAGAGTAGGCAGGGATGCTTTCAGCAGGAAAAGCAGAACAAAAAACAAAATAAAATGAGGAATCCTTCAAGTCTTGGATATAGAAAAAGGATGGGCGTAGCTGAACAATAACAACAAACACATCTTAAGAGGCCAGTCCCTGAGGACACTTGCACCAGGAAGACAAATGGGCTTCAGATGACCCCCACAGACCCTAACCCACTTATTTTTATTTTCCTCCATGTTACCTCTATGATTTGGAATAATCTAAAAACTCCCTCTTTTTTTAACTTTTTTTTTCTGATTTTATTATCTTTTTTATGATTTTTAAAAATTGACACATAATGATTGTACACATTCATGGGGTGCATAATGGTGTTTTGATACATGTAATGTATAGTAATGATATTATGGTAATTAACTATCATCTCAAACATTTGTCATTTGTTTGTGTTGGGAATATTCAATATCCTCCTTCTAGCTATTTGAAACTACATAATATGTTAATATTAGCTAGAGTCATCCTACAGTGGTATGGAACACCAGGGCTTCTGTCTAACTGTAACTTTGTATTCTTTAACAAATCTCTCCCTAGCCTTCCTTTCAAGTATGGAAGGTATGGTAAGGGCAGTTCTAAACTCTACTTGAATTTCCCAAGTCAGGGAAGGGCCACCTGTGGAACCATTGCCTCTCCCCTGATGCCCAAGTACAGCTGCGTGCACACGGCAGAGGTCTAGTTTGGGCTTTCGCTTCAGTGGTCACTGGGAGAGAATTTCAGGGTTTCAGGATTTTCCCAGTTGTGATTTCATTTTATTGTCACAATAACTCTGTGCAATTGACAGAGTACACAGTAAATTCCCAAGGCATGTCCATTTATTTTGTCTGTTATTGTTGTTTAGCCAGTTTGTATTGAGTCTTTTCTTTAAGCTAGAAACTTTTAAATGAGCATGGATTTATGTAAATTAACCCAAATTATGCACCATATTAAAGGTTAAAAAGCTGAGGCTGAGAGTAGACCAGGTGCTCATACCAGATTACATAGCAGAATCAAAATCCAGATCAATCAGTTTCCCAGTACATGGCTTTTTCCACCAGGGGTCAGTAAACTCTCTTTCTGTAAAGGTCCAGATAGTAAACATGTTAGGCCATACTATGTGCATAACAACTACTCACCTCTGTCCTTGCAGTACAAAAGCAGTCCTAGACAATTTGTAAGAAATGAGCATGGCTGTGTTCCTATAAAATATTATTATTTTTTCTTTAAAAAAAAAAAAAAAGGCAGTCAGCCAGATTTGGCCCATAGACCATATTTTCCCATCCCTAGGGCAGATCACTACCTTGGTTCAGAAAGTGTTAGTGTTTTTAAGCAGGTCCTAAAATTCCTCTGTAATTACTTCCCCAACCCAATGCCAATACACCTACTTGCCTTTCCTCTTTCCCTTCCTGAAAGTGTGGCTCTGTACAAGAATCCAGCATCTAAAATTAGTACTGGATTATATTCCTGTTCTCTATTAGATTGAAATGTACTCCAGTTACAGAAAAGCACATGTGCTGTCTCCCCAGGAGAAATTGCATATTTGTGCCAAGAGAAGCCTAGTCACTGGAGCTCTCCAAAATGCTTTCATAGACACCATGGCTCTATTAGTCAGTCTTGGAGTAAGGAGAAAGAGGCACATATTCTCAGGTCCCCCTAGGTGGTGTTTGGGCTTTAGCTGGGGATACCTGGACTTGAGGTGGCCATGACTGCCCTCTTCTTAGCCATGCTGACATCCTGGCCCCTGCACTGCAAAATGTGAAGAATGGAGGACAAGATCAAGAGCACAGCATCCTTCAGGATACACGCCAAGCTCTGGGACCATCTGCTCTTCCACTGACATCTTCTCTGTGTATTCACAAAAGAGTATCTGATTAGATTGATGTGTGACCCTGCCCTCTGGCAGATTCTTGTTGAGTAGAGTCTTGCCCTGTATGCTAAGCACTATTCTAGGCACTGGAGATATGTCAGTAAACAAAACCCCCGCTGTCGCAAACTAACATTCAGATGAGAGAAAAGAGGACAAAAGCAAACGAACACATGTATAATATTTTAGATAGGAAGAGAAATAAGGGGAAGGAAATGGATGGATGGATGAAAATGTGCTATTTTAGATACGATGATCAGAAAAGAACTTCTTGATGAGGTGAGATCTGGCAGAGACTTGAATGAGATGAGGGGCTGAACCATATGACTATCTGAAGGAATCACATTCTGGGAAGAGGGAACAGCAAATGCAAAGATCTTGAAATATGCCTGGCAATCTGAAGACAGCAAAGAGGCCAGAGTTGCTGGAGAAGAGAGAGAGAGAGGAAAAGAAGCATAAGATGAGATCAGAAACTCTGCTTGTGTTACTATAACAGAGCTGAGCCTGGGTAATTTATAAATAACAAATATTTACTTCTCACAGCTCTGGAGGCTGGGAAGTCCAAGATCAAGGCATCAGCAGTTCGATGTTTGCTGAGGACCCAGTCTCTGCCTCCAGGATGGTACCTTGAACACTGCATCCTCTGGAAGCATGAATACTATGTCCTCACATGGGAAAAGAGACAGAAGGGGCAAACTCACCACCTCAATGCCCTTTCATGGGGCACAAATACATTCATGAGTTTGGAGCCCTTATGGCCGAATCACTTTCTAAAGGCCACATCACTTAATACTGTTGTCTTGGGGATTAAGTTTCAACACGAATCTTGGAGGAGGCAAAGACATTGAAACCATAGCAAAAAGGGAGCAAAGGTCCAAAACATTCAAGTTTTCTAGATCCTGGACAGGATTTTAGATTTTATTCTGAGTGAGATGAGTGGCCATTGGGGTTTGAGAGGAGAAAAAAACATGCGTTTTTAAAGGTTTAGTCTAGCTGCTGCATGTGCATATGCATGGATGTGCAGTGGGGGAAAGAGAAGGGAAACAAGGATGAAGTGGGAGACCTATCAGCAGAGTCAATAGAAGTTACTGATGAGTGGTAAAGAGAAAGTGCAGAGTCAAGGATGACTTCCAGGTATTGCACCCTCTCACATCCTCACCACCCACCTTTTTGTTCCAGCAGTTGCTGTGGCAACAAGCTGCAGTGGGTGAAGCCTGGCAGCACCGTGGCCTCAGCTGCACCTTGCATTTCTTGCCTTTTGCCCCAGAGTTTCTTAGCCTTTCCGTGGGACTCCAGAAGCTCACTCAGCCATTCAGGTCCCTGTGTAAGCCTGGAAGACCAAGGAAGTTAACACCTCAGGGGCAGTTTTTGACCAATGAGGGTTTAGAGCAGGTGGATAATTCTGAGGCTCAACCTGTGTATCTTTTAAAAGACCACCAATTGGAACTAAGCCCCCAGGTATCCACAGCAGTAACCAGCTCTACCATACTTCCTTGGAATGGATTTTCCTCTTTCCATTTTACTCTTCCTAGTCCCTCACTATTGTTCCCTGGGTCCCCTTCCAAAAATAAACTTAAAACCCCAACAGTGTCAAGAGTTTATCTTTGAGTATATGAAAGTTTGGAGTGCTCATTCCATTGCCAAGTGGAGATGACAAGGAAGCAGTTGGAAGTACTTGAATCTGGAACTCAGAACACAATATGCAAAAGAGACCAGGCTACTTGTCTTCCAAGGTCACTGTGTCAAGGTGTACCAGGCACCTCCACCTTCACAGCTCCACCAATACAATGCATCTCCATCTCCTACTGTTCCCTTGGCAGGTGAATTCTTCTTGACCCTGAAGAGGATGCAATGAACGGTGGAAAGAGCAAACAGCAGTCTTGTGATGACCTGTCTTGTGATGGCAGCTTTTCCACGCTATTTTCATTTGTTTCTAGCTCCAGTAGATGTGATGTCCTCAGAGCATGAGCAGCCACATTAGAATGAAGGCTTGTCGAAAGTCAGCATGGCCACCCCTGCAGAGAAACATGGTCTGTTGGGAGTCTTTTCCCATTGTTAAGATCCCCCCTGAGGTTTTAGGGGAGGAGAAAAGAAAAGTGAAATGGGAGGCAACTGGGGGAGGCAAGGAGGCCAAGTGCCATGTCCCCAGGAGGCCTCTTAGCTCTCTGACAGCCTCCAACCTCTGCCACCAGCCTGAGCCTAGATTTCTGAGACACTGCAGAGATAGGACATGGCTTTTGTTTTCATCGCTATTTAATTTACTCAAATGAAAACTGCAATTACTGAGCAGTTATATATCCTCATGTGCTTTAGGGATGCTGTCCCTGGCACATTTGCTATCCCCATTTGGAAAATTCACCTGTAAAAGCATCAGAGTCGCCTGCATTGTATGTGGAAATCTGCAATGTCATCCTTTGTGCAAGGGATAAAAATTCACCCCGGGGCACCAATTTTAATAAGGCTTAATTAGACCAATTTGTTGTAAGCAGAGGTTTCCAGTCTGCAATTTGACAAGCAGCTTGAGCTGGTTCACTACATTTTCACAGTCGGGAATTTCTGTATCTCAAACAAAAGGTCAAATGGAACATAAGATTTTATCCAAAAGACTCATAAAGGGATAGTGAATTTCTGCTTGGTTTTGTATGTGTGTCTTTTGTTTTGTTTTTTTAGAGTGTCTTTATGAATGCTAACAGCATGATCTTGGGGGACAGAATAAATCAGATCCTCTCAGACTGTCTGTGCATCCAGCAACTTGTAGGAGGGCACATAGAACAGGTCATCTCTTGTGCAGGCCTTGCCAGTAGCTCACAGCCCTCTTTCTACAGAGTTGGAGATGAACTCACAGTCCCAGACACAGAACACAAACAATACCTGAAAATTCATTGGAGTCAGCATGAGAGATAAGCCATCTTGCCCAGGAATGACAAATTTTTTTTGTATTATCTTTGGACTGGAAAACCGTTTGCTTAAACTATGTTAAGATACGCAACAAAGTTGATGTCACATATCCCTGGAATTTCATCCAGGACCATTCTAATGAAAAGCTTTACAAAATTCACTGATTTTGCTGTAGGAAAAGAGTTGAGGCTTCTCTTCAGGAGGCGGGGGGATATGAGTCAGACAAAAAGAGAAAGTAAGTTGAACAATATCTCTTTCATCAGTGAATTTTTGATATCAAAAATTCTAGACATTCTACCTAAAAATGGAAAGAATGTTCTACAATTAAAAGAGGTTTCCATTGCCAGGCATGGCAGCTCACGTCTGTAATCCCAGCACTTTGGGAGGCAGAGGCAGGTGGATCACCTGAGGTCTGGAGTTCAAGACCAGCCTGGCCAACATAGTGAAACACTGTCTCTACTAAAAATACAAAAATTAGCCAGGCATTGTGGTGGGTGCCCAGCTACTCGGCAGGCTGAGGCAGGAGAATCGCTTGAATCCAGGGGGCAGAGGTTATGATCGTGCCACTGCACTCCAGCCTGGGCAACAGAGCAAGACTCTGTCTTAAAAAAAAAAAAAAAAAAAAAGAGTTTTCCAGAAAGTTTTCAAATGGTCTGTGGCAAAGAGAGCCAGGCCTCGGTGCCAGTCTACTGGGCAGTGTCTACACTGTGCCTACATTGCTGCGAGCATCAAAAGGCCCACCTTTTCTCTAAATATTACCCCTTCTGATCTAATATGGTGCCTAAAATGCCCACATTGAAATGAGACCATTGGTTTAATGCCAGAAGACCCAAGACAAAAATATGAAAATATTCACTGATATTGTTGGCAAATTGACTCTTGAGGGAGTAGCAACCAGGTCAGCTATGTTTCTTTTAGTGCCAGGAAAGAACTAGAGCATAAAATGCTGCCAGGAAGATGGGCCAGTTTGGAACTGGGGTATGGGAGATGGCAGAGAGACACAGGGGACACCTCCATTTGGGGCAAGGAGGAGAGAGTCAAAAGAGACGAAGCTGAAGGTTGGAGGAAGAGGGCAGTTACAGAGGGGAGGGTGACACAATCAATAGCTGATAGCTGATGTGACAATTTTTTCCTATTCCTGGTGAGAAAGCTCAGGGAGCTACACCGGGCCCCGTTTCTCCTAGTGGCAGAATTGCCCTTGGCCCTGAATGCTCTATTCCAACTGCCAGGCTCTAGCTGGAAATGCTAAGACCCTATGGTTGGTGAGGGAAGCCTTTTCCCCATCTGCCAGAGAAGGAGCCTGAGCAGGCAGAGTGAGGCCAGTCCTACAGGATCACTGGACATTCAGCAGGGACTCCTCCCCAGGCACGTGCACACCCACACCCATGGGCTGTGGAGGCCTGCCTGGAGCACCTGCTCACTGCCCAAGGTCCAGGCATCAGTCAGAGTCCAGCTCTCACCATCCCCAACATCCAGCCAGCCCATGCACTTAGAAGGCTGGGCCATCTGGAAATCTGCCTCCATCACAACAGGCTAGACATTTGGATGACAGATCACAGCTTTGATGAAGCTCAGTGGCTGCTTTTAACAAGGGCAACCTGTTGCCATGTGTCACAAAGGCACATTCCTGAAAACAATGTGGGTTAGACCAGGCAGTTCATAGGATGAGTCTTGGAACTGGATTTTATTTCCTTCCAGTTGTTCGGAGGTGACATAGATAAAGCCACATCTGCATGACTCTTGTGTGAAGCAGCTCCTCTCAGACTGTGATGCAAAAATATCTCTGTGGTTGTATCTGATGCATCTTTGCTGTTTGCCTCACTGTCTCTCCCTGTCTCCTACTGGGCCTCTTATTTCATAGTAAAAAGAGTTGTGTACTTAGGCTCGGAGCCTAACAAATGAATGATGCAAGAAACAAATGAAGTTGCAAGCATTACTGCTATAAAGATAACACATGTTAAGTGATGTGGGGTTGATAATATTCATACACATTATTTAGGCAAACATTTCAATACACTCGCTCTCACAAAACAGTCAAATTGGCCTAATGATATGAACAATAAGTCGTGGAACCGATTTCAAGAAAAACAAATTTTGCTTTGCAAAATTGCATTCAGAATATATGCACTGGAAACCTACTTATAAAAAAAGCAGCTTGTAAAAATAATTTACAATTATTAAGTGAAATTAGATAGAATTTGAATCCAATAAAACAAGATTTCCAAAATTTTTGAAAACAATTTTTATTTTACCAAGATTTTTATGATAAAAAATTAAAATGTGCACCATATTGTTCTTTGACATTTTTGCAGTTTTTCCCCCTACTTAAAACCAAAGGAAATAAATAACAGATTTGGAAATAATTTCATTTGTATGGAAAATGCCTTCTCTTCTTTGCTGACCTTTCCCAAAGAAGAGGGAGAAACTGATGAATCCACTCTGACCCTCCGGAGCAGTCCAGGCACAGCAAACACCTCCCAGCTCAGCTGGACGTTCTGGTTCCACTGGGAGGCTTTTCTAGCTGCCATCTTTATTTTCTTTAACCAAAGCAACCCAACCATTCTATGGCCTGAACCTCCATGACAAAGCAAAGAAAGGGTGAGGCAATCCTGCTCTGAGTTAATGTGCTCTCAACAGGCAAGTCAACCCTGGTTTGGGGTCTAAATTCTCCTGCCAGGGCCTGGTGGAGTCGGGTGTCTTTGCATGTTCACAGATCATCAGAAAAATTCTTTCAAATACATCTCAGAAAATCGCAGGATCAGGACAGTGTGTGGATCATCATGGAAAATAGGCTGCATTGCTTTGACTATGAAAGCAGATATTCCTCAAGCATCATCCCATAAAACAGAATGGAGAATGCTTTTCAGTGCGATCAAGCCAGTTGTCCTGTGTTCTCTCTAAGGTTCCTGGGGTGTATCTGGAATGGTAGATGCTGTGGATAAACCTGAATCTTCTCTTCTCCTTCCAGCTTTCATTTTCTTCTGACTGCCTGTTTGTTCTCAGAAATAGTGAAGTGAGCAAATAAGTTTAGGAAGACAGAATCCCCCTGGCCTGACTGTCTTCAAGAGCAAAATGGGAATTCATACCGAGTAGAGAGGACCCTTTGAACCACCTTCTTCACGGAAGTGCCCACAAGGGGTCAGACCGGAACACATTGCAGGATCACGTTGTCACAAGGCAGCCTGCTGGCATGGAGGGAACCCAGCCAGTCTGCTGCCTCCTTCTCCTCCCCACTGCCCCCCTAACCACTGGAGCCAGAAGGAGCTGTTCAGGATCTGATTCTTTAACTTACATATAGGAACGTGGTGAAAATGACAATATAATAAATGGTATTTACGCTCTTGGAGCCAAGGTGAATCTTTTTCATCACTACAAACATTTCCTTAAGCCCCAAATTTCACAGCTGAAGAAACTTCTCAGGGGAATAACTTAGTTAGCCAAGTTCCAGTTGGAAGAAGCAGAGAAGTAGCTTATGTAAGTTTTTAAGGCCTAAGCTAGGTTATGACACAAAGTGGCTAGAACATGACAGAATTGTTCCAACAGAACTCCAGGCAAGCTGTGTTTCCTGGCGTTTTACTCATAGGTGTCACCCGAGCTGGCGACACTAGCAGGACCAGCTGTTTAGACTCTAAGCCTCCTCTATCCATCAGCCTACAGTCAAGCAAGTCAACAAAAGCAGTGGTGAAATGTATTTACCTTGGAACAGTTCTGTTAAAGCAACCAACGCCTGTCTTCATGCAGTGGAAGACTGAAGGTCAGAAAGAACACTCTTGTTAGCAGCCTCTTCCTTCCTTTCCCTCTCTAGATGCTCAAAAGACAGATGAAGGAAACACAAACACAGCCTGGTGCAGGAGGCAAGGTGTCTTATAACAAAATGCCTCAAGCCCTACTTGTGTGGATCCCACTAGAAACCAAGGGAAGCCTGAAAAAGCCTCCCAGGGTGTGTTAAGTTGCATTGTCACAGCTCAAAAAAGTTCTGTGAATCTGTTACACCTCAGCAGAACCCAAAGCCTGTTGTTCCCTGCACACCCACACTGCCTGTTTGTCTCTCTCCTTATCTGCTTAGTTACCTGTTCTTTAAATGCCCAGACTACTCCACTCCTGAAAATTCACACACACACACACACACACATGCACATACACACACATAGACACACACACACATCTTTGCAAAGGTAAAGGCTACTTAGTCCTCTACCAAGACTCATCTCAGTAGTCACTTTCTCTGGCACTCTTGACACTCTCCCAAACAGAAAACCTCAAATGGGGCTTCCTGAGGCTCCCACGGCCAGTGGTATGGCCCTCTGGTTCGTACCACAAGCCATTCATCCTGCACCGTGACTGTCTGCGGAAGGACCATGTCTTAAACCTAATGTTCAGAATGTCTGTTGAATTAAAGCAAATACAGCTTAGCAGAAAACACTTTGATTGACAGTAGAAATTCTTGTAGATATATTCCCTTGTCAGTGTTCCTTCTGTGGGAAATTGGCACCATCATCGCCACCCAGTTACTCAAGCCAGAGACTGGCCTATCCACCATCCAATCTGTCACAAACTTCTCCCCTTTTTACTTCCTACCTCGTGGTCTTGGGGTTTATCATCTCTCACCTGGACTATCTCAGGGGACTCCCACCTAGTCTTTTGACTGGAAATCCACTTTCATTTCAGTCACTGATCTCACTGAAACAAAGGCCTGGCTGGTCACGTCACTCTATTGCTTAACACCACTCATAGCTGGAGCAGACCTACCCATCTGGTGCCTCAGCCCACCAGGGAGCCATGTGGAGAATGTGTGATGGAGATTTTGGCACCTCCTCCACTCTCAAGGCAGTTGGACAGGACCTAAGATTCCCCAGATGTGACATCTAGCTCCAAGCACCTCAGTCTATTTAGCCCAGTACCTAGACAGATGCGACCTAGTCATGTGACATGACAAGGAGCTAAGACCCCAGCCCCCTAAGACCCCACTCCCACCTCCCAGCCACATCTCACACCCACAAGCTTCACCCTTGCCCTTCAGCCTGCACCTTTTATGGTGCAGCCCCAGGTATGCAGCTATTTGTTACCAGGGGATTTGCTCTCCCTCTACCTGAAACACCTTCCTACTTTTCAAGTTTCTCTAAATATAAATTTCTCATCCTTTTCCACCACATTGACCTTTTCCAAGCTAGCTTGCTCAAATTAATCTGAAAGGGGACCATAATAAAAATGGATCTGATGCATGTTCATGTCATTCAACTGGTTTAAATAAACCCAGTGTAGCAACATGACTGTAAAGCCAGAAAGAGCCCCTTAAAGAAATGAATGTCCGGGTTCTTAACTCAGCGTCAGAATAATCATCAGCATTTGCTCCTTTTCCCTGTTGTTTCCTTCTGGCCCACTTGAAACTTGTCATTTTTCAGAATTAAAATCTCAAGTTTTGCAAAGCTTGTACTCCAGGATGTAGAATCAGAGATTATTTTTGCTTGCTCCTGAGAGTTATGTTTGGAGGAGATCGCTAATTAAAATATCTTGGCGCCTATCCCTGAAGGCAGTCTCCTCCTCCCACTCCAAGAGCTTTCCAGCTCATGTCCTTGTTACTTGTCAGATCCAGATGAATGTGAAGACAAAGAGTGGCAAAGTGAAGAGAAATGCAGTCAGGCTCAAACTGAACAAATCCACAAACAGCTGTGCAACCATGAGACAGCATTTATCAGGTTTTATTTATTGATTCAAGAAAAATTTATTGACTACTTACCAGGTTATGTTTCTTAATTAGGCTAATGTAGTCATGGGTGTTTGCAACATTTTTCTCTATGCCTTTTTGTATGTCTGAAATATCTCATAAAAAGGAAGAGTTTTCCAGTTGAAATGGTTTATCCGTGTTTCAGTGAAAGCTGGGAGAAGCTAGTCAACCTCCTGGGTCTTTCTCGTTCTTATTGAAAGATGCCCTCTTACAGGACGGTCTGATGGTCAGGAAGCAGTCAATGAGTTAAGATGAGTGAGGCCTTCAATCTGAAGAGTTAGTGATTCTTAGTGTACCACAGTTTTAACAAAAATTGCTCTTGTCGATGCCAAAGAGATATCTTTTCTTCCCAGCTAAAAAATTTTAGGTCAGGACCCTCAAATATTCCTATTTACAGAGGGAGAGAAGAAAGAACTTAGTTTTACTGAGTACCAACAATGGGCAATTAGAATCATAATTATGCTTGTTCTTCATCGAGGGTGCTTGTTTCTCATCAAATTCAATATTCATAGAACATTTTTATTTCAAGTCATCTCTCTCTGCAAGAGCTTAGTTGAAGAACCAATTGAAAACATCCCATGTGAATGAAACAGGACTGCTCTCATTGAAGCACTTGGCAAATCCTCATTGTGCCCCATCATTAGACTAAGCCATTGCTCAGCTGTAGCCTGTGGCCTAAAAAAGAATATGCAGGCCAACCATTCAGCTGATTTCCTCACCCTCTCCCATCAGAGATGGCTCTTTGAATTAGTAAACCCAAGTAATTTTCTGTCCTCTCTGCCCTCCCTTTCTTCTTCAATTAGAAATGAGAAAAATGTACAGAGATTAAGCTAATCCCCAGCTAAAGGAATGCCACACAAACTTGTAATCAACCCACCCAAAATGATGAAACCAGCTCATGCAGAAGAGCTTTCATCATTTACCCATCCTGGCTGCCATGATTAAGTGTTGGGAAAGAGGCCGGTTAGCCTCATGGGGAGAATAACTCAGTCCTTGGATGAATCATGAGCTATAAATAACCATCCACAATTCTCCCTTCTCCATCATTTCCCTTATGCTGCCCTCTTTCAAAGATGAGAACCAACAGTGAACTGAAAAGGGATTTAAAGCTAATCTTAAGGAATCTGTTCGTTTTACAGAAGGTAGGAACCACCAGGCAACGTCAACTGATTTTCCCTACCCCTCCTGTCAGGGCAGAGCAGGGAATCAATGAGATTACAAGTAGGAAAGTGTTTGCAAACCCTCAGTGCCTCCCATTACTGCCCAAAGTCTCCTAGCCTGTTAGTGGCAGGGGTCTAGTTTTCCCGATTCTCAACCCTGCTCACTATACTACATGGCCTCTTTGTGTTACAGATAAGCAAAAGTGAGACCCCCAAATGCTTAAATAATGGGGATAGTCACAAACCACACTTAGATCCCAAAGCACCTAAGTCAAAGTCTTCTTTCCAAGGGCAGCATTGAAACAATGACCTGACTACCTCAGGCTGCAGATACGAGGGTGATTAGTATCCAAACACAGGAATGAAAAAAAAACAAAGGCCCAGTGCCCCCAGCCAGTCACTATTACGCCCTGCACTTTATTCAGTTAATTCAAACAACTAGGGATTTTCCAGTCCAAAAAAAAAAAAAAATCCAAGTTAATACTTTAGCTGTCATGAATGTAAAAGAAACATAAATGTCTTTGACGAGCATTGGCAACATGCTGGCTTGTCAAAAACGTGGGTTTGCTTTTGTCTATTAATAATAGTCTTTATATATACTGTTGTAAGATACAAAAATTATAACTAAATACAGCTGTTAAAATTTAATGAATCTGAAGTTGATACAACTAATTATAAAGTATAACACAGGACATCTTGAGAGAGAAAATGCATTGTTTTACATCTTAAGCCCTTTATTGACTACAATGCAGAACATTTTATTTTAAGACACAGTGGGTTTTGTTTTTGTTGATGTTTTCACCAATTCAACTGAAGACGAAAGTCAAGACAATCAAATGGTAACTAGTAGCAGCCTATCAGTAAATGAGAGCAAGTATAGAGACTGTTCTTTGGACTGAGGTGAAATCAATTAGTCAATAAAGGCTTTTCCACTGTCTAATAATTATAACATATTAACAGTCGCCAAATAGTGTTGGATGGGACTCCTCTAGAAATAACTAAAGCCTTTCATTTTATACATGAAATAGCCACAAAATGTAGATGGGTTACATCAACTCATTGGATTTGCCCATCTTAAATTACTCTGAGATTCAGAGAAATCAAAATTTCATCATATGTTGTGCAACAGTTTCTTCAAATACTTTCTCATGCTCAATAAAATTAACATGTCATCCAGACACCCTTTAATCTCAACACATGACATATAAATGGTCACATCCATCATACACACATAGATGATTAGAAGACTTGAGGACTACGCAAGGATGGCAAGAAATCACTTGATTCTTCGGTTATGCCCTAGTGACAAATATATACTTCTTGGCAACCAGCCAATCAATTTTGGAAATAATGTTAGCCCATGACCTAATACATTCTAACAGCCTATCACTCGCTTTTCATGCACCATTAGGGCCGGTCACCAATCTCCTGCTGTCTTTCCCAGGCATACATTCCTTTCTTTGGAAACCTGAAATGCCCCTAGATAAATGTGCCCTTCTCCAGAGAAACACATTTCCCACTCCATTACAAATCCTGACTCAAACTAAAATTAATACAGGCAGGCAATTGAGGGCTCTTAGAAAACTTCCTTAAAAATGACAAATGTATGTGATGTTAACACTATCCAATGTATCTGCATGCCACCTTATTAAATTAAAAACACCTGGTGTATTTATACAACATGTTCAATGGCTTACAGGTTAGGATCCTAGAAACAATACATGTCTTATAGCAAAAAATATACATATAATAATCCCCCTATAGTTCATATAAATGATGCAATGTTTTTGAATATATCTATATATATACACATATATACTCTGTGTGTGTGTGTTTACAGAATCGGGCACACAAATACTGCAGTCCTTCATTGGCTCTTCCGCTTCAGTGTCAAAGTCACCAGATTTCAGAGTCTTAAGGATCGAAACAAAGGTCACCGCTGGGGACAAAGGACTGGCTTGATGCACCTTCCCTTGTGAAGGACCAAGTTTGCTGGACAGTGGCACCCAGCAACGCATGGCTTGTTGCATGGACCAATTTCATTCCAGTTGTCACAGGTCTTGATACATCCCGGACCACAGGTATCGTACACAGCACCATGCTTACACTGGGTGGCTGAAAAAGAGAAGGAGACAAAGGCATAACATGGAGAAAGGCCCCATTAATTCACCCTCAGCCAGATGCCGTTCTTGCAGGCTCATGACACTGCATGGACGTTTCCATAGCTCAGGATCAGATTTGCATTTTAACAAGAGAATGACAAACACCCAACATTCTTCGAACACTCTGGAAATCAGCTACATCTATAAAAACAAATGCAGGTAGATTTGAGCAAGAATTTATCTTATTCTTAGATAAGATAAACTATAAATGTGTAAGGCTATAGGAAAATCTTTAAGGCTATTTAGTTATTGTACAAATAACTAAATAGTATAAAACATCTGCTGCAAATAGTCCTTTCAGCTATTGAGCTGTGATGAATAGGAATATTTTGTGCAACTACATCAATATTCAAATATATGAAATTACCCACAGAGAAAAAACCTACCAAGGATATTGGGAATGTGTGACATATTTTAATCAATGTAATCGTGTGTTAAATTAATAAATTTAAGGCATGTTGGAGCAAGACTGGGGTAAGCCAAATAGAGAAAAGTCAGATATGTGACTGCAGGGAGGACAGCAGCTGGCTGGGTCAAACAATATAAAAATGATGATGTTGCCATGTCACAGCCAATTTACTATCTTTATTGACTTAGAGGCAAAATGATTTTGACAAAATTATGAGAGATCCTGAAAATTCATGACTAGACTTGTCAGAAAAAAATAATGCAAACATTCTGGAAGTTTTCTGACACACAGCCATTTCCATCTCAGTTACATCCAGTGACAGTCGAAGGGGCCGCCCCTCATTCCTCAAGAATAGGAATGTTGACACAAGTAGGAATTTAGATCAGGGACCCTCCAAGAACACCAATAACAATTCCATCTTCATTTAAAGTTCCTTTAAACAAAAGTAATAACAATGGAAGACATTCTCAGCTTCAATGCCTCTATTGTTTATGCTGTTTGCAGAATAATACCTGGTAAGGAATCGTGTAATTGTAAAATTTAAAGATAGAACTGGTTTGCCAGCAAACGGGCCTCACTTTGAGTCTTTCAAGTTATGCATTTACAGTTGCCACAAAATGTTGATCTTTGATCATATTTAAGTAAAAGAAAGTTAATAAGCACCATAAAATAAATTCTATGAAGGCTTCTCAAATATCCATTGCACTGGTTAGAAACAAATGAGAGAGCATATTCTATCCAGCGAGTAATCAATGACTTCTCATCAGCTCTTACTATTCAAAAACCAAGTTGTATGAAACAAAACTTCTAAATAAAACCAACTTTAAACTACTTGACTCTATAATGAACATTTTTCTGTATAGATTCATAGTAAGCACTGGTGCATTATTTATTTATCCCTGCCTCAACTGTTAACTAAACCATTGACTCTAGGTAAACACCTGCTCTGAACAAAGTCCCTGTACCAGATGCTTTGGGGATAGAGGTAAATGACATGGCTGCTGTCTGATACACCAGCAGAGGGATGAGTTAGTAGCAGCTAATTACCAGTCACTTATATTGAAACATCCTATATCATCTATGCCTTATTGATTCCTACACCTGGCTCACTCTCAGCTTTCTGAGGTGCCTTCTCAAAGGTAACTTCCTATTCAAAATAACATTTTCATATTCACTACCTCTTTTCCCTATTTATTTCTTCTTTACACGTACTACTACCTGACATCGTATCATATTTACTCTGTCTTCCAACACTAAAATGTAAGCTCCTTGAGGGTGGAGTTTTGTGTGGTCCCTCACTACATCTCTAGCACACACATTTTCTGGCACTTGGCGAGCATTAGATATGAAAGCCAGCAATAAATATTTGCTAAATAAAGCTGTTATGAAACAGACATAACCACAACAGAGAGGGGATTGGAATTTTCCATTTGCATCTCAGGATCTGTCCTCTACCCACTCTTTACCCTGTTCTGTGATCTGTGCCCTTGCTCTTCTCTACAGATGACATCAATGGGCTCCCTCATGC
This sequence comes from Pan paniscus, assembly GCF_029289425.2. Lineage (NCBI taxonomy): Eukaryota > Metazoa > Chordata > Mammalia > Primates > Hominidae > Pan > Pan paniscus. The sequence goes on along the minus strand of NC_073255.2, from coordinate 38,953,266 downwards.
ATGGTGGACTCCAGTGCCTTGATCTGGTGCCATTATCTAGCTTGGTGAATGTCACCACCATTCACCCCATCTTCCATTCTTCTCAACTGAGTTCCCAACCTTTCCAACTGAATTCCCACCTCTTCTGTGTGGATGGGATGGATGTTCCTTGATTGATAAGAAGAGCACCTGCTGCTTATCCCATCACTGCATTTACAACATGAAATTGTAGTCATCAGTTTCATCCTCTCATACTCTTTCTCTCTCTCTTGCTACATACACACACCAACTCAAATATAGGCTACTAGAGGGGAACACTGTTCTGTTTCTTTACCTTCTGCAGGAGTATGGTGTTTAACATTTAGTACTCAGAGGACTATTGGGACATTGAGTGGATGGATACATGGGTGAGTGAGTGGGTGGATTGACATAACCCTTCCTTTAAGTCTCTCAATTTAGGCTTCTGTGATAATCTTTTGACTTTTCACTGATCCTTTCAAAGTCCTCTTTTTTTCTCTTCTCAGTGACTAACAGAATACCCTATACATTGCATTTGCTTAATGATTTGGAAACATCCAAGCTGAATATCGTATTTATACAGAGTAATTGTATTCATGTGTTGTTATGCTTCAGTAGACTAATGGTAGTCACAAATGGAAGTTAGGATCACCTGGGGAACTTCCTGATGCCCAGACTTCATCCCAGATCAATTACATTAGAACACCTCAGGGTGGGATCAGGATATCAGTAATTTAAGAAAACAAAACAAAACAAAACACTCCCCCTTTCCTTCCGACCCTGCCCCACACTGGCAATTCTAATGAGCGGCCAAGATTGAGACTTGATCCTGCAAACAAACCCTACATTCATGCTTCAGTCACTCAGAGACTCATTCCTTTTTAGCAACTGAGAAGAAAACTATTTCCAAAGTAAAATTAGGTCCTACTATTTCCCAACCTCTTCTACCTCAAGCCCTACTGAAGCACTTCCCCATCCCAGGGCACTCATCCTCTTTCAGCGTTGGTTGTAGGTCGTCTGCAGGAGTACCCTTAACTTACCCCTCACTGCCTCTTGTCATTTGCACCCATCCTGGATTTGCCATTCTTCTTTTCTGCCCCATCTCTTTCAGAACTTGCCCTACTCTTTGTCATAGCAAATTAATCTTCTCCCTATCTACTTAACAACAAATATTCCCTAAACTATCAGATTTATTTTCTCCTTCCTTTCACCTCCAGACTTTGTGGAAGAATTTACAGTCCTTTTAGCCTAGTCTTCTGCAATTCATTAATGTTGACAGCTCATCTTCCTCACCCACCCCTTGACTGAAGCAGTTCCCTCCAAAGTTTTCACTAATGTTCATATCCACCAACATCTTGCCAACTCCCATTTTCCCAAGACCACTCTGCAAAATATTTGGTCTTTGTGTCCATTTTATCTTATGACAGTGAACTCTTCTAGTTCTTCTGCTGACTCCTGGAGACACCTCTCTCTCTCTCGGGTTTCTTTACCCACTTCCTGGCACTAAATGTTCACATTACCTCCTGGAATCTCCCCCCGACATTGTTTTCTCTTCTATCTCTCTCTTCCTCAATTACTACAGTTTTATCTCTGACTTCCAGTTAGAGACCTCTGAAATCTATTACCATTAGTTCTGATTCTTTTCCCAGTCTAATCAGTTTTATCTTAATTCAGATGTCCCCCACTTCAAATAGGTTTCTAGATATCCCCCCAAGATGCCTTCTCTCCTCTGCAACCCACAGTACTTTTAATGTTATAGTTATTTGCTTATTTGCTTTAATCCCTTAATTACAGTACAGCTATAGTTCTTAATCAGAGATATTCATAAGAGTCTCTTGATATGCCTTTAAAAAATATTTATTTCTCAGCCCACCCCTAAAGGTTTTTGCTCTGAATCTGCAGTGGTGCCTGTGCAGCTATTGATTTTAAAGTTTCTGGGGGTCACTGTGACAAGTACCCGCAGTTGAAGAGAGTGTATCGATGAGGCCTGGGCTCTTGAGGGCAGGACTCTTATCTTCTGTAACCAAAGGTTCTGGCACAGGGACAGGCACGGGGGAGCAGCTCAATGCATGCCTCCTGGATGGGGATTTCATATTAATGATATTCAATCCATCATTCCTTTTCCTAGTGTGGATTTCATCTGGCCAATCTTGAGTTCATTTTCCACTCCGCTGCTTTCAGAACTCACCTTACCCTCTTTCAACTCACCTTGCCCTCTAGAGGCTTTGCTCCCCTTTAAGTCTTGCAAGGATTCCTGGTAGTATAAAAACTTCTCAGCAGCATTTCTTCTTTCCCACCACATTCTTTGTGTTTCCCTGACTATTCTATAGCTATGAAGTCTCCCATGTTTTTTCCTCTCTCTGACCTCTCAATTCTTTCTTCTAGTCTACCTTTCAACTTCTTCTAAGGCATCTTACCTTTCTACTATTAAGGACTGGTATGTCCCTCACAGTCTACAAGTCAAAAGTAGACTGCAGGAAATGAAAACTACTAGAGAAAAAAAAAGAGATCTCTCTCTCTCTCGTATGATCCTTCATCCTATAAATACCATCTCCAATTCAATTCAAATTAAATCAATAAACATCTGCTGAGTATCTATGTGCCAGGCAGTCTCTTAAGCCTGGGGAATAAAATGTGATCAGATATCATCTTTGTCCTCCAGTTACAGGAGGTTGGGCTTACAACCAAATAGGTAAAGCTGATGTGTAAATAGATTCTTAACAAAATATAAGATGTATCACATCAGACAATAACAAGGTACAGGGGAAGAGTAAGAGAGAAAGACATTAGTTCAACACTGAGAGTTGAGTAGAGATCAAGGAAGACTTGAGAGAATGGATCCTGTGTAAGTATCAAGTGAGCAAACTTGATTGTCATTGTCAGACAGACAATGACAGGGAGAGCTTCCCAGACACATAGAACAGCAGGAACAAAGGTAGGGGTGCAGGCAACAGCAAGGTACTGTGGCTTAATCAGGGAAGGGTGGATCCTTGGTTTGGTGGGTTAGAGACATGGACCTTGAGGAGGGCAGTTGGTAGGAGAGAGAGGCAGAGAAGTAAGCCAGGGTCAGAGACCACAAATGACCCCACAAGCCTTGGCAAACGGAAGCCTTGGAAGGGTTTTAAGCTGTGGAGTGACATCACCGGATTTGCCTTCAATTCAGCACAGCTTTTAGATTATCCTAGAACACTAACACTGACCTGAGCCCTCATTTACCCTCTGTGAATTCAGTTGTTTTTTCAAACTTGTAAAAGACATAAGATCATTTCTTAAAACATAGGTGTGATGTGATGGGCACACATGTATTTTAAAAGGATCTATTTTGTTAAATAGTTAAAAAACAACATGGCCGGGTGCGGTGGCTCACGTCTATAATCCCAGCACTTTAGGAGGCTGAGGCAGGCAGATCACCTGAGGTCGGGAGTTCAAGACCTGCCTGACCAACATGGAGAAACCCCGTCTCTACTAAAAATACAAAATTAGCCAAGCGTGGTGGCACATGCCTGTAATCCCAGCTACTAGGGAGGCTGAGGCAGGAGAATCACTTGAACCTGGGAGTCGGAGGTTATAGTGAGCCGAGATCACGCCATTGCACTCCAGCCTGGGCAACAAGAGCAAAACTCCGTCTCAAAAAACAAACAAACAAAAAAAAAACAGAGATCTGCCAAAGTGGTTAGGATTAGAGTGCATTTATTCTCAAAGGGGCATTAAAACCGCTACAGGTGAAACATAAAAACATTATGTGCCGGCTTTATCAATACATTCAATCAGCATGGCAATGTGCCTTCTGGAACTCAACCATCTCCACATCCCCCTATAGGGTGCTGAAGGTCACCATACCTGACTTTATCTCTTGAACTTTTACAGGAGGCATCCAGTCAGTCAAGAAATAACTCAGTGTATATAATTAGGGCAGAGTTGCTGCAGGGAAGGAGCTAGAACCATCTGGGGTTTGCAGAGCCAAACAAGGAGGAAGAAAACTGTTCACATAGCCCAGCAAACCATCCGTTATGCTACAGAAAGACAAAAACACCCACGTTTCCAGCACCTTTTCCATGTATAAAATGTATGACTGAATGTGCAGTGACAATTAGTATCAGTTATAGGCAGGTGGCAGACATTCTGCTAAGGATGACAATGTAACATACAGCAGACAAGATCACAACACATTTAGAGTCAGAAGGTACAGAGTAACAACCACCAGTGATAGGGAACAAACAAATAGAAAATGGAAAGTCACTAAGGTGACTAAGATTTAGATACATATTTTGATGAATTAGTTGACACTAATATAAGCACATAAATATGCATTCTTTTTTTTCCACAGTGCTCTTGGGTCTCTGTGTTCTCATAATGATTAAGGACGGGGCAATGATGCAAGCTGACCTGGGTTCAACTCCCAGCTTCCTTGCTTCCTAGCTCTGTGACTTTCAGCAAATTACTTAACTATTTTAAGTCTCAATGACCCTCTGAGTAAAATGTGGGTAATATAATGTTACCATATAAAGTATTATGGGCATTATCAAGATAAAATATAATATAAAATGCTAATATAGTCCTTGGGGGAAAGGAAGTGCTTAAAAAGAGTGAATAGTAATATAAATGATTATTATTAAACTTTTATATACTTTCACTATAGCCCTTAGCATATTACATTTTATTTAGTAATTCCCATGCTAAATTAGGGTTCCATTAGTCCTTTGTGCCATAGGTGGCGGGCACATATTGTGTCTATAGTCATGACAGTGTTAAAATCCAGGCTGGACTTTAAAATGTCACTGGTTCATTTAGAGTTTCTCGCCTGGCTGACTTCTTATATGTTCAACTTCCAGACTTTTTGCTCTGGAAGATTTCTCCTTTTTGTCTTATGTGGCCTCAAGTGCCGTCGTGAGTCAAAGGACCTGGGAGCTAAAAACAAGTAAAGAGGGCTTTTATAGTGTTCAGTATTCTACATGAATCTGAACTGAATCTACTGAGACATGCTACAGATCTGTGTAAATTTATTTCTTCATGTACCAACTGTCAGTCTGTGGAAGTTCATAATGTGTGTGTGTGTGCGTGTGTGTGTGTGTGTGTGTGTATGTGACAGAGAGAGAATGTGTGTATCTAAAACGTTCCCCTCCCACTGAACTTCATTTGATGGAGTTATACTTCACCCAGATGGCTCCACTAAGAACAGGTAAATGGAATCTTTCAGGAGCCATATTCCTTTTCCATTAGAAAAGTAATTTTAGCTCCAGAGACTCAGTCCCTGAAATGAAGATGCTGACATGAAATGTGTAGTCCTCAAATGCAACGTGTGCACTGAAATGGTGCTAAGTATAGCTCTGGGCCAGGAAGAGAAGGATCATATATCCTGTATCTAATATGATCCCAACAACAGCACTACCACAGCTAATCAAATTAATAGAATTCTGCTGAGCCCTGCATTATACCAGGATGGTTGGCTGGATTAAACTTGACTCCATTTATTTTATTCATTTTTCCAGTAAATTCAAGGGAAAGGGGATTCAAAATAAAGGGAGCTAGGAGTATTCAAGATGGCTGGAAGGACCCAGTTCTTCAAAAACCTCACCCTCACATATTCTACCCAGCACTGATGCATTAGGTTAGAGGTGGACAATTTGCCTCACCTTTTAGCAGCCTCAGCCACACCTTAAGTGAATTATTTTTATCGAATCAATACTTCTCTGAGAAGGGCAGCACTGATAGAGTGGCACACTTGCTGTGGAAGGTGAACTCTGATATAAAGATTGGACTTGGGTTTGCAGAGGTGGGGGCGCAACCAAAATGGAGTCAGAGGAAGGTGAAAGGGCTCTGGTGCTTTTCAAAAAACACAGACTAGTGACTGCACCAAGGGGCAGCTGAGGAAGCTTCAGCAACCCCCAAAAATCCATCATCCTACCTCCCCACAGCCACCCAAGTAAACACACAAACTAACTCAGGGGTTTCAACACTGGCTGCAGGTCAGAATCACCCAGGGAGTTTTAAAAGGTACACAAGGCCAATTGAAGAAAGACATCAGGGCATAGGGCATAGTCTTAGGTTCCTGGTTTATTTTTTAAGCTCCCAGGGTGATTCCAATGTCCAGCCAGGTTTTAACTCACAGGTCTAAGTGAACGCAATGTCTGTACACTGCAATCACAGCTTCAAGGCAATTCTTAATGCTTCTTTTAACCAGTGACCACTCTTATCTTCAACCAATGTAGACATTGTGGAGTCAGCAATGGCATGGGTGGCCTTCTTTTCTGAGATGTGAGCTAAGGCTATTAAGACTAGGGTAGCATGCTGAAAATCCCAGTCTCTTTATTTCAGGTAAATCTGGCCCTTTAAAAACAAAAATTTGCCAATCCTTGAACTAGGTGACAACTATTCAGTCATTTCTCCTTCAAATCTAAATAACAGCAGCAGCTACCCTTGACTGAGCATCTTCTATGAGTTGGACACTCTTTGAGATGCTTCAAGCATATATCACTAATGTTTGTAACTAGATAGCAGGTATTATTGTAAAATTGCAAATTTCTAAAATCTAGACTCTCTCCCTTCCTCTCCACATGCACTGCCACCATCTTAATTCAAGCCACCATCAGGTTTTCACCAGGACTATCACAATAGCTTCCTGCCTAGTACCCTGCTTTCAATCTTGTCCCCTTCCAATTTATTCTCTGTCTAGTATCCAGGGTCATCTTTGGAAAGCAGAAAGAGGCTTGCTTACAAGCTATCAGAGGCTTCCACTTCTCTTGGAATAAAAGCTAGACTCCTTTCAAAGCCCTGCCAAGTCCTGCGTGATTCAGCTACTGCTCCTACTCCACCTTCCTCTTGCGCCCCTCTTCCCCTAGCCCACCTCAGGCTCAAACCACACTGGCTCCTCTCCACTTTGAGAGCATGCTAATAATTTTTCTCCTACCCTATGCCATCAAACATGTTTCCTCTGCATAGAATGCTTGCCCTTACTCCCTTCACTCCTTCAGGGCTAGGCTGAAATATCATCTGTAGAGAAGCCTCCCTCTTCATCCCATCTCAGCCCTCTCCAATGGTTTTCTATCACTCTGCCCTGTTTGTTTCCTTCCTCATACTTACTGTAATTTGTAAGTTTTTATTGTAGAGTTATGTTTTTGTCTGTTTCTCCCACTAGGCTGCCACTGTGTCAATGACTGGGGCTTCATCTCTTATACTCATGAAAGTACCCAGTGTCAGCACAATGCCCAGTACCTAGCCACTTTGTAACAAATATTTATTGGATGAATAAAGAAGTCCATTTTACAGATATCAAATAAGCTAATTTACTTGCCTGAGGCGACAACTATTATAGAAATCTCTCAGAGGGGAAAAAATTCTACTAGGCTTTGTATAATAATCTCTAAAAAAAAAAAAGTATCTTGCTTATCCTGAAGACCTTAAATGACTGTAATTGTGCCGAATCTCCTTTGCTTCACACATAACCTAAGCCACAGCTATAACCGCCCATGAGCTAAGTATATCCAGCTGGTAGTTTGAGGTCAAGAGGATTTTGCAACAGTGGAAATCTTTAAATTGCTTAAATATGCTTGTCACAAAGCATTTATCTTAAGTGCTGTCTACCTTGCCCAGTGGGAAGTCCCTGTGTTTTATCAAGTAGCAATCCAGATGGGCTACTGGAAGGGATTTTCCTCTGGCAAGGGGGCATGTGGCCACTCATGTCAGCATCCACAAGTCTCCTCCATTGCCATCTTGGGCATTGCAGTAAACTTTTGATGGGTAGATCCAGCAGGACTTTCTTACCTGCACAATTCTGCTGAGGCTCCCAGTGGACTTTGATGCCCTCTCTCTGGCAGGCCCGGGTATATGCCAAAAATGACTCGCAGTAACAGTTTTTATGGACTGGACATTCACACATGTCTGTCACACAGGACCTATAGGACCCAAAAGAGAGATAGAAACATTTAAAAATATCAAACCATAAACACCCTAAATATAACTTCAGAAAGGGTCGTAGATGGGAAAACCTGATTGGCCCATTAAAATTTGCTATTTTAGATTGGAAATCTAAATTGGCAAAATTCTGCGTGGAACTTAAGTGCTGGATACCTTTGAACAGTGTGATATTAGATTTCCTTTCCTCTAGAGCAAGATTATCCAATAGAACTTGCTGTAAGGATAGACATGTTCTAACATCTCCACTGTGCAAAGAAAGCCACTCTCCATATTTGGCTACTGAGCACCTGGAATGTGGCTACCACAATGGAGGAACCGAGTTTCTAATTTGCTTTAATTTTAATTAACTTAGATATAAATAGCCCAATGTGCCTAATGGCTACCCTACTGGAATACCATCGCCGTCTTGTGACAAGCACTGATATAAAACTAATAGACTTTATGCAGTGTTTCCAAAAATGGTAACCAACTTGATGAAAACACAAAATCCCATGGCTTTCTGAAGACAGACAATTAGAATTCACTTCTGTAATATCTTAGAATCTTAGTCTTTTAAGGAACACTGAATCTTCATTCTTTAGAATGTAAAGTGACAAATTCTAAATAAAGCAAACATTTCAGGTCTCTAATTAGACTGCAAGATGAACAGAATTGAATCAAGGTCTCTGCAGCTGAAATATGGAAATGATGGACCAGGACATAAATTGAATGGAAATGCAAACTAACAAATTTTTAAACATGTTGACCACAAAGACATAATAATGGCCTTACATTAGTGTATAATATTACAGTTTACAAAATGCTTTCACACGGAGCCTGTCACTGGATGGTAAACAAGGCATAATACAGTTTCTTGTTCCATAAATGAAGGGGTCATTTTACAAATAAATACATGGGCCCAAAGTCAGCACTTTTAAGTGGAAAAGAGCAAATTAAATTATATCTCCCAGCTTTGAAAGAGTGTCCTTTTTATTATACTACACAACAATCTCATCTTCTTCTTTCAGCAAATTTACTGCCTAACAGTTTCCAGTTAACATTTATGCAAGAGGCCTCCAAGACTAATAAAATTAAACTATCCTTATATTTTTCATAACCTTGTTCAGCAAACTCCCTTCCTCACAGAAGCTATTCAAGGCTGAACACAGAAAAAATAATATCCAAGAGTACAAGCTGCACTTACGATCTTGAAAAGTGATCATGACGCTGCCACTGGACACTATAATGTCATTTTCCCATGGTGCGGGACCTGTGCACAACTGATTGTCGAGAGCAGTCAGCTACCTCTGGGTATAAAATCGACACACTGTCTGCTCTAAACAGGAATTAAACAGCAAAAAACAGATTCAAGGAGCAACAGACCCACAGTGAACCCACAAAGTTATTGCAGCCCAACACTCAACGGCACAGTTTTGGGAAATAGGAAAAAACAGGGACAAAAGAGGAACAGATGTAAAACCCAAAGAGCCTCCTTCCATGTCAAGGACTGAGAGATTATTTGATGAGTGATACCTAAGACACGATAACCAGGACAGAAAAAGAGATCTTTCTTTCTTTGTAGTAATCATGGTTGTACTTTTTTTTTTTTTTTTTTTTGAGACGGAGTTTCACTCTTGTTGCCCAGGCTGGAGTGCAATGGTGTGATCTCAGCTCACTACAACCTCCACCTCTTGGGTTCAAGCAATATTCTTGCCTCAGCCCCCCAAGTAGCTGGAATTACAGGTGCCCACCACCATGCCAGGCTAATTTTTTGTATTTTTGGTATAGACAGGGTTTCATCATGTTGGCCAGGCTGGTCTCGAACTCCTGACCTCAGATGATCCACCCACCTAGGCCTCCCAAAGTGCTGGGGTTACAAGCATGAGCCACTGTGCCTGGCTCAAGATTGTATTTCTTAATACTTCTCCCCACTTTTATTATAGAAATCTTGGGAAATCACCTTCACTAGCAAATGCATTCAGGCATTAAACACACAGTACTGTCTTTACGCTGGGTAGAGACTCTGGAATTCCAAAGAGAAGCCAAATAAATCTTGTCCTTAAAATGGCGTCTAAATGCCAGTGTACGAATCTCCCTCAATGTCATTTCCCTTTGTTGTTTCAACTTTCATTTCAGAATAACCCACACCCATCATATTTATGCTCAGACTTCACAGCGACATTTTTGGCTGCCCCAGGTTCTAACCTCTAATCCCATTCCTACTTTACTTTCCCAGTAGAATTTGTTCCCCATCCTCTCTCCTGGCCCATGGGGGTGGGTCTCTTTCTGTATACACGGCTCCCACTGCCAAGACCTGGATGGAACGGCATCTCATGGACCTGGTAAAATGATGGCACATATATGGGAAAAGGCTGGTCTCAGTGTGAGGAAATGTGTCCTCGGATTTGAGTGAATGTCTACTGTAATTCTGTAAAATTCCATGGACAATAAACAAATAAAATGTAATTTGTTTGGGTAAGGGGATTGTTAGTGAATGCTTTCCTTTTCTCTTGACTTCTACTTGTCTTATGAAGCTATTAACACAATTGAAGATAAATTACAGACAGCTAAATCCAATCATTGAGACTGTTGAGAGAAAATGTTTTCAGCACACATTGAATAACCACTGTGTACATATACTCCACCTCACCCACAGACAGGTCCCTCTGTCTCCACAGACACAATCAATGATATGCCGTTCTGTAAAACTAAGGAAGATGTGAGCTTTTTATATGATCAACCACTCATGGAGAACAATGTGTGAGAGAAAAATATTTGTCCAAGCCAGACCTTTACTTGAAAATGTTGTATGTATTTTTATAGGCTTGAAATATGTGTTTTGTCTCGGAAGTTAAAATTCATAAATGTTGTTTTTCACTTATCAAGTTGATGATTTTTACATAAAATAATGAACAGAGTTTGTGACAGAATGGAGAAGCAGTCATCCCCCTGCCCCGCTGGCAGTGGTGTGAAACTGCCAGCTTTTACACAGAGTGTTTTTCAGGGAATGTCTCCTCCAGTCCACATGGCAATGGGCTATGAGGCACAGATTTTCACTGCTCCATTTAATAGATACGGAAGCTGAAGCTTGAAGAAGTTAAGTAATTTACTCAATGTCACAGGGCTGATCATAGATCCAGAACTGCAAACCTAGGACGACACCTTGTTTTTTTCTGATCTCAGAACCCATATTCACAGTAACTACATTAGATCTTTCTAGAGAGCAACTGAGTTATATTTATACACAGCCCAGAGAAAGGTTCTTACTCTCTGATGAAAATTTTACACCTAAGGAAATAGTAATGCCTGTGAATATAGGCTTCAAACCTAGGAATTTTCATCACAATGCTATTTAAATAGAAAAAGAAAAGGGAAATAACCTAAATTATCCATAATAAGGGCCGAGCTAGATAAATTCAGGTGACTTCTGTGATGAAACACCCTACAGCCATTACAATGATGTTTTGGAAATATATTTTTAAATATGAGGAAATGTTTGGGAAGGATTAACTGAAAAAAAAGAGAAGGATAACAAAATTGTGTTTCAACATCGTGTCATCACACAATGAAAACAAGAATAACTGAAAACAGATACGACCAAATCCAACGGAAAGCTCGGTGTGGTGGATTGCGGTTCTCCTTAATCTTCTTACCTGTATTTTCTACATAGGCCTGATTCCTTTGTTATTTTGCCAATTCTGTTACAATAGAAACCCAAAGAGTCAGGCAGGCACTGTGAATACAGATCACTTTTCTAAAAAGGGAAACATCACAGTCTACTTTTAATACTACACAAAAGAATATCATGAAAGATATTAATATTGAAATCAGAATTTCAGAATGATAGTGGGAAAGTAAAGAACGGGAGTAAATGAGAGCTTCTATTTGTAGGTCTTAGTTATTCAACGTTCCTCCAGCTAAAATCTGCCCAATCTGTATTTTGGCAGCCTCTTGATACAGACTTCGGCTGGAATCACTTTGCGTTGCCCTCACACTTGCATTTCATTGGTCTACTAATGTGGTGGTGGAATAGATAATGGAATAATTTTGCATGCTTCTGTTGGTTACAAAGGAATTTATTAAGAGAAAAATAAAAGCATCTTCAAATGCACTTCAAATTTTAGGGAGGGACAAAACAATTGTTATTCAACTATTCAATTCATGTTTATCACACTTCATAATTCAGTGTGAGGAAAATCTAATTTATGACACAGTGAAGTTGAGTTCTTCTGTGTTTATGGAAGATCGCTGTCCTTTTCTTAATCAGTATGCACCCATAGTCTACATTTATATTCATTTTATAGAATAAGTAGCAGAATTTTATCACTTCTGGGAGTGACTGAGATTTATGGCTTTGGTACCTCTGCTGTCATGACATTGTTCTGTCACATTTATGTTCTGTTTGATGGTGAGTTGGTCAGGAAACACGGCTGCCCAGTGTGCTCCAGTGGGAAAACACAGGTTGCATTACTCTGAGCTTTTCCAGGAAAGCTCTGCAGGTGAAGAGTGCCTGCCTGACTGGTTTCTATTGTAACGGAATTGGCAAAAAAACAAAGGAATCAGGCCCCTGCAATCCCCTCAAAGCATACTGTCTGTCACAGGAGCTTCAAATTAATGTATCTAGAAATGGTTTCCTGATTCATCTGCCCCACTCCTGGCATCTTGCCTGGCAGCCAAGAGGTTCAGGGTTCAGGTAGGACTCTTGTTCTGTGTGGTTAACACAGCTGCTCAGTGCCACAATAGGGCAAGAGGAGGCCCAGAGCTGCTGCAGGGGCCCAGGGAGCTGGCACCAGGCTGGGCAGCGCTTTGTCACACATCCACTACCTCCCTTCTCTCAATGTTTGATGTTTGTGTGTCATGTTTCAATGACTCCTTGAAGGCATGTTTTAACCCTGTTCCTCATAGCACTCGGCACAGTAGTGGGATCAGAACTGACCTGTGGTCAGTTCCCTCCCTGAAATCCAATTAAACACAACTCATCTGCAGAGAAGCCTTCAGAACTATTTTCCCGCATCAAACTACAGCTACTGCCTCCTGAAAACTCTACACCAGAAACCATTAGACACATGTGGTTATTTAAATTGGAATTTAAGTTAATTACCATTAAATAAAATTACAAGTTCAGTTTGTCAGTATCATTAGCCACATTTCAAATGTTCAATGGCAGCAGGTGCCAATGGCCCCCGTATTGGACAGAGTGGATTGAGAACACTACCATCACTGAAGAGAGTGCTATTAGATGGTGCTGCCAAGAGTGCAGCTCCATTAGCACCAGGGAATCCATTTCTGTCCTCCTAGAGGGATTTATAGGTATACTGAGATTAGGATCAAGCTCACCTCTGATTGGGCACCTACAAAAAAAATTCAAACTTCTTGGCATCAAATTCAAGGTTCCTAGCAGCCTAGACTTCAGCCTACTTTTCTAACTCCATTTCTTTCTTCCCCACTCATTCTTTTACCAAATCATAGAATGTCCCATCAACCCGTGGACTTCCATCCACCTGGCTAGTCCTGACTGGAAGGTACTTCCAGGTCTTTTCCACTGGAAAAATCTAATGTCTATCCTTTAAGACTTAATTCAAATGCTTCAGTAGTGCTTGCCAAGTGGCCCCAAAAAAGTTAGCCACTCCCTATAGGGTCCCATGTCCTTCATACCTTTCTTATTGCACAGATCCTTTGAAACATCATCTCTTTTCTTTCTGGGGGACAAGGACTGTGTCTGGCTTATCTAGCCCCCCAGCACAGTGCCGTGAACACACAGCTCAGTAAATATTCAGTGAATCATTCAAAGAGTGAAAGAGAGTAACCTCATGACCTTTTCCCAGCTTCCACAGGATTGGACAGCTGGACACTGATATCTGAAGGACATGAATTCCATCCTTGCTCCCACTCTGTGGCCACTGCTTAATACGGCCAAGGCCACGGGAGCTGTTGGCCATAACAACCTCTGAACTAAGCTGCTTCTGCAAGAACCTTTCTGCTGTCATTTTCATTTTGAACTTATTGCACTCCTCTCCTGTCTCCAGAGGAATTTTTTTTAATTCAATGACTGGTGGAAAAAAAGGATTTGATGAGAGGATTCTGCTTTAACCACACATTTTCAATAAAGCACATATTTGATATAAGAAAAACCTATAGTTTTTCATGTTATTAAAAAGGCAAACCTCCAATACTGCTGAAATCAAAACATCAAACACATCTATGCTTCCTAGCAACAGCATATCTGAGTGGTTTCCCCTCTGCTCTCTGCTTTCTCTGGCACAAGGGCCATGCCTGTCAGACAGAGGCAAGTGCCTCTGCTTCCCAGGCACGGTTTTGAACGACAGATGTATTACCCATTGGGCACCCTCCACACTGCTTCTTGGAGAACAGAAGGGCAAGCCAGGAGTGACAGGTGCCAGCTCCACCTCGGAGCCAGATATCCAGCGTTCTGGCTGTTTTCTCTGCCACCACAAAGGGTCTTCAGCTGGACAATGTTTGTCAATCTGAAGGTCAGCTTTCCTGGGAGCAATGGCAGGATCGAGGCAGAACGCAACAGTGCAAGGAAGATAGCAAGAAAACCACCATTTGGTCATATGGCTTTCCTTGTTCCACATATCTAGGAAGGTCATAGAAGTGAGTGAAGGCATCTTAGGTTTATTGGTGCCTGGGCATCAATGGAAAACAGGGGAGGGAGAAGATAGGGAAGACAGAGTCCTAGCTGAGTGAGCAGAAGTGTGGTTAGCTACCATAAGCCTATTAAAAAACTCACATTTTAATCCTTGAAATCCTGCCCTAATTTCCCTAATCTGAGTTGCGTGGAGACAACTAAAGGTAGTAGCCAAGGTAGGAAGGCACATCCATGTCATATTATACCTATGAAAACAATGTCATCCAATATCATGCTCTTTTCCTCAGCCCTATACAGGCACGTTCACACACTCATTCTTATCCTTCCATCGAAGGGGTACAAAAAACACCACTGTCACATGAAAAACACGGCCAGAAGCTTCAATCCTGGGAACTGTGAGGCTGTTTTATTGAGCTGTCAATGAAAGGGCAGGGCTAGCCTGCTGGGCCAGCCAGCAGCGAGCTCCTGCTGCTCTGTCCACAGCTTTCCTGGGCCAGCCCCAGTTTGGCATCCCTGTGGCTACTGTCCATGCTGGCTTAAATATTGTTGAGAATATTCTAGGTTGTATGGCTGCCTGGGGTTGCCAGGACAGAAGAGCAGGTCCAGGCATTTTCATTAGCTTGTGGATTTCATAACCTTGATCTGGGGAGACAGGGCAGGAGGATACCTGGAACGGGAGTCCAGCCTGTTTCTCTGGTTGTAGATATAAAAGTTATCTCCGGTTCAGCTTTCCCAAATTCTCCCCTCATCCCCCTATACTCAAGTTAAATTGTTAGCCCACTCCTCAGTGAAAAGAAGGCATTCATGGAGCTCTGTTTGTTTCAGGCACTAAACAAGGTACAGAGGCTAACAGAGATGGGCTCCTTCAAGAAAACAGGATTGTGCAAATACTAAGAACCAAACTCCAAATGACATAAAGACTATTATGAATGAGAAAAAGGAAATTCTAGGCTAAGGGAGGTGCCTGAGTAGAGGCACAGAATTTCCAAACCACCAGATATTAGATTTGATAGTCATGTGGTCAACCTCCCAATATCAAAAACAATACAAAGCAAAAAAAGTCCCTGACAGAGAATCATGCAGCCTCTTCCTGAGACCTCACAGGACAGGGGGCTGGTTTTCCTGCAGGGCAGCTCAGCAGATCTGCTGGTTATGACATTTCTTTCTTCTAGGGATCCGAATCCTCATAATCTCCAGTTAACTCTCAGGTCTGACATCAGGAGCCACACAGAATCAGTCAATGTGTCCCTGCTCATAAGGACTCTTCAGTTACCTTCCTGCGCTCCCCTGCTCAGCCTTGTATTTTCATCTTCCTGCCTTCTGTGTTCCTCCCTCCCTGTCAACTGCTTGCTTCCCGGCTTGTCAAGAACAAAAATCCAACAACCAAATTAACAAGAGAAAAACCTACCAAACCATTTTTGTTCATGATTCACAGTGAATCTCTTACTTGATTGCCTGCCCACTGTCCCTACCTTATATACATTGCTTACTTATACATTCCAACACTTTTTACCTAATTTAGACGCTCTCCAATTACTAAAAATATTTATTTTTAAATCCTCCTAACTTTCCCCAGGAGGTGAATGGCATTACGCGCACAGCAGCACACAGGAGCTCCAGAAATGATCATTCACCTCTGACCCTCTTCTGAAGCTATGGATTGTTTTTGTGGAATAATGTAGGCATCTGTGGACACAGAGACCTCCTTTAAGAGAGTAGCAATTCTTCGGATTTTTCATGGATGCCAGCTTTGGAAGAAGCTCCACATACTTGCTTTTAGTAGAGGTAAGCTTTTAACAGTGACCAAACAGCTATCGCGCATGTATGGAATCTAAAATATTTTCTCCCTTGATAAGGCCATATATCAGACCATATGTGAAGAGTATAATCTTCATGCCCACAGTTAAATTCTCGCCCATCTAATAACGGGGAAGGGATGTGCACCATTTTGCTATTTTCTCTATACCCAGGGGCCACATCTTTAAGGAGCCCAAAGCCAGAGACTATATAACCAGTAACCCTTAGAAATACTCCTGTTGGGAAGTTAAGCTATCTTTGCTCAAGTAGGAAACACTGGCTTCACGGAGGGAAAAACTGACCATGATTAACAGACTTTTGCTGAATTGTCACTCTTTTAGAGATAACGCCTCATTTCACTTTGGGCCCCATCCTAGCAGAGACCGGCAAATCTTGCAAGATGGTCTCAGGAGCTGGCCAGGGAGAGGGAAGCTTGGTCACGACCCCCCTCTAGTGGCCGAGAGTTAGAGCATGAAGTAACCATAATTCTTACTCCAGCATTTGCTTCTAAATCAAACAACTCACCTTTTTGGAGGCTGGCTGATAAAAAAGAACATAAAAATGGTGCTTGGCAGAAAATCAATCACTTTTCTCTTAAACTTGTGCTCAATTCATCACTGTCATGCTTACTGTAAAACAATTGTAAGGCTGGTGAACTAAACCCCTGTGTAATCCTAAACACCTACCCCTGATGCCTGCCAAGAAGGGTGAGTGCATCTGAGGCAGGCTTCTGGAAAGGGCAGGGCGAGATGGGCCACCACCAGGAAGAAGCCTCTGCTCCGTCCACCTTTTCAATCTTTTTTATCTTTTTCACGAAATCTCATTTCACCTATGTACTACATCAAACGTCACATATTTTTTTGTCTCTAAAAAGAATCTCAAGTACAAGAGAGTCGGAATCCTTCACCTAAGCAGAAGAGAAACATTCTTTACCACTAAAGGAAAAACTAAACTGTTTTTCCTGCTTCCACACGCTGACAACACAGAAAGCTTCGGTCACCAAAACATGTAGGGACTTTTCCCCACTAACCACTAGTTCTCCAGCGGACACCAACTAGGTGTCCTGAAATTTAACTCAATTCTGACACTATCTACTGGAGTTAGCATCAGATCCCACAGCAAAGGTCCCAGTCCCACAGCACTGCTCCCCACTTTAGATATCAATCACAGTCCCAGGTTGTGGCCTGTGCTTCTGACCAACCGGTTTATAAATCGGAGTTTCCACAACCCCCTTCTTGGATCCAGTTAATTTGCTGGAGTGACTCACAGGACTCAGGGAAACACTTAAGTTGCCCAGTTGATTACAAAGGCTGTTACCAAGGATACAGATGCACAGCCAGATGGAAGAGATGCACAGGGTGAGGGTGTAGGAAGGGATTCAGAGCTTCTGTGCCCTCTCCAGGCACACCACCTTCCAGAACCCAGGCACACCACCTTCCAGAACCCCTGTGTGTTTAGCTATCCAGAAGCTCCCCAAACCCTGACCTTTGGGGTTTTCGTGGAGGTGCCATTACATAGACCTGATTAATTATATCACCAGCCATTGGTGATCAACTCAACTTTCAGCCCCTCTCCCCTCCTTGGAGTCTAGAGGGAGAGGCTGAAAGTCCAACCCTCTAATTACATGGTTGGTTCCTCTAGCAATGGAGCCCCTCTCCATCCTGAGGCTGTCCAGGAGCCCCCCAAGGATCATCTCATTAGAACAAAAGATGCTCCTATCACCAAGTAAATTACAAAGGATTTAGGAGCTCTGCATCTCTCACTCCTACCATTCAGGAAATTAATTGCAAAGGTCTTAGGAGCTCTGTATCAGGAACTGGGGTCAGAGACCAAATTAAAATTTAAAAAAAAGATTTCCCTAGTGCCCTTACCTACACAGTTTCAGGAGCTCTATGTCAGACAGCAATATACACATTTCAATATACACATTTCACATCTACCAAGTCTGAGGTGGTAATACCATCAGGGACCAAAAGTATCAGCGTGTTGCCAATATTCAGCCACGTCTTGGGGTAAGCCTGACTCTTAGTTTGTGAAATGATGGGGTCCCCACAGTACTAATATTCTATGATTCTGTCAAGATATGAACTTGCCCAGGGCTCAGCTAGCCCCAAAACTAGGTAGTATATGTATTTTAAAAGCCCCCAGCCCAGAAATGAGAGAGGGATCTTTACCCCAAAGAAACTCACTGTCTCCTTTTTGGTGAGCTCATCTCATCATAATTCTACTCCCAACATAGATACATACCATCTTTGAAATTGTTCTAGTCCCCTCAACAAACACCAAGAGAATATCCGCTGTGTGCAACCTGTGGGCTGGGCATTGTGGGAAATGCAGAAAGAAAGAAGAACCTGGCTTCGATCCTGAGGCCTTTGGGGCATGGTAGGGAGAGCAGGGCAGAACTGGCTTCGATCCTGGGGCCTTTGGGGTGTGGTGGGGAGAGCAGGGAAGAACTGGGCCAGGCAACACGCAAGGAGGAGTCTTGAGGGCAACATGTTAAGGGGGCACTAGCTCTCAGGCTCCAGTAAGTACAGGGCTGGCACTTGAGAGCAAATGCCTTCTTCAGTGTTGCTTCTCATGTCTGGGCCCTAGAGGAGAAGAAAACATGCCTACACAAGTGTCCCACAGCATAAGCTATTCGAAGAGGCAGCAAGGTAAGTGATCACCACACCAAGATTGAACCTCAATTGTGCTATCTTGGGCACATTATTACCCCTTTCTACATTCTCCTTTCCTTGCCTAATCTCTCTCCCTTAGGGTTCTCATAGAAGGTAAATGAAAATCTGTATTCTCCCCTTCCCCCAATGAATCCCTAAAGAGAAAAGCAAAATTCATCCATGCACAGAAATGGAAATGGTTAGAGGACTAAGCAAAACAGAAATTGCAGCATTCCATCTCCAGCCCCACTGAAGTTCAGAGTTTGAAGGATGTGCAGGAATTGAACTTTGTTCTTTCTTTCCTATCACTCTAGGGTGCCATCCCCCGGGATGCCAGCCCCAGCATTGTCTCTAGTCTTCCCATCGGCAGCCGAACAATACCAGCCTGGGTTTGCCTGTGTTGGCCATGGCCACCTCCAGAGAGGGCAGCAATTGGGAGTGTGGAGTCACAAATGGCAGTGAGGAAAATTTATGAAAGTGAAGGCCTCTAGCATCTGGAGGCCACACCCCAGCCACACGCAGCAGTCACCACCAGCCCCCTGCTTCAAAGGGGCCGATCCTTCCATAGGCCTTTTTCACATTAGGCAGTGGATGGCTGCCAAGTCCCACAAACAGGCGAAGGCACAAATCCTCCACTACGTGCATTAATCAAAGGGCGGCAGAGGCGGCTGCCCCTGGAGGATGCGGTACAGTGGTGAACTTTTTCAGATGCTGGGGGCCTTGCATCAAGCATCTGCCGTGCCTTTTGGCTCCACAATAAACCAGCATTCACATCCCATCACTGCACAAGAAAGGGTCTTTTCACACTCAATGCCCTTTGCAGCCTTGGCTGCCCAGGGATAGCTCAGTCCACTGGACCTAAACAGGGTGCTACCCGTCCCAAGAGGCCCACCCCCACCCATCAGTGGAGCTGGCACGCCACCATCCTCAAATCCCAGAAAAAGGACTCCATGACCAGACATTCCCCAAAGCCAAATCATAAACACCACAGGCCTTCCCCTCCATGCCAGCTTCCCCACACCCTCTGCTAGAATGAGAGCACCCTCAGATGAGCCCCCGAGAGTTGGAATGTGAGGCCTGTTTTCTATAAGCAACTGCAGAGATAATTGCCTAAAAGGCCCCAGAACACTGGCCCAGAGGCATCACATGATTTTCTCTTTTTACCATCACATTACTAATAAGTGGCAAAGACAGCATTCAAAGCTGAGCCCTCACCCTCTCCCCTAAGACAGGTCGCCTTCTAAAGCACATGCTGTTCCTTCTAGCTGGGGTGTTCTTCCTCCCCCTTCTCCTAGTTAAAATCCACTCCTCCTTCAATATGCAGCTGAGTGGCTTTCTCAGGGAAGGTTTCTGAGATCCCCAGACTAGATAAGGTTGCTCTTAAACATTCTCCTGGCATTCTTGCATGGCCCTTATCACACCCTGCAACTGCACCCCCATGGGAGCGATCCCTCACTCCATCTACTCCACCATGCCCCAGGGCTGGCAGGTGTTGCTCACCAATTTTCCCCAGCCCTAGTGCAGAGCCTGGTCTAGAGTACATGCTGAAAACCTGTTTTCTGAATGCATTACTTACAGATGTTTATACAGTCAAGACCAGATAAAGTGACTACTAAGTGACAATGAGATTTAGAGGGTTAAATGGCCTCAAAGTGAAGGAGGAATAGGCATTCCATGGATTTAACTACTACTAACATACTGAGGGAAGTAAGTTCTGAAAACTGGAGTAGACAGCTAGGAGGTCAGTGGTGGTCTTAGCAGGAATACTTTTACGGGAGTGGTGTGGCCAGCAATCCTCCTGAAGTGTATTGCAGGTGGAAAATATGGGAGGCAATGAGGAAAGGCTATTCTTTCAGTAGGTTGTCAGATCAGAGGAGAGAAATGAGGAGATAATTTGAAGGGAACCCAGAAGACAGAGAGAGGGAGAGAGAGACACAGAATCAAGAAGACTTGAACACATTTTGCATCAAAGAGGGGAAGGAAGTCCAAGATAAGATGCTGAAGCTAAAGAGATGGAGGGTTTGGGTAACTGGTGACATAATATCCGGAAGAAAACAGGAGAGGAGGGGGTCAAGAACACAGGGAAAAGATTACCCTCCTATTCACTTATCATTGCTAGTAGTCAAATTCCTGAAAAAAAGAGAAAAAGAAAAATGTAGAAGTCCTTATATTCATATACGACAACATAGGGAGAGGTAACTTCTAGATCAGCAGTTGGAGGAAGGAAGACCAAGGTGCTAATCCAAATATCTAGCAAAGAAGCAGGCAGAACTGAATGCAATTTGCAAATAGTGTTTCCAGGTGAGGAAAGACTCCAGATAATGGACAAGATGAAAGCCACTAGAGAATGAGGTTTTACTCCCCAGCTCAGTCCATGCCCTTGGGGACTCATGGCAAAGGAACTGAAATAAAACTAAGCCTAAATTATAATATGGCAGGTTTTCTTTCTTTCTTTCTTTCTTCCTTCCTTCCTTCCTTTCTTTTTCTTTCTTTACCTCCCTTCCTCCCTCCCTCCCTCCTTCCTTCCTTCCTTTTCTTTCTTTCTCTTTTTTTCTGAGACAGCGTCTCGCTCTGTCACCTAAGCTGGAGTCAGTGACACAATCTCAGCTCACTGCAACCTCTGCCTCCTGGGTTCAAGCGATTCTCCTGCCTCAGCCTCCAGGTAGCTGGGACTATAAGTGTGCACCAACACACTTGGCTAATTTTTTGTATTTTTAGTACAGATGGGATTTCACCATATTGGCCAGGCTGGTCTCAAACTCCTGACCTTATGATCCACCCACCTCAGCCTCCCAAAGTGTTGAGATTACAGGCATGAGCCACCACACCCGTCCCTAATATGGCAGGTTTTCTAGATTTTAAGCTTGTGATCTAAGAATAGTGATAGAATATTTTTCCCCCAAAGCAGGGGACCTGAAATTGAGAAGCCATTTTTTTGCGGAGGAAGGGGTAACCTTTATAGATGTATTCTTCCTAAATATTTTTATGTTCCCACTATACAATAAAAGTCTTAATAGCAACAATCATGGCAACCCACTGTGGTTTAGGGCTGTGACAGCTCAAAAACCCAATAGGCCGGATGACTCACAAAAAGTCAGAGAATTATAGAATCATAGAGTCTTAAAAGACCTTAGGGAATATCTACTCCCTGCAGGAATTCCTTTTATAATACTCCTGCCAGATGGTCGTACATCTGCATCATGTCTGTGATAGGAGCTCGGTAGCTTTTTAGGAATCTCATTCCTATGATAGACAATTACAGCTTCTATCTCTCAGGAAGTTTTCTTATATATTAAATGAAAATGTGTTCTATAACTTCCAGCCCTTTATTCAGATCCTGCCTTCTGTTACACTGTAGAATTATTCTATTTTATTTCAGCTTCCATGTGACATCCTCTTCAAACACATTATATAACACAAAAATGTTCCACTTAAAAGTTAAACTTTTGGGGGGCTTTCAGAAGTATTCCTATCATGTCATTTTTTACTTCCTTTGCTTTTATTTATTTTACTTCCAGCAGCTAAAGGGTGTTCCACCTAAGCGCAAACATTATTTTCCTGTTTTAAATTCTTTTAATAAATCTCTACTTGGCAAGCAACTGTGCCATTTATCTGAGCAAGGGACAAAGATGAGTAAGGCGGGGTACTTACTCCAAACTACACAATGTGCCAAAATAGGTTGTAATAAAGGAGGAAAATAATGGGTGTTACAAAAAGCAGTCTAGCATTACCAAGGGAGTTCAAGGAAATAGATTACTCTGGCATGGAGGATAGGAAGTGAGAAGTTAGGAAAGATTTTGCGGAGGTGGCATCATTTGAGTTACATCTAAAAGAAAAAAATAAGTTTTACCCAGGCAAAGAGGAAAAAAAGGCTTTTTAGAAAAATGTATACTTTAGACATACATTTGTTTGAATCGGCATACATTCCATTTGCGGACCCAAGAACATCAAGAAGGGGAACAGACATCATGAGAAATCAATGGGAAAGGTAGGTGTTGCTTATTTAATGGACTTCCTTGTATGCCAAACTATGAAGCACAAACATTATTTAAGTAATCAGAAGGAGTCATTGACAGTTGGAGCAGAAAAGTGATAGAATTCAAAATTCACATCAGGAAAGCAAGCTAATAAGAATATTTTGGATGGAATGGAAGAGGTGGAGAAAAGAAGTTACGTAGGGATTAAGCAGCTATTTCAGAAGATCCAACTAAGGTTTTACAAGAGGGAAAGACACCACTTACCTGGGGGAACACCAGTAGAAATTGAGAGGGGACATAAAGCATTGAGATAGGAGAATGTATAGAGCCTGAAAAAGGGTCTCACACTGAGGCAAAAGGGAAAAAGAAGAGTCAAAGATGCATCTGGAGATCCAAGCTTGGATTTAAAGTCTGCCAAGAAATTAGAGGGATGCAGAAGAAGCCGGTAGTAGAAAGGAGCGGGGTGGGGTGGAGGAGAGATGATGAGTTTGTATTTAAACACACTGTGTTTCTGATGGAACACCCAGGCAGTGGTGTGGTGGTAAATGTTCAACAACTGGTTCTTGGTGGGATCAGGGAGAAGAGGGGACCCCTGATTGGTAGTGCATGTTGACTTATGTGGTGTAAATAGCCAGTGTGGCTGCTTCTAAGCTACAGTACCAACATGGCATCACTGATCACTAAACACACAGCTGGGGAGAAATTCTAACAATTGGCGGTAGGGGGACAATACAAGCCAGCTCCATCACACCACTGTGTCTACATTGGAGAGAGGAGACAGGGTTGAGCCAGAGTGTTCCTATTGTACAGTTAATAAAATGTGGTTCTCTGCAAAACAGAGACCATGACTACTGACAGACTTGGACATCCCTACTGACATGCATCCAACTTCAGCCAAAAGCCCACCAACGGGTTCTCTCACTCTCTCTTACCAACATTCATATACAAGCCATAAAAACAAGGGCTGACAGCAACCAATGAGTTCATGCTGGTTTTATTTTTCATAGTGTCTTAGGATGATTCCTCCTTTAAGGTTTATTATTGTTTTGCCTACCATGAAATAGTAACTAAGCATTTTGCTAAATCAATTTAAAAATTGCATTGTTTCATTGCTACCATTGTAAGTACCTCTGGGCTGTCTGCTGTTTTATAAAGGCTCTTAATAGTGCTGCTTAGTCACTCATAGGATGCAATTTGGACATTTTTTTTTAAAAAGAGAAATTCTAAACTACTTTTTATCTCTTTCCAGGTGTATAAAAATCTAGCATTATGTCTATATAATACTGGGGCAGTTAATGATGCTATGAGAGTGGTAAGGAGTATTATGTGGAACAAGAAATTTAAAAGGTGAGTGAAGTGAATTACACATATAAAGATAATGGTTGAAAGCCATGCACTGGGGAAGAAAGTAAGAGGAAAGAGGAAAAAGCAGCATGGTTGAAAAAGATTTTATTAAGACTCAATAGGAAAAGTTGTAATTTCTCACCTATATATTTCCAACTACAGCACAAACATCATCATATGCCTTCTTGGTGACACAGCAGCCAGTTAAATATTTTTGTCTAACCATTTTTTATAATAATGTGTAGGGGAACAGAACTTTTCTTCCCTACATAGCAGCCAAATGTTCTTTCACATGTATTAAACAGATCATAAAACTCCTTTAATCAAAAGTTCCCAAAAATATCTCATCACATTTAAAGTACAATCTAACTAAGCCCTAGTTATGGTCCACAAGTCCCCAGATGAGCTACGCTCTTCCTGCTTTACACCTTCATCTCCATTTAGAAGCCCTAGCTCACTACCTTCAACCAGGCTGGCCTTCCTGCTTTTCCTTAAAAATGCCATGCTCATCATCTGGAACAATCTTCCAGGCTAACTGGAGAAGGGGTGGCTCTCTCCTTTTCAAATTTCAGGCCAATATTACCTGCTGAGACATTCATTCCCTGACCACTAGTATCTAAAATGACCCCATTCTCCCATTTCATCACCTTCTCTCAAGTCAGAAATTATTTTGTTTATTTGGTTATTTTTGGTGGCACTCCCCAAATAGAATGTAAGTGCTGCCATGAAGGACTGTGTTTGTTTAATTTCCTGCCAAATCTTCAGCATCCAGCACAGTTACTAGCACATTGCAGGTGTTCATCTGTGGAATGGCAAATGCTCCCACTCCCATTAATTGGATACATTTCAGAGGAAAAGAAAACCTTATTGAAGAATGATCCATGTTTTCACAATCCTGTCCTCCATTGTATCTAAATATAATGCTGTGCCACCATAATGCCAAATTAAGCAACACAACAATATTGAATGAATATTGAATGAATAATTCAACACATGTCTTGGGGCCTTGCAAAGGAGCATAATCAGGCCATTTGAAAGATACATGACTAAGAAAGAATGTGCTTATTTCTCTCTGTCATGCTGGGAGCAATTTACAGTATCCTTAGGAAGCACTGCAGTAAGGTAAAGTAAATGTATATATGAGTTTCCTTCAGTTGCTCATGCATTCAACTAGCATTTCATAAGCATGAAGCTGAGAACTAGTGATATAAAAATAAGATGTCAAAATCTCCACTTTCAAAGACTTAAAATAGAATGAGAGAAACAAATAGAAAAATAATTTTATTACCATATGATCAATGTTACAATGGAGATATAAAAATACTGAAAGACAGCAGGAAAGGGAATGATCAACTGAGTTGGAAATGGGGAGGGCATATTTGAGAAAACTTCATTGAGGAGGGGACTAATGACCAGCAATGGTCAGAGTTTTGCATGGGTGTGAAAGGCAAACAAGGAAAAGCAAAACACCAGGGAGGACAGCACATAGAAAGCCATTAAGCCCTGAAATGGCATTACCCACTAGAGAACTCTAATAATTTTATATGGCATAAGTAGTTGAACATGTGTGGGAAGAGACCACAGGCTTACCAAAATGTAACAAGGAGAGCATAGACAAGAGAACTATAGACTATCTATTTACAAATATAAGGGCAAAAATACCATATAAAACATAATTAAACAGAATTCAACAGTATATTAGAAGAATAATATATCATAACCAAATACTGGGTTTTTTTTTTTAGGAATGCAAGGTTGGTTTGATCTCAAGATATTTACTGATCTAATTTTTCACATTAATAGATGAAAGAACTGCTATGTATTCATATTTACAGATGCAACATAATATACAATAAATTTAACATTAATCCTGGTTTCAAAATTTCACAAACATGTTAAAACTAAAGCAAAAGAATGTTTCTTTAACAGTGTGAAGAGTCTGTCTCAATTTAGAGAGCCAAAATTGTTCTTAACAATGAAATATCAGAGGCATGTCTGTAAATTCAAAAAAAAGGATGCTTTTCATTACCACTATTAACTAACATTATTCTTAAAGTTATAGTCTCTAAAATTACACAAGAAAACAAATAATATGCATAGATTGTAGAAAGTAAAGGACACAATTTTACTTGCTTGCAAATGACATGATAGCCTGTAATTGAGAAACTTCAAAAAAATCAGCTATAAAAACAGTTTTCCTATATGCCATCAATAACTGCTTAAGACATTAAACTATACAAAAAGACCCACTTCACAATGCTAATCCATTACTGTCACACACACAAAAAAACAACTTTACAATGCAAAACCTATGGAAAGCAAACAATAAAATGTACTGTGTAAATGGAGAGATATTTTCTGGGCTAATGTAACAGACTTTATTTTTATATTTTAAAAAAGGTCTAAATTATGTATTAATAATATAATAAAATACAACATAATACATGGAAGAAAATTAATTTTCAAAATCACTTTGGCTGCACAGAGGAAGCTGGGAGGTGGAAGTAGAGGCTACATTAGTTCATCATGGGAGAACATGCACCTGAAAGAGGAGAGTGAGCAGTTGGAAAACAGAAAAGATAACAATGAGCTACACCAAGACAATGATGGTTGCTAATGCAACCCAGGAAATAGATTTAAATATGTTTGAGAGCCTATGTCAACAACATTCAGGAACTAATTGAATATTTGAGCACCAGAGTTAAAGGACAAGGGCAAATGTACATTCAACTAAGATTTGCTGAGTACTCTCTATGTGCCAGGCATTAAATTATATGCTGTGCACCATGGATAATTAAATGAAAAGATACATTAATTCAGCATCCTCCTGGGAAAGGAGACAGATTAAAAGATATAGTCTCAACCCAAAAGAAGTCTACATGCATTCCTTTAAGTACAAACAAAAATCTAATGTGGATCCTAATTAGCTGAAAATTATGAAAAAATGATGCTTTCAAATTAAAGAATAGCCCTATTCTTAGAATATAAACATATTTAGGAGAATCTAAATGTGTTTAACAGAGAAGGATAATGTGAAGTTAAGGGAAAGAAAGATGCTCAATCATCCATGAATTTGGCTCAGACTGAGCAAAATCATAAGTTAAACTACAATCCAGGAGATGAGAGTGGAGTTCAGACGTGAAAGAAGACCAGGCCTCTCCACTGCTGGTTCTCACTCCTGATTGCACTTTAGAATCATCAGGGAGATTTAAATAGCACTGATGCCCAGGCCACAGCTTAGAAGATTCTGACTAAATTGTCCTGAGTGTGGCCAGGGCATCAGAAAACTCCCAGGTGACACCAATGTGCAGTTCTGCCCAAGAAATACATATACCCCAGGAGTTGACCTCATCTCTAGGAGTCCTTGGTTCATGATCTAGATATTTACTCCAATTGAACACAGATAACAAGGACGTAATCTTAGTGCTAAAAGATAGCACTGGCCTCTGATTCTCTTCGGGAAGCATATTATAGCCAGTAAACTCCTGTTTTTATAAGAAAAAACTAAGATACATAATTTTAGTTCTTCTACAATCTAAATAGCTTTTCCAACCTTAAAATTGCACATTACACACTAATGATTACACACATTAGACTGTAGCACATTACAGTCTAATGATTTTCTTCCACCTCTGTTTTAGAAATAAAATTGTGGGGATAACACATAAGCCTCCTCCCTCTAAATCTGCAATAAAATAATTTTAATTCACTTTAGAAATGCTGGTTGATATAGAGTTCTTAAAATTGTATCCCTTTATGCCATATTCTATAAAGAAATATTATATTAATGAATGTGAAATAAGAACTAATCTGAAGAGCTTCTATGGACTCTGAGAAGAGCATTATATCTTCCCACTGACCTTTGCAAAAGAATCAGGTAAATACTGATTTTAAAAAATGTTATTTCAGACCTTGGATGAAAATCATCATTATGTACCTATCATAAACTCAGAGAAAAATGAACAACTTTGGTTGTTATTAAAAGCATGAGGAAAAAAGAACTGTAATATTCTCTCTCAAAGCCTTTGACTCACGATTGTCCTTTAAAGACCAATGCAAAACCAAAATTCTCAAGGAGCAAAGAGCAGATAACAAGGCTGCAAGAGGTTCCCTGTTAACAATGATTTCTCTCCAACAAAAGGAGTCTGTATTTCTTCTGGCTTTTGCTCTACAGGACTGGTGTCTGTGTGTAGGCAAATTCACTAAGGACTCTAGATCCAGGTAACAACTGATCTCTATAACCCCTGGTCCCTCTATTCAAAATCCAGCCATGACTTGGCCTCACCTGAGACTTGTTAGAAATGCAGAACCTCAGCCCTACCTAAAACCTATTGAGCCGCATTCTGTTTTAACAAGATCTCAGCTGATTTGAATGTGCTTGGAAGTTTGAGAAGCTCTGGTCTAAAACCGAGCTACTAAAAGTATGATTTGTGGAATACCAGCATCAGCATCACCAGGAGCTAGGTGAAAATGCAAATTGTTGGGCTCCATTCCAGACCTATTCAAGCAGAATCTGTTGGGGTGGGTCCTGGAGCCCAGATATCTTACTAATCTGTTCAGCAGAGTCTTGTGTATAAGCTTTGAGAGGCAGTAGTCTAGAACAGGTTTCTGCCCCAGCCCACCCCACCCCACAATTGCCCAAGCTGGAGTGCAGTGGCATAATCACGCCTCACTGCAGCATCCAACTCTTGGGCTGAAGCAATCCTCCCACTTCAGCCTCCCAAGTAGCTGGGACCACAGGCATGTACCACAATGCCCAGCTAATTAAAAAAAAAAATTGTAGAGACGGGGTCTCAATATGTTGCCCAGGCTGCTCTTGAACTCCTGGTTCAAGCAATACTCCTGCCTTGGCCTCCCAAAATACTGGGATTACAGGCATGAGCCACCACACCTGGCCTTTGCTCTGTATTTCTTTGGTCCTTCACAATGCACTGGATTTGAGGTACTATACTGGGCACATCAGAGATACTAAAGAAACATTATTCTGTGATTGAAAAGTAAGAGGAGAAGGCTTTTTCCTTCTGAAGTTCTGGATAATGCCCAGAGGCTAGCAATTAATGGTAACTCAGAGTCAAGTCAATAATAACAGTAGATTTATATTTCATCCTCATATGCAAGCTTCTCCCAATGAAAACTGTCTCTGTAACCCTTTCTTGTTTAATAATCATGACCAAAACTCCCAAGAGGTCAAGGAGAAAAGTGAGTAAGAATGCAAACAGAATAAACTTCAAGAGTGGAAGACTAAAACTCAAGTCACTTTTTAAGTTAAATAGACCTAGGAAAAATGGAAGGAATTCACTTTGAAATTATAAACATTAAGTACTTTTAAACAATAAAAAATAAGGAAACCAAAATATTGAAACTAAAATATCAACTACCAGCTATGTATCCCTGGCAAGTAACTTAAGTTTTGTTCATAATGAAGTATTTCAAACAGAAAAGAACAGACAGTAATACAACAAATACCTATGTAGCCAGCACTCAGAATTAACAAATGTTAACATTTTGCTATATTTATTTTAGATTTTGAAGAGGATAGTAGAAATCTCTTTGGCCTCTTCCATCCCTAATTCCATTATTTTCCCTTCTTCCCCAAAGGCAAATAACTATTCCTTGTTTAATTATTATTTTAGTAACATAATACATTAAATAATCTATAAGTATACATTAAATAAGTAAATATAAACTTAATTTATGTAATTAAATAATATATTAAATAATTATATATTACCTACGAATAGCTAATTGTTAATATAACATTAAATAACATAATTTTTCCACGTACAATTATATCCATGAATTATATGTGATATTCCTTTATATTTTGAATTTTACGTACATGGTATTACACTATATATTGCTCTTGAACTTGATTTTTTCATGTAATATTATGTTTCCAAAATTTATGCACATTCATATCAGTATATCTAGTTCATTCACTTTAATCAGTGTATAATATTCTTTTTTAAAGCTCATCTACCTAATCACAGACAATAAGCTATATCCAACTGGGATCTACTATTAAAACTACTCCAAATGGCCAGGCACAGTGGCTCTCACCTGTAATCCCAGCACTTTGGGAGGCTGAGGTGGGCAGATCACTTGAGGTCGGGAGTTCGAGATCAGCCTGCCCAATATGGAGAAACCTCATCTCTACGAAAAACACAAAATTAGCTGGGCGTGATGGTGCATGCCTGTTAATTCCAGCTACTCAGGAGGCTGAGGCAAAGGAATCGCTTGAACCCGGGAGGAGGAGGTTGTGGTGAGCCAAGATTGTGCCATTGCACTCCAGTCTGGGCAACGAGAGCAAAACTCCATCTCAAAAAAGACAACAAACAAAAAAACACTACTCAAAATAATCATCATTGTATTTTTTTTGCTTTTTTAAATTGAAATTTAATTGTATTGTATGTTACATCAATCTTTGGAATATGTTGAGACTTTTGGAGTCGGAGTGGTCAAGTTTTTACGATTTTCCATGTAGTCATTGATAAATGTGTATTCTTCTCTTGAATGCAGGGTTTTAAATATGTCTATTAAATCACACAATTTCAATTGTTCAAATATTTTATACTTTTACATCTTCTCAGCTTGAGGTATCCATTTCTGAGAGAAGTGTGTTAAAATCTGCCCTTATGATTAAAGAGTTGTCAAATTATCCTTGCAAGGTTGGACAATTTTTTATGTAAATGTGAAGTCAATGTTATTGGGAATGGGCATGTACATGATTATAATATTTTCCTAGTATATTATTTCTAATATCACTTTTTTCACTTTTTTACCTTTAATTTTATTTCATCTGATATTCTTGCTATAACAACTTTCATTGGTTGGTTTTAGGTTATATTTTTTCACATCTTTACTTTCAATTTTTCTGTGTCATTCTGTTAGGTATTCCCCTTGCAAAGCACATTTAACCATATATAACTACTTTTCCTAGATATTCAATTTGAGGGTCTCCAATTTTTAATAGGGAGCTTTAATCCATTTATAATTTTTCTGATCACTGGTCTATTTGAATTTTTGTCTTTCATCTTTTGAAGTTTTCTATTTATAATAGTTTTTCTTCTTGATTTTTCTACTTCCTGCCTTCTATTTCCTTTAGAAAAACAAAATGTTGTTACTGTCTGGTCCAATAATCTCATTACTGGTTGGTTATCCTTCAGAAACAAGAGATCAGAAAGCACATGTGCATGAAGATGTTCCAGGTAGCATTATTTATAATGTTAAATTGGAAACATAGGTCCAACAGTAGAGAACATGATGAAATGTTTTACAACCACTAGAAGTATTTTTGAAGCTTATGTAGTATAACAAGAAAACGTTTAATGATGCGCTATAGGGAGAAAAAGCAGAATACAAAATTTCATGTATAACATGTGTACCATGATTTCAACTATGTAAAAAAAATGTTGGTGTTTGGTTGAAAGATGTTCAGCCCATCTGGTTCCTTTGAGCAGCACTGCCCTCCTCTGCTGTGGGTACTACGTGGGTACCCTGGCACATGCAATCTTAACATTTAACTCAGCTTGTATCACACATCCCTCGTTGTTTTTCACTCTCAGTAGTCCTAGCCAGTGATGGATATATTCATCCAGAAAGTTCTCCTGAACTTACTACATTATTCAATTCTTTCGAGTGTTCTCCAGTGAAGCAGAACCAATAGCGTGCATGTATATGTGTCATTGTATCGAGTGCGTGTGTGTGTGTGTGTGTGTGTGTGTGTGAGAGAGAGAGAGAGAGAGAGAGAGAGACAGAGAGAGACAGTGAGAGAGAGAGAGAGAGAGAGATTTTAAGGAATTCATTGACAACATTGTGGGGGCTGGTAAATCCAAAATCTGTAGAGTAGCCTGGCAGGCTAGAGACCCAGGCAAGAGGTGACGCTGCATTTCATGATGGTGATCTGCTGGCAGAATTCCCTGTTGTTTGAGAGAGGTTAGCCTTTTTCTATGAAGGCCTTCAACCAATTGGATGAGGCCTATCCATGTTGCAGAGAGGAATCTGCTTTACTCAAAGTCTGCTAATCTAAATATTAATTTCATATAAGTGATACCTGCACAGAGGAATCTAGAATAATATTTGACTATTTGTATATGGTTGCTTAGCCAAATTGGCACACAAAACTAAATATCATACTCATCATGTTCATGCTATTCATTCATCCACCGTCCAGAAAATTTTCATTGAATACCACATACATGCTACGCAGGCACTGTTGTCTTTCCACTCATCCAAGGTAATGCTTCCCCCTCATGGCAATAAATCCCAGATCAAGTGACCATCCTCCTAGCCACAGGGAATCTGCTTTGGAAATGCTCCCCCTCTTTGAGCATGGAACGCCTTGCATTAAAAACGAGAAGATGCAAAAATGAACAGTATCATACATAAAGAGTGAGCTACTTTCTTTTAAATTACGTCTTGTGACCCTAGATTTTATTTTGTTTTGTTTTGTTTTTTTGAGATGAAGTTTTGCTCTTGTTGCCCAGGCTGGAGTGCAGTGGTGTGATCTCGGCTCACTGCAAACTCCGCCTCCCAGGTTCAAGCGATTCTCCTGCCTTAGCCTCCTGAGTAGCTGGGACTACAGGCATGCATGACCATGCCCAGCTAATTTTTGTATTTTTAGTAGAGACAGGGTTTCACCATGTTGGTCTCGAACTCCTGACCTCGCAATCCGCCTGCCTCAGCCTCCCAGAGTGCTGGGATTACAGCTGTGAGCCACTGCACTGGGCCTGTTTTGTTTTAATGAAATGGAATAAATAAATTCAAAGCTCGGTTAAGTAAATGGAAATTAGGAAAAGCCACAACAAAGAAATGTATTCAAGGTAGAAATTTAGTTCTCAGGGATTTTCAGAGGTTTATGCTTAAATCTTTAACACAAGAAATAAAAGTTCTGGAAAATGCTTTTCCATTCCCTTAGGATGGCCTGCGCTTATTACATTAACAGAGTGTCTTTTTAACTGGCCTAACAGCAACCTCTCTGATGCCAAATTGGCAGAACCTCTTCTATCCCAACCTTCTGTTTCTGGGTGAAAAATGATTTTTGAAGCAGGTTTGGCTTATGCTACGCAAAAACTTTTCAGAGACCCACAGTGTCCAAGGTATTAAATAACAGATGACAAGAATGAAAAAATTATAGTAGTAAACAGGGCAATCATAACAACACTTTAGGTACCTTTCTTCGAGTTATGATAAAGGTTTTGGGGTTGAGAGCATAATGGTTTTATTGTCTCTCCCTAGAGAGACTGCGTATCAAGAGTGATTATCAACGTAACAGCTTTTTTGTCTGTTTTCTATTAGTTATTACTTTTTTACCCAGAAGGGGCCTGGGACAAGATATGGCCTCCTGATATATCCTCCTGACAGCTGAGTTCGGTGCTTCTGACTCTAGGGACCCTTAAGACATCCTCATAGGAATGTAAGCCTAGTACTTTTGATCCTGGTGGTCTTATAAAAATGACTGTGATGAATGGAAATAACACAGCTTTATCTTTGGAAACACTAAGTTTCTGAGGTAGCTTCCCATTGATGAATGAAGCAATTTGACTTTTGGCATAACTGATGCTCCAACATTTTGTATTATAAATAATTTCCAAAAACATAAGGGTAGATGAGGTTCTGATTGGGGGATATGGATTTACATTGATTTTTCTTAAGACTCTGCCCCTCTAGCCTTTAATAATTGTTATTGTCTATGTACCAATAATAATTACCATTAAGGAGAAAGAGTGACTTAAGAGTCCCAATCTGCTTTTTTCTTTTCTTTTTTTTTTTCGGAGACAGGGTGTCCCTTTGTCACCCAGGCTGGAGTTGCAGTGGAGCGATCTCAGCTCACTGCACATCTGTCTCCCAGGTTCAAGCAATTCTCCTGCCTCAGCCTCCCAAGTAGCTGGGATTACAGGTGTGCACCACCACACCCGGCTCATTTTTGTATTTCTAGTAGAGACGGAATTTTGCCACGTTGGCCAGGCTGGTCTCAAACTCCTGACCTCAGGTGATCCACCCACCTCAGCCTCCCAAAGTGCTGGGATTACAGGTGTGAGCCACAGCGCCCAGCCAGGATGGTCTTTATTATTGCTGTTGTTGTTTGATTGTTTATTGTTTGATTTTGTTAAGAATCATGAAAACAAATACACAATTCAAAGAAGATGACAATAGCTTTTGGAAAGGTAAAAAGAATGAAATGTTTAATTTAAAAATCTAATCTCTAAGGGTCTCACAATTCTCTATTAACTCCCATCATTCTGTAATTCTGAAAAATGAGTCATTCAGAGAGACAGAGAAAATGAGCTGTCCCTGAGCTCTGAAACACCAACTTCTTTAAAGATCTAATATCCTACAAGTTTCTTTCTCTGTAAATATGGGAATGAGTCAATAAGCTGAATAAGGCAGAGGAAAGGCAGGTGGAAAAAAAACTCACTGTATTTCAGAAATCTTTTCTCTCCTACCTATACTAGAAGGAAGAGGTCAGTAGTCAATCAGCCAACTAGCCAGCCACCCAGTGTTTTATTGTATACTACTATTGCCTATTACTAGGTAATGGGATCACAATCATAAATAAGACAGGAAGGTCCCTACCATCATGTAGTTTACATTCGACCCCATTTTTTTATCTCATTCTTTTATCAACTTAAAAGGGAATGAGTTATTTATTATGTTTAAATGTGAGAACCAATGCCATCACATTAAAAGATGCTGGACATCATTGGTCATCAAGAAAATGCAAACCAAAACTATAATAAAATACCACTTCATACCCACTAGGATGGCTTTAATTAAAAAGTCAGAGTGTTGGCAAGGATGTGGAGAAATCAGAACCCTCAGAACGCAAAAGAGCAGCCACTTTGGAAAACTGTCTGGCAGTTCCTCAAGTAATTAAACATGGAATAACCATACAACCCAGCAATTTCACTTCTAGGTATGGATCCTAAAGAATTGAAAACAGATATTCAAACAAATACATGTACACGGTATTACTCTTCACAACAGTCTAAAGGTATTAATAGATACAATTCAAATGTCCATCAAACAATGAATGGATAAATAAATGTGGTACATCCATACAATGGAATATTATTTGACCATGAAAAGGACTGAGTTACTGATACATGCTACAATATGGATGAACCTTGAACACATGCTAAGTAAAAGAAGCCAGTCACAACCACATATTATATAATTTCATTTGTATGAAATGTTCAGAATGGGAAAATCTATAGAGACAGAAAGTAGATTAGTGGTTACCAAGGGCTAGGGATAAGGTGGAAAAGGAGAGTGATTACTAAAGCATATAGGGTTACTTTTACAGGTAGTAAATAAGTTCTAGAACTGACAATCAATTTTATATGCACATAGCTGTGAAAATAATAAAAACCATTACATTATATATTTTCAATGGGTGAATTATATATGTGTGTGAACTATATCTAAATAACACTAGCGTTTTTTAGTTTTTAAAGAACCAATGCCATGATTATTGTCTCAAGAGATTAGTTATCTCTCTCCTAAAATAATCATTGTATTTCTAAATACTTTTGCACTAGTTTATCTGTACTGTTCTTATTTCTATTAAAGTCATTTGTGTACACATTTAATGTCCTCTACTGCAATTCCAGCACCTGGAGGGAAGATATCTACTTCAGCTTTGTAACCCCTGAAGCACCAAGTTTAAAGCCATTTTCATATAGTATGCACTTAATTCACTCTTGAGTAATTGAACCATTCATTGGTGAAAATTAAGAATTATTTTATTACTTGGCAATTGCTAATTGAATATTCTTTTTAAAAACACATAGTAAATGACAGCCTTTCCACTTAACACATTTCCTTGACTCTCTCTTACTGTTTTGTGGGTGGCCTGCAACATCTGGCCTGGGCCATCTCTCCAACCTTAACTCATCCACCTGTCCTCTGCTCTTGCCTTGTCTTCCTTCAGTTTCAGAACTATGTGTTGCCCCTTTCTACCACAGGGCCTTTGCACTGGAGCTTTGCACTGCCCTCTCCTGAT
Organism: Pan paniscus; assembly: GCF_029289425.2. Lineage (NCBI taxonomy): Eukaryota > Metazoa > Chordata > Mammalia > Primates > Hominidae > Pan > Pan paniscus. Next base: position 38,916,987 of record NC_073255.2, on the reverse strand, counting down.
TTGCGTCCACTCTTCTTCAGATGGCGGCTCAAGCTTACCTTCCTCAGGATGCCTTCCTGTGGCCAAGGACCACATCATGTCTACATAATAGTAGCTCACAAATCTTCCCACTTTTCCTCATGACATTGTGCACTTATCACAGTTTGCAATGACATTTACTTGTATGATTAACTGATATATTTTTCCTCCCTAAGTTGTAATTGTGATGAAAACAAAGCTGCCTCTTTTATTTGCACATGCATCTCCAATGCCCAGCACAGATCCTGGGAACTAGAAGGCATTTAGTAAATACTTTTGAACGAATTTATGAATTGGGTTTTATTAATGGTCAATCAATAAAACAAACTGCAGAAGAACCTCAGTGCTAACATGAGCAAGATTCCGTAAATTAACAATTCATGTGTCAAATCTGGTTTGAAGAACAGACATACAAAGGGATGATGAGAATCTATAAACAACTGTTGAACACAGCCAGGGCCAAAAAGTAGACTAGCATAGGTCCTTGGCTGGCTGAATTTGCAGCAGCACAATCTGAGGGTTAAATTCCTGGGGACTCGGCCCCCACAGGGATGGAGGTGAACTCCCAGAGATCCTGGAAAAACATGTGCAGATGTTGATGCTTGTGGTGCAAATTACAAGAGGAAGGGGGTGAAACACATGGCCACATGAAGACAGCTGCCTAAAAATGGAAACCCAAGCTTATTATGCAGGAATTGTCTCCCTCCCTCTAGATTAAAAGCAGAAAGGCAGTAACAATACCAATTGTGTCAATAAATGCTGTCAGTAAGAGAGAAGACGGCACCAATACTCTCAATCACAGGAACAGTTGTACTTAAAACCACTGGAAGAAGAAACTAGCAGGAAAAAGACAAGAGATAGAAACATCACTCAGACTACCATGGCAGTAGACAAGAAGGAACTTACAAATAAAACCAGTATTGTGGTTGAGTAATTACACCCCTCACCAAACAATGTCCCAGGCCATGTTGCGAAGATAACTGGTCACCATTATACCACTTTGATAACTATGGGACACTTTAAATCACACTTACTATTAGAAGCCCATGAAATAGATATACAAAGCCTGTGGCACGCTACCTGGCGCATGATGAAGAACTTAATCTATGTTAATTTTTTAAACTTATTATTATTAAGCCCAAAGTTTTATATTTTATTATAAAACTTGTAAAACTGTATGGACATTTGCTCCTGTGTACTGAAAGCATTCTAGATGGTTTAAAAAAAATATGCTGGCCAAAATAAATTCCAGATAGATTAAAGATTTAAAATAAAATAAAATAAATGAAACTGTAAAAGTAACTTGAAGAAAATTTATGTGTATTTTTTATTTAATCTAGGGGCAAGTCAGCCCCATATAAGCATAAATGGAAAGGGAAAACCTATAAACCACAAAAAAAGATATATTTGACTACCAAAAAAGGTAACACTTGCATATGATAATAACTACTATAATCAGAGAAACAAAGCAAATGGCAAAGGGAAAAATATTGCAGCATACTATAAAAGGCTAATATCTTTAATACCAAAAGAACTCTCAAAAATCAATAGAAAAAAGATGAATATCATTAGAAATAAGAAATCAATTTTTACCTATCATTTTGAAAAGAATTTCTTTTTGAGTTTTTTATTGTTTATATTAATGAAAATGTGTTGGCAGGGTGCATGCAATGAGCTGCTTGCTCACACATTTTACATTATATTGATATATATTTATATTTTGCATATTTTATATATATAGTGCCTTAAAATGTGCATGCCATTTGACCTAGAAACTCTACTTCTAAAATTTTATCTTAAAGAAATGAGGTTAAGCTCAACTATAACTGCAAGTTATGTTCATTGCAATGATACTTAGAATCACCTTAAATGCTCAACATTAAAAAATGATTAGATAAACTATGTCGCATCTATGTTCATATTAAATGAGTTAATATTTGTAAAGCAATGAAAACTTTGGTGCACAATAAGTTCTAATAGGTACTTAATATATGAAGAAAAAAAGAAAAAATAAAATATTATACAGGCATTTAAAATGATCCTATAAAGGATATTTACTGATGAGTCAGGATGTGAATAATTTATTCTCAGACTGAAAAAACATGCTACAACAGTATACACAATATGACCTGATTGTTGTAAAATAAGTGTATGTGTGTATATATATGCACGTATACCTCAAAATGAAAAAACCAGTTCTCTGGATGAAGTGATTTTTACTTTCTTCAGTCTTTTTTTTTTTTTTTTTTTGAGACGGAGTCTCGCTCCGTCGCCCAGGCTGGAGTCCTGTGGCGTCTCTCGGCTCACTGCAAGCTCCGCCTCCGAGGTTCACGCCGTTCTCCTGCCTCAGCCTCCCGAGTAGCTGGGACTACAGGCGCCCACCACCACGCCTGGCTAATTTTTTGTATTTTTTTAGTAGAGACGGGGTTTCACCATGTTAGCCGGGATGGTCTCAATCTCCTGACCTCGTGATCCACCCGCCTCAGCCTCCAAAAGTGCTGGGATTACAGGTGTGAGCCACCGCGCCTGGCCTTCATTGTCTATGTTTTCTAATTTCCTATAGCATTCATAATACATGTGTAACACATTTTTGAGCTCAATAAGTTTGAATTTTAACTTGCTAAAAGGAAGAATTTCATAAATTTTGTAAACTCCCCTAAAATTTTAAACAAAACTTATACAAAAGTTTCTATAAATGCTAGAAAACAATGGACATGTACATTCTTTTGTAACCATTTAGATAATACAAGATTTTTTTTTCTTCCAGCACTTTGGGAGGCCAAGGCAGGCGGATCACCTGAGGTCGGGAGTTCGAGATCAGCCTGACTAACATGGAGAAACCCGTCTCTACTAAAAATACAAAATTAGCCAGGTGTGGTGGTGCGTGCCTATAATCCCAGCTACTTGAGAGGCTGAGGCAGGAGAATCACTTGAACCTGGGGGGCAGAGATTGCAGTGAGCCGAGATCGTGCCATTGCACTCCAGCCTGGGCAATAAGAGTGAAACTCCATCTCAAAATAAAAAAAAGATTTTTTCTTTTAGATTCATTTCAGAATTGATAGCAATTCCCACAGACCATAATTTTGCCTTAAATTGTTTTCTTTTTATAGGGTTGAAAAGATTCTTAGCCTGTGAGATTCACACAGATTACCAAGGAATTATTTATCATATTCGAATGCCAGCTGAGATTCAAACCAAAGTCTTGAATCCAGATTTACTCCACCTGATTATTCCCAAATCAGATTTATTTTCCATAGACCACCCAACTGCCTCCAAATGACTGTAACATTCAAGCCTCGGCCAATCAACAAAGTCTTGACAACCCAATTGGATCAACAGCAAAGTCCATCTGATCGATTGTGCAGACAAACCATATTCATGAAAAGGTAACTGGGGAACCAATTAAATTTGAACAAAAATGGTTGATGCAGGGCCATTGATGGGCAAAACCTTAGGTACAGCTCACCAGGACAAAGCCTCTGCTAATAATCTAGAACCAAAAAATTATGCTACTGAGTCTCTCATTTCCCATTTGAAATTCTATGAAACAGCAGGAGATTCCATAAACGCTTACGAAAAAATAATAAAAAGCTGCCTCTCCTCAATAATTTTTCCAACAAGTTGTTAACAGGACCATGTCACTGAAAACTAATTTAAGCATCAATCTTTCTTATGGAAATCCCAGCATTTACTTTCCTTGTTTTGCTTTCAAAGCAGGTTCAGCCATTGAACTTAAAAGAAAACTACTGAACCAGAAGGACTTTTTCTCTTGGAAACATTTTAAGGGCAAAAGCCATCTTTATCTTTCCACACAAGTTCTTGAGTTCATGGAAATCTCCCCTGAGAGACTTTAACCCCAGAGACCTACAACAATCTCTCAATCCTAAAATTAGTATCAATTGTTCCATACCTAATTCTTCACAATTTTGTCTGATTATTCAGTTTGAATGCATTTATTACTCCAATTATAAATTATAAATTAAAAAACAATCTGACCCAGATTGGAAAGAATAGTTTTGGGGCTTGAGGCCTGCACCTTTGGCTTCCATAGAAAACCCTTCCCAGATGCAGCTCATCCCAGATCTCCCTACGACACAACTAAACCTTTCCATCCTAAATCCATTTGTACAGATTCTTCCAAATATCACAGGAACACACAGTATATAAAGTCAGAAAGCACATACAACAGTGATGAGGAAAGTGACAAACACACTACTTCTGTGATTCCAGACCAGCAGGCCAGCTGTTGTTCTCATCACTACATCCTTTCCTGAACCCTCTGGAGGCTTCGCAATCTGGCACTCACCCTCAGTGCTACACTAATCAAACAGAACAGGAAGCAAACGCTAACCTGTGCATCCACTTTCCTACTCTCCCTCCTGTTCCGTACCCTCACCTTCAACAAATACAGACACTGAGCAGGTGGGAGAAGCTGAGTGGGGAAGGAGCAGACTGCAGGGAAGTTGTTGGAACATGCTGGCTTGGGATCCACAATTTGAAGTAATATGTCCTTTGTGCTTATAAAGCCAGGTGTCCTTTGCCCATGAGAAGACCAAAGATGATAAAAATGCAAACTACAGTGCACAGCCAATGGATACACGCCCAGCAAAGTCCACTGCACTCGAGAGCCAGCGGAAACCTTGACACACAGTTCAAATTCAGGTCGCTGCTTCAAAATCTCATCAGGAGCATGACTTCATTTGAAAACTTTCTAGGACAGCTGAGGGTTTTCCTTGGATGGCATTTCCCCCCTTGCTGTATAGTGACTGTCAGCAAGATTCTCTATAACATTAAAAACCAGGAGAATAAAAAGCAGCCCATTCTCAAGGGGAAAGAGATTTTGCAAGGATCAAAAAGAAGCTAGAGTAAGTGGAATAGAACTAACCCATTGGTACTGGTTATACTCAAGAAAGTCAAATTTTCAAAGAAATCTTTTAAGTGCTGACATACTTAGAATAAAATGGAGTAAAGAAAATGAATTTCTCAAACAAGGTTCGCAGCAGGCATCTGGCATGGAGGAAGTTTTAATCTTGAGGCAGAAATCATAATTAGTTCATCTTTGTTCTCCCTCAGAGCCTAACTGGTACCCACAGGCAGTGGGAACTCAGTAACTGTTCACTGAGCTAACCTCTTTTTACCATTTTATTTATTATACCAGTAGAGAAACCTGAGAAAGTATAACAAATTAATAGGAGAGCTGTTGGATGACCCAGAAATTAAACAAGGTAGAAGTTCATATCTCAATTGTGATGATTAATTTTTACATGTCAACTTGACTGGGTCATAGGTGCCCGATAGTTGGTTAGATATTATTCTGGGTGTTTATCTGAGGTTGTATTTGGATAAGATGAACATTTAAATTGGTAGACTGAGTAAAGCAGGTTGCTCTTCCTAATGGATGTGGGCCTCATACAGTCAATTAAAGACAAAAAAGCTGACCCTCCCCTGAGTAAGAAAGAATTCCTCCTGCCTGCCTACCTTCCTTCCAACGGAGACACTGGCTTTTTGCCGCCTTTGAACTTGAACTGAAACATCAGCTCTCCCTGGGTCTTGCAAGCCTGGTGGTCTTTGGACTGGGACTATGACATCAGTTTTCCTGGGTCTCAAGCCTTCAGACTCAGACTGAAATTATACCATCAGCCCTCCTGGGTCTCCAGCTCACCAACTCATCCTGCAGATCTCTGGACTTGTCAGACTCCATAGTTGTGTAAGCTAATTCCTTATAAGAAATCTCTTTTATACACATATACACATATCATATTGGTTCTGTTTCTCTGGAGAATCCATCTCAAAATCATCCTCCAACCCCTTCCATGACCACCCACTCTCTTGCAAGAAATATTGTAGGCTTAGACTAAGAATAAAGCACCTGGTAGCCTATGTTAGGGTGAAAATTAGACCTATGTAATATTCAAGGAAGTATTTAATGTTTAGGAACATTTGAAAATCCATGGGGACTGTTAGGGGTTTTCCCATTGCAATCCAAGTATTTGGCATCAGGTGAAAAGCAGCATTAAATAATGCATATGCTTTCTATTTCCTGTGTAAATACTTAAGAAAAACATACAGACAGAAAAATGTAGTCCAAAAAGTTTCATTTTCTCCATTCTCATCATCAAAATCCATGCTAAAGTTTACAGGGATACACTAAAGGGACTTGTAAGAACATGGAACATCCACCCTTAAATAAGAGAGCCAACAGCAACCACATGCTCTGTATGTCACTCAGTATGTCATAATGCTTTCCAGCATTGTGAAGAATACTGCCCAGTAAGATCGGTGACCAAGAGAGGACAGTGAAAGAAAATTAACATGGAAACTGTGTGACCTCAGCCAGTGGGCTGTGGGCTCCAGGAATGAGTTGACTTCACAATGAGGGAACAATTCATGAGACCGGTTCCACATGCCTCCTTAGCTTATCTAAGGTTATGATGCAAGTCCATTTCTACAGAGCCAGGTTCATTTCACAACACTGAAAAAAACAGAAGTGTACAACCCCCATGTAGGGCTAATCTGCCAGGGATCAGTATACCGAAAGACAAACAATCTCCATTAACCCGTCAATAGCACCGTTAATAATTGGACTTATGGAATCAATGCAGGCCTCTCACTGGTATTAATATTTTCAAATCTCTACCAAGTCTTGCAGATCCATGTTGTAATCTGAAAAGGTATTTATTTGTTTTGTCTTGTGCTGTTTCCTATACTCAACACTGGCAAATGAGTATACATGCGTAGCATTTTTAAAAATTGTACTAAGTACTTTAAATATATACCTCATATAATGGTTACAATTATGAGGTGGATATTAGATTATATGCATTTTATAGATAAGGAGATTGAGGTCTAGAACATTTAAACCATACTTTTAGGTACACACAGCAATTGTGAAGCCAGGATTTGAGCCCAAATGATTTGACAATAAGTTCTCATTTTAGCCCTTACACCAGACCTCAACACACCAAAAAACCCAATACATAGAGCACCAAACCTCATATGTCACACAGCCTCTACCAGATAAGGAACTGACATGACATGAAATAAAAAGCAGTCTCATTGGAGAAACAATCCTAAAACATAGAGAGCTGCCCTAGATTTATTTTTTAAAGACCAGAACACAGAAGAGAGGAGAAAAACACCTGGGCCTGAGTTGGTGTCAGATTTCTATTTTACTTCCGAAAAAAAACCTAACTCGAAATCCAAATTACATAACGCTCCAAATGACTCGCTTAGCCAGTTGCCTTTGTTCCAATTTGGTCCCTGGAGGATGTTAGTCAGAGCTACTCTCTGAGGTTTGGCAGAAATTAAAAAATCTGAGAGAATTAGCATTCTAATGTCCAGAGGATACAGTGACAAATTAGTTTGCGAATGCTCTTCAGTTAATAAGCTCATCCAAATTGGCATCTCCCAATTGAGATTAAGATGCTCTGTGCTGAGTGGCCACACCCATAGTTTCTGTATGCTAAAAACAATTCTATAAAGAAAAGATTTATTCTAATTCTGATTAACTTCTCCTGCATTAAATCAACTACTGGAAGTCTGCAATGCCAGGAACCTCACACTAGGAGACGTGAAATACAAATGTGATCTAGTCCTCATCCTTGTGGCATTTACACCCTCTGGTTGAGGAGATGGGAAATAAGCCAAAGAAAGGACAGCAACAGAGGACCTAAATTCTGATTAAAGACCACACAAGAAGCTAGACAGTTTGGTTAACAAGCAAATCAATGGAGTGGTCTATTCAAAACTCACGTAGGAGTTCAGAAGAAAAGAAAAAGCATGTGTGACTGGTGAATAGGAAAGACCGCACAAACGTCATGAAATTGAGCTAGATATGGAAAGGTGGGTAGGATTTGGAAAGGTAAAAAAGAATATTCTAGAAAAAATGGCCTGAGGTACAACAGAGGACATTATACTCAAAGCCTGTCGGCCTGACTGGACCAGAGGTTTGAGAAAGGAAGAGTTTATTTGAACAGGTAGGCAAGGTAGAGAGTAGAGCAAACCTTAGATGTCAAGTTAAAGAATTTGGAATTTTGTCTTGCCAGTAAGGTGGGCCACTTAAGGTTTCTGATGAAAGGCCCAAAGAGCCTAAGGCAGCACCTGCGTGTGGCACTCACCAGGCAGAGGCTGGGAGCAGACAGAATCTGGCAAAGCGGACAGCTTAGGAGTCTGTGGCTGTAGAGCAGGCTTGGGGGAATGAGGTCCTCAGACTCTATAGGGAATTGAGGATGGCAAGGAGAGAAGGAGAGCAATGCTGGCTGAGCCCTGTCTACATGCAGGGCACCATGCCTCCATGCTCCACATTCATTTTCTCATTGAGGTTGAACAACCACCCAGAGTGTAGCTCTTATTCATCTCATTTTACAGACAAGGAAAGTCAGGGAAGTTATCCAAATGTATGACCTGCAAATGGAAGAAAAGTGATATGTGCACTTTGGATAAACCAATAGAGTAGGTAACTAGTAGAGGGTATGAAAGGCAGGCTGAAATCAATCATGCCTAATTATGCCTATAAGGTTTCAAACAGACTTAAGGTCTCTCCTAATAAAAATATGAACCCAACAAGAGCACATTGGATATGCAGAGTCCCCTTTCTAGGCTAGCTGTTTGCCCTGGAAATGTCTGGAGTGTGCCCCCAGCAGAGCTACACAGATCACATTCTGTTTACTCCCACTCAGGACTGAGACGAGCTCCTGACTCGGCATAAGGCTTGTGTGTCTAGTCTTGTGTGGCGCAAGTGTTGTTTTGCTAAGAAGGATCAACAATACCATCTGGAAGACAGGCTTTGGGGGCTGGGACACTTAAGGCCTAAATATTAATCCAATGCTTATTTACCTAGAATAGACTGGGCCACCTTGGGAAAATGGGCCTAAAATCTGATTGTTCCATTCCCGTGATCCAGTAAAGGGCATCAATGAACATTGTTTCAATGCTCCTCCAACTCATGGGCCATGTTAGTTTGAAAGAAGACGTGTCCCCAGTGCAAATGGAAAATGGTTAGCTTACTTCAAGGCAAAATGGATATGCTGGAAAGAACACAGCTACCTTTCTTAATTGGAACTGTGAAGTAAATATACACTTGTACGTTAAACTGTCTCTTAGTCAAAAAGTCAAAAAGGGACTAACTTCATCCTCACTAAGGAATCCACCTATCAAAAATGATTTCATCCTCCATTGGAAAATAACAAGACTTGTGAGTTGACGATCAAACTGTTCTCATCATTTTAGAGTCCAGATATCCCTGATTGGCCCTCTATGGTGAACTTGGTTTCCAAGAATAAATGTGATTGACTTTGACAGGCCCTCAGGTGCTTTTAGTTCTCTTCCAACATCATCTAGAGGGAAGAAGAACAAAACCCAAATTGAACCTGTCTTCTTAATCCTTTCCTAAGGAAGTCCAGAGCAGGACATGAAGGCATGTATGATTCCACTGGCATGTTCACAACCTGTTGCCAGCCTCTGCTGATGTGCAAGGAATGTGTTTAGAATTCATGCAACATGATGGCCCTGACAGCTTCCATTGTGCACGTCATGCTTCCAGTTGTGATTCATCAATGAGATGAGATACAAAGGACAAGCAGTTAGCAGCAACATGACTCTACCAGCACACTCACAAATAGCCCAGAACATGTAGACACATTGGTATACAGCATCACTTGCCTCCTCCTCCCCAGAGACCCTACTCTCACACACACCACACATTCCTAGCCAATAGCTTCTATATTGAAGGCAATTTCTGTTTAAAATAAATCCAGAAGACAGATCATTGAAAATAAGCAAATAAAACTACATGTATGGGGTAAGGAACATCTCTGGGAATCATTTAGCTCTGAAAATAGACGAGTCATTTCTTCCACTTTCCCTTCCTCAACTGAAATGTGTTTCTGAGCACATTTCACACCCATCTGTCAGGTTGGGAGATCCATGATGGTGTCATCTCATGTCCTTTCTCTCACCCAGGCAATGGACACAGGGGAGGCCAGTTTGTTACCAGAGGCCACGTAGTTAAGCATGTCTAAGAGCAGAATGTGTCTGAGTTCATTTAGGGGCTTCACCAGCCACCATGCCACACCCACGTTTCAACCCTAGAGTCAGACTGTTTTGTTGGATTGAACCACATTTTTCTTTTTCAGAGGTCGTTCTAGAAATTTCTAGAAAAAAATGGGAAAATGGCCCTGAGCTCAGTAAAGCTGCAATCCAAGTGTCCTAAAAGGAAAGGTGTACAAAATGCCAAAAAAAAAAACCCATGAACATTGTTCAACAAGTCTCAAGGTTTAAACACCCTGCAATCATTGTTATGCAGCCAAAGTTAGAATTCAGTTCAACACAACTCGCTGTGTCTTTGTTGATCATCCCCTCTGACTTCCTCCGGCGTATGCTGGGGTGTGTTGGGAGGGGGAGGAACATAAACATGAATGACAAATGGCCTCTTTCCTCAAGAGCTTATCTCTCTTGAGGGAAGCTGTCATAGAGAGGAATCACGGTAGTATATCTAAGGCCAAATGGAATTAGTGCATAAAACAGAATAACCGAAGCATTAGAGAGAAAGTGGGGACGACTCATCAATTTTCGCTGGAGAAAAGGCTTCTAGAAAGAAATAGTCCTTAGCCTGGGCTGGAACAGGGAGAAGCAAGGAACAGCAGTCCAAGCAAATGATGAAAGACATAAACAAAGGCATGTCCAGTGGAAAGCACCAAGTGCATTTGGGGATTGCTAGACTGGATGGAGTACAATGTGGGTAAAAATGGGCAAATCTCAAAACATAAGTTATTGTCAGATGACATGGGGCATTGAAGGCCATGCTCAGTAGTGTGAACTTGATCTAATAAAGAGAGTCACTAAGTGCTTCTGAACATGGAGAGGATACACTGGGCTTCACAGGTGGCCCTTGCACCTCCAGGGTGAGCTTGACCCTGAGGAAGACTGGTTCTCTGTTTTCCTTTTTGATTCATTCTCTCAAAGGTCACAAGAGGCCTCCCTTTATAGCAGCCCTTCAAACCTGTAAACATGCTCCCCTGATGCTACCCTTGTATTTTAATCAGACTTACTTTTTCACGTCTTTCTCTTCTTTAAAGAGAAGCTATTTTAAAACTCTATGTGCTTCCAAGACTTTTTCCCAGGCAAAATTCAATAGCAATCCCCTTCCCCCTCTGCCTCAAGGAGGAATGGGAGAAGTGGCTGAGCTTCAAGTGCATACGATGCTAGGGGAGTCACTTGAAGCTTAAATTCAGAGGAAAACAATCTTCTCTCAGACTTAGCTAGAAAGGAACTCAGACTGGACATCAAGAGGCACCAACTGGAAAACAGAGGGGTAATGTATCGCTCCCCCTGTAGAATACCAGGTTTCAAAACATATGGTTACGGGAAACATCTAGATTCTACTGATAAATGTGATGCCTGGTGAAGTTTGACAGCCACAGGTCTAAACGGACCTGGGAGCAGAAGTGCCAGGTCCACTTAGAGCCCAACACTAGCTTTTCAATAGTTGGGCATTAACTGAAAATAAGGGCACAGCTCGTTCTCTCTACACCCATGTTTGTTCCATCATACTTCATATCCCTATTCCCAGAAGTACTGCTCATGTCTCCTAGGAGTTTCTCTTCTTCCTCACAGTAAAATCCAGCCCCCATCCCACAGCCTGTAAAGCCTTGTATCTGCCCTTCCACTCTCCCACAGGATCCTTCAGTGCCAGATACAGTGGCCCTTTGTATTTTTCAAACTCTCCAAGTGCTTTGTACTCTGCTCAGAAAGCATTTTTTTCCAAATTTGAGCATGGCACACTCCCTCACTTCCTCCAGATCTCAGCTTACAGGGCACCTTATCCGAGAGGGCCTCCCTGACCATACCATGCGAAACAGCCCCCAGAGGCCAGCTTTGCTCTCCATCTCCTCCCCTACTGTGTTTCTTTGTGGCAATCACCTCATATATTATGTATGTGTCTGCTTATTGTTATTCATCCATAGCCCCACTCTAAGTTAGGAGGGTCCAAACTCAGCCCTGATCATAATGTGTCCCCTGAGCCTAGCAGAGCGCCTGGTGCAAAGAGGTCACTCCTCTCATATTGGCAGGAGCTGTGGTTAAATAAGAGTGCCACAAATACTCTAGAATAAGGAGAAAGGGAAATATCCATTCTCCCCTCTTCAAGTAAGAGTCTCTAGAATGGTCTTGGGAAGAACACCTCTCTTCCACTCTATGTATGTGGTTAGGAGGGGCCTTGATTGGTCTAAACCAGTGGTTCTCAAAGTGTGGTCCCCAGAACAGCAGCGGCATCACCCACCTCCATCCCGCTGAATCAGAAACTCTGGGTGTGGGGCCAATGATTTGCATCTTCACAGACCCTCCTGATGAATGTGATGCCTGCAGAATTTTGACCACCACAGGTCTAAATGGAGCAACTCATTTTATTTCCCCAACTAGGGTGATTGGTTTAGAAATGGCGACAGCCCCAATCAGAACCAATGAGGAGCATGAGGCTTGCTGGGGTTTCTGGGAGAAAAGACTTGCTCTGTTGTCTAATTTCTCCGAAGCTATAACCATGAGGAACTGGGAGGAGGACCATGACCCCACCTGAAACTAGAGCCAATGCAGAGGAAGCTGTGGCAAAAAAAATGGAGAAAAGGCAAACATGGGGGACCTCATGGAAACCTTGAATCAAGTCATGTGTGAAGTGAAATTCGCCCTGGCTTTTCAGTCACATTAGTCAATTAATTTTCATTTTTACAAATGAAATGTGTTACAACTTTAACCACTTTAATGGGTTTTCTTCATAGGCAACTAGAAAAAGATCTAATTAATACAAGGTGAGTAAAAGTACCTATTGCAGCCAAATAGGAAACAAGGGACGCCATCAAAATGCAAAGGAAAGTGACAGTGCCACACACGTGGGCTCCTGTTGTACGCTGCCCTGAGCTGTGACTCTCCACCACCTGAGGGGGTCCTGGGCCTGAGGCTGATATGGGAAGGGCCTCTTACCCAGTCCTGAAGACAGCCTATGGAAGAAAATGGGTGGCTACACGGACCAGCATGACAGGAAGTCGGTCACAGTTCCCAAGAACTGAAGGACAGACCCCAGGAATCAGAGAGCAGGGATGAAAGGGTCCAGGAGGGAAATGAAAGGCCAAATTCTTGAGCCACCAATGCCTGGGGCTGCCTTTCACTGGCCTCTTGTGGCTCAAGGTCTGTGAAGGACCAAGGACAAAGCAGACACAAGTGACCTTACAACTCATAACTGTGAGCAATTTCACTGATTAGTGCACAATTTTCTTGCCTCATTTCTGCATCATCCAGTGATTATTTAAAAATTCTGTTAAGAGATTTTCCACCTGATGTAACTAACGAAGAAGGATGCCAGTGACACACAGGTGACAGTCCGTGAAGAGGTGAAATGCCTTTTGCAGAAATGAGGGGTGCCGTACACCTGAGACTGGTGTGCCTTTGCTCCCTGCAGGAACACACATCTGTTGTACATTAGAATCACATTCCATCTATTCCACTAAACAGTTACCTGGACTCCTTTCTCCTGCATGGGAAAAAAACGTCGTGATGCTTCTATTAAAATATAGATAATTAAAAGTGTCAATGTGATCCCAAGCCTTAAGTGGAAGCATTTGGACTGAACTATTGAACAACACAGACTAGGCCAGACTAGAAGTGCAGAAAACCAACCCAGCACTGCTCAAACTTTAGTGTGTACAAAGATCATGTCCGGACCTTGTCAAATTTGCAGATTCTGATCAGGGGGCCTGGGGTGGGGCCTGGGAGTCTGCATTTCTAACAAGCTAATGAAGCTGCAGGTCCAAGAGTGGCAATTTGAATAGTAAGGATCTAAACCTCATGCCAGTGTGGTGACATTACGGAATGTGTGCTGGGGAGCGTGGACATGGCTGAGCATGTGTGTCTCTGTGTGTATACGTGGGTAGCAAGTGTATCCTCCTCACCCAAATGTATTCTGCAAAGGAACATGGCCCTGACTCTGAGCTTATCATAGCAAGTCAAATAAACTAGAACAGTCATTGGAACCTAAGGCCACTGCACCAGATATAATGAATCCAGTAACATGGAATCCCTTTGAGAGCAAAGAGAAAATCCATTTTAAAACTCCACAAGAGGGATTTGTCTTCAGGGGAAAAATGATTTGACCCCTCACATGAATGAATCATAGACAGGTGAGATTCTGTGAAATTGATCTTATTATGCTGGAAGAGTACAGCACAGGAAGCACACAGAGCCTTTGGGATGGGTGCACAGGCAGCAGAAGGGGTTGGCTGCGTCGGCACTTTGGAGGTGCACGAATGCAGTACAACACTCCCTGGCCAGACCCCTTCCTCCTGCCTCTGGGCCAACTGCCTCCTACCCATCCTTCTTAGCTCAGCCCAGATGTCATTTTCTCATGGAGGTCCTTCTCTGATTCATCTGCTTTTCCCCTCCCCACACACATACGCATAGTAGGTCTGACCCTCCTGTATAAGATCTTCTTACATAACAAATTGTTTTCCTTCTTAGCATACATATCATAGCATAGATACATGTTTATTTCTGAGGATACTGGTTGAATGTCTTCTTCATTAACTGGACTAAAAACTCCATGAAGACAGGAATCATGCTGTTTATCTCACCCCTGTAACCGTAACACAGAGCACAGTGCCTAGCGTTTAATAGGGCTCAAAAAATATTTACATAACAGTTGAAGAGAGAGAGGGAGGGAGGGAGGAAGGAAACAGAATTTCTTGACCCGGTGTCCACTGACCTGCACTCCAGGCAGAGAATCCCCTGTTGTAGGCAAAGGTAGGAGTGCATTTTTCCGGGAAAAGGAGACTCAACTCTCTCAGAATCTCAAAAAAACAAACAATGAAAAAAAAACAAACTGTGACTTCTCAAAAGTCAAGAATCACTGAGTTGCTAATAACACATCAATTGAGAACATCTTAAGCAAGATGTGAAAAAAAAAATCAGTTTCTTTCTTTAGAAACTGTTACTAAGTGGTCCTTGAAAGCAAAAGATGAAAAGGAAAGAAACAGTTTACAAGCACATGACATTGGAATTAAAAATCCTAATTCCATGATGAATTCAGCCTTCTATAGCAGGGTCACACATGAATGTGTATTATCTTAAGAATTAATACTGTGGACCAGAAACAAAAATGTGAGTAGAGAATGGCCACCATTTCGAAATCCATAAATTTCTCCTTAAAAGGCGGATAAAATCGGTTTATTTAAAAATTCAGTCAACATAAACCACAGCATATTATTTCCAAATAATTTTGACAATTTTGTCAAAATAGAACTAAACAGAAAATTTTGTTGAAAAGACAAAAATCTTTTACAAGAAAAAAAAATCCTTCAAAATGAAAATACATTATAGCACAAGAAATATTTGCAAATTCCTGGTGTTTTAGCGTAGTTTAGAAAACACAGAAAATTTGGGGGTGAGGATGGCTTGCCAGCAAGAGCTATTACCAGATTATGGTGGTAATGGTCAAAAGCACAAGTGCTGCCCGGGTCAAACAGATTTGGTTTCAAATCCTGGCTCCGCCTCTTTCTTGCCTGGTTACCTTGGACAATGTTGGTAACTCCTGTAGCTCAGTTTCCTCATCCACACGGGGAATAACACCTGCAGGGAAAGCCCTTAGCTGCTGCCAGGCACATAGTGAGCACTCAAAAGTGTAAGCTCTTACTCCTGGCCTTATGATTGTTCTGTACATTATTATTGGCACTGGAATACAAATCAGGCTTCCCAGACTTCCAGGCACATTGCACATGTTCAATCAATGCCAGCTAACATGATTGTCATTACCTCCTGTTATCAAAGGCAATGGGCTCATTATAGCAATATAGCCCTCTGTTTTCAGACATCTGATCTTTTATTCTCTTGAAGTAAATACCAAACTCAGCTGTCCTGCAGTCCTTAGTTGCTATGTATGTCAATAAATTCTAGTAGTGGCCACAAAACTACGGGTCAGTATCTGCTTAATATCCTTCCTCCCTGGCTTTGATCACAAAGACAAAATGAAGACTTCAATTTCCTGGTTTCCTCTTCATATGGAAAAGCTTTCAGGGGTTCTGAAAGGTCTTCTGGCCCAGGTTCTTTCAGCAGTTCAAATGCATCTACCTTCATGCTCGCAGATGGGCCATTTGCTGGGGATACAATGAAGAAACCAGTTCACCCTCTCTCTCTCCCTCCTTTAAACTCCAAACACTAGGTAAGATGGTAAGGATCATAAAGAACAACTCTTTCATGTTAAAAGAATTATTAATTCCAATATTGTCACCAGATTTCCCCATTTCCTTGAAAATCACATATTTCCCTACAATCTGTGCCCATTGACCAGACTCTTTAAAAGCCTGAAGCCAGTAAAAAGGAAGCAGATTTTTACAGATACATCCTGTTGGCTGTTCTGGGTGCATGGGCCTGTACTCCTGGCTCTGGGCCTCTCCCTCCTGTGCATGGTGGGAGAGAATTTGGGCAGCTCTGCACAGGAATACTGGGCTTCATTTCTGTCCAGCAACAAAGCTGCATTGTATCCAGTGTTTTCTCCTCCCTCCCTTACTGGGTCCTGGATAATTCATCTAAAAGTTACCAGGGTGGTTCCCCACACTGGCGTCTCTATGGAAAGCATCTCAGCGACCAGGAGAACTTTGACTCTGGATTCTAATTCTGGCTTCCCATATGACCCAGCCAAGTAAGTCCAGCACTTTCTCTGGGCATGACTTCATGAACGAGGAGGCAGTAAAACCAGTGCCCCTTTTCTTCGAAAAAAAAATCAGGGTATACTTTAAACTACTACAGGCCAAGAAAATGCCACTGAGCTCAAATCACCACTTTGGTCTATCTAGGTGTGCATAAGATTAGCTCCTAACCCTTTTAACCAGGGACCTACTTTGTATTCTTGTCTCTAATGTTTAGCAATTGATTGTACAAAAGAAACCTAAGCCCTGTTCATTCAAAGACTCAAAAAAAGTCTTTGAGTGAACAGGGACTCAGAAAATTAAGTCCTCTTGGTGACCCAAAGGAATCTGGGCACCCACATGATCCTGGACTGTTCTTATAATTTCCTCACCTGGCACAATGATTCTCAAGATGTGGTTCCTGAACCCCAGCATCAACCTGGGAACTTGTTAGAAATGCAAATTTTCAAGCCCCACCTAGACCCACTGAATCAGCTCTGTAGGTGATTCCATTTCATGCTAAAGCTTGAGAACTATGGACCTAACACATAGGCTATGTAATAGGTATAACAAACTACTTGAGAAATAAATGAACGATGAGCAAATGAAGAGTCCTGAGCTTTACTAAACCCCTGCTCAGTATAACCTGCCCATAGTTAATGGTGGAAAACACTGCAGTGTGCCCCCTCCATGTCTGGTGAATGCTGGTGCATGAAACTGTAATAATTTGGCCTCTGCTTTTGCTTTCTAATTTCCTGTCCACACACCCTGAAGTCTATGGCACCACCTCACAGAACAGTCTCTCAGCTGCCTGTGCCAGGCTCTCCCTAGCCTCCATGGCTGTGAACATGAAGTCTTCAGTGGCTGGAATATTTTCCTTTGTTCTCTTCCCCAGCCTCCTGCTCCTCTTTTTGTCCAGCTAAACCCTACATATGCTTTTGGTTTTGGCCTAGAAGTCACCTCCTCCAGGAAGCCAGCCCCCAGGCAGAGTACGTTTCTCATAGCATCCAGCATATCCTCTATCAGAAAACACAACCCTCTCTCTCGACATCCCTGTTAACTCGTTTTGCTCATTCATTAACATGCCCTGCAAGCTCTGTGAGCTAGAGGACTCCTTTCTCATTCCCTGGAGGACTCCTTTCGAATTCCAGCACCTTGAACAGTGCCTGGTGTCTTATTTAATCAATCAATCACAACTGTAAAAGAATCTATGCTCTTTTTTGGTAATAGGTAAGATGTGCCTATTTTAATTTATTGATTGATTTCATTGGACTCCTAGACATGAATAATTGACCATTAATCTAGAAAAGATGCCTTTGGATACACTAGTATAATTTTCTCAGCACTTTCTTCCTTAATAAAACTGCCAACCCCCAAGTCTTTTTTATTTAATGTGTACACTTCTGAATATCTGGTCTCGGCTACACAACTGCTCCATCTCTGTGTGCAAGTGTCATGGACAGTGCAGCAACCCTGCTGCTCCTTTTACTTGCCAAGTCAGAAGAAAAAAGAGACTGAGTCTCAGATTTCCGAATAAACAGAGTACAATGTGTTGGAGTGTCCAGGAATGCAAAAGCCTCCACTCCTATTTCGTATTTGCACATGCCCCCATCAATTTTAATTTTTGCCAAGTTGACTGGGAAACGGACAGAGTCCTGGAGGGCCGTCAAACCCAGCACAGCTCTGAGCCCAAGCCCAAAGCCCTGATATTGCTCCCAAAACAGCACAGAGGCCAGTGTGCCTTCTCTGAGAGGCCCCTGCTGCTGCCAGAACACCAGCTGATTTCACAAGATGCTGTGCCTGCCCATGTGGTTTCACTGAGTCATGATGCTGGCCTCATAATGCATCAAAGCTCCAACCAATCTGTATGTGGCCTGATGGAAACCAGCCCACACAGGGCCACCTCTGAGGACACCCACCCCAGGTCCTCTTGCTTGCAAGGAGTTCTGGCACCCAGGTGGATATCCTGATTTTTCAAAGGGCGACCTGATACCACAGCACTCAGGCCTGTTCCCACAAGAGCCACTAGACCTTGCTGGTGATGTGACGAGGAGAAAGAGACACCTTGGTCATTCCATCTGGGATTTACAAGGGAAACCTCATCCAGCCTCATGAGAACCTGTTGGGTGAAGATATTATCTCTATTTCATAATGAAAAAAAAAAAAAGGAAATTCAGAAGCGTTAGATCCTTTGCCAATGGCCACTGTCACTTACTCTCCAACTTGTTCCAGAAAGGATTTAAGTCAGCTTACAAAACTACATGCAGAATAAAATAAAATGCAATGTGAATGAGAGGAAAGAAACGGGAAAGATAAAAATAAAACCAGGCTTGAGGTTAACTAAAAAAAAATCATGCCTGGAAGTTCTGTATATTGGATAGAAATGGGTCATAAACTTGGTTCTGAGCTGTCTGATAACTCCTGGGAAAAGGGAAAAAATACAGCTCATGTCCTCAAGTTCTTTCACTTTTCTCATAGGAGAGAACTTTGAGTCTTCTTTCAGAATCTTTCAATATTTCATTTGCATACAAAATGAACTAACATTATTTTCTCCATCCAATGAGGAGAAGGCAGTAGGGCAAAGGGAAGCTAAAACGAAAAGACGTAAGCTTAAAGATAGAAATACCAAGGAGATCTCAGAAGTCCCTTCCCCTTTCAAGGGTCTTCTAGGAAAGGTGGTCCTAACTGCAACTGACACGCCAACATTAACTTTGAATTATCACACAAAATTAAATTATACTCATATTACTGTTTACAAAGGCAACGAAGATGAGCATGAAAAAAGTTAAAATTTGTCATGTATTTCTTCTTTTCCTACAGCCTGAATTCTACCCCTACAAACAACAAAACAAGACACCTGAGCTCCTTCTCAGCCTCCACCCTGTAAAGCACACTGAGGGCGAGTTGATTATTTCTCAAGTTCAGAGTTGTATATTCATCTTATGGAATTAATTATCTTTTCTGCACCTTCCCCTTCAGTTCAATCTTATCCATTGAAAGAATTTATGACAAGTGCATTATGGAAATTTTAACTCATTCCAAAGTGTTTGTGTTTATTTTTATTTTTGTTTCATTTTAGGAAACAGTATCAATTTCTGCACAGAATGGGAAGAAGTTATTCCGAACGAGTCTAGCAATGACCATGTAAAATAAAGAAGAAAACCTCTTCAAGTACTGGCACCAGATGGCATAGGACATTCTGAAGGTAGGTAAACACCACACAGAACAGGCTTCTATAATAAAATTATATTAATAATGAAATTGACCTTGACTGAGCATTTGCTCTGTACCAGGCCTGGATACGTGCCTTATCTGGAATGACTGATGCAACCCTCACACAAACCCTCATAGCAATGGGGTAGGTCCTCTCCGCATCCCCTTTTACACATGGGTGAATAATCAGGGGCTTCAGTGGGTGAGCTCGCCTGCCTAACAGCAAGGGCTTGCAAGTTAAGGAGCTCAGAAGTTGACCCAGGCAGTCTGGCTGCAAAACCAACCTGACACCTGTACCACACTCATTCGTACCATTGTACTTGTCCTTTTCTAAAAGCAGCAGTCATGGCGGCCTTCAAACAGGCCTTGCCCTGTCCAGTGTGGGACCTGCTGCTCCCCTGCCTGCCTCCTCACTGGCTCTTCCCAGAGGGCACGTTCCCTTCAAGGGAGAGCTCCCCACACAGTCTTTTCCTGTCCACCTACCTCAAAATCGGCCACCCCCAGGCCCACCCCATCACACTACCCTATTCCCTCCATTACTCTTCTTGCAGTCAGGAATGGCCTTATTTCTCATGCA